>NW_024070191.1:7577389-8027400 GCF_014754425.2 Oryx dammah
TTTCGGTGTTACTTCTAAAAGATCTTGTAGGTCTTCATAAAACCGTTAAACTTCAGTTTCTTCAGCGTTACTGGTTGGGGCATAGACTTGATAACTGTGATATTGAATCGTTTGCCTTGGAGACGAACAGAGATCATTCTTTCGTTTTTGAGATTGCATCCAAGTACTGCATTTCGGACTCTTTTGTTGACCATGATGGCTACTCCATTTCTTCTGAGGGATTCCTGCCCGCAGTAGTAGATATAATGGTCATCTGAGGTAAATTCACCCATTCCAGTCCATTTTATTTCGCTGATTCCTAGAATGTCAACATTCACATTCTGATCAGATAATTCAGGATCATCTTATTTCACACTCTTTAATTTAATCACAGCTGTCAAATCCCTTTTGACACTTAAGGAAACTTGTTCACAAATTCCATGGATCAGATCATGAAGGTATTGGTGGGGGGAGCATTATTCAGCCCTCTCCGTTTACCCCAGGCTTTGTCAAACTTGGCACAATTAGTGCTTTTGAATGGATAATTAATTATTTGTTCTGGTGGCTTGTCCTGAACCCTATAGAATATTTAGTAGCATCTTTTCCCTGGACCCATTAGATCCTAGAACTCTCTCTCCCCCCTGGATGTGACCAAATGTTATGGATCAAGACCCACTGCTTCATGCCCTTCTGGGGATCACTTAATAAAGTAGATCTAAGCATGTTAATCTGCTGCACAGAATCCTGTTTGTCCCCCTATTTCTTTCAACAGAATCTCCTACCCTCTCTAATAGAAAGAACCCCTCACACTTAGCATACCATTCAATTTTCCGTCTGACTTCTCTGATTTCTCCCGGCCCGTCTGCCCCCACTCTCTGTCCTCTTGTCCTTCAGATATTCTTGTAGTTCCCCAGATATGAGATTCTCTCATACCTCCTGGGATTGTAAATATGCTTCCCCCATCTGCCTAAAATTCCCTGTATCCTTTTTCTTTATGCAATGAACTCGTACTTATGTGTCCTCAGAATTTAGCTGAGATGCCTGGGACCAAGGTCTCCTCCCTGTGTCTGCTGGGAGCACCTGAGGTTACCTCTGTTTGTATGCTGGTGTTTATTTCTTCTTCTCTATGCACTGGTTGGTGAGCTGTCTAGATCTCTGACTTTTATCCATTTCCATAGATCTAGCCATCTTCCTGCAACAAATTCAGGGCCCAATAATTTCACTGCTTTTCGAATGAATGAGGAAATTGTGGCTTTCATGCCTCAACTTGAGAGTGCTCTCCAGTAGCTGAAACAGATGAGGAATGGTGCTTAAAGATATTTACAAAAATAATACACTTTTCTATTCCAGAACAGAAAATAAATTCATTCTCCTACCCTTTCTCATAGAAAGAACCCCCTACAAAGAGAGTATCTGTGCTGTTTTGTGTTTATGAACTGCTTATTGGTTGTCCCAAATTAAGTTCATGCTCAGAAACTATCTTGGCTTACTAAATATGCTTAAATTAAGAAATAAATTAGAAACATCCTTCTCATGGAGGATCTGGCAAAATTAAAGTGCCTAACCTAGACTTCACATCATTGTGAAAAGGTCAGATGTGTCAGAGCAGTTTCGTGGGCCACCTCGGAGCCCATGGTTGGTTCTGCAATTTTGATTTTGACTTTGCAAGAAGAAAACTGTCAGCTGGCACTTCCAGCCTTCACAATGAAATGAAATCCGCTGCTTTGCAAAGCCTCAGCATTTGGTATTTGCTCCAGATAATAGACATGTCAAAAATGGTTTCTGTTGCTATGCATTTTATGCTTCTTCTTATAGCCTAACATTAAAAGTTTCTCTTAATGGGCAGAAACTGGAGACTCTTTAGTAAATATCACTGAAAACACCTGCATGTGATGTTCACTAATGACTATTTCCTCTATTCAGAGCTCAAATTAAAAGGGTGTTCAGAGAGGATGGGTGTTCTCTCTCTACTTGGTAAATATATTCAGGTAATTTATGTAAAACAGAAATTAAAAGAAATTTCCCCCATACTACATTTTTATCATTCAAGCTAAAAATCTGTCCGCAGACATTGTAAAGAGAAGAGTAAAAACAAAGTTTCATTACACACAATGTGTCAAAGCTTAATATGCTAAAGGTGGCTCAGGGGTAAACAGTCCACCTGCCCATGCGGGAGCCATAGGAGATGCCGCTTCAGTCCCTGGGTCGGGAAGCTCCCTGGAGAAGGAAATGGCAACCACGCCAGTACTCTTGCCTGGGAAACCCCGTGGACAGAGGAGCCTGGTGAGTTACTGTCCACTGGGTCATGAAAGAGCTGGACACTACTTAATGACTAAACAAGAACAGCAGATAAGCTAAAGGAAGCTTTTGAGATTGTCTTTAATTCCCACATGAGGCTAAGATGTATGTTTCCTCTAAACAACCATTTCATAAGTTGTTGCTAAATATATTTGATTGTGGATAGTGTCATATAAGTGATGTTGCTGAAAACATTTGGCTAAGACCTTGGCTGGCCTGGTTGAATCCCAAGTCTGTTACCTTGAACATGTTACATAACCTCTCTGAGCCCCAGTTCTTACATTTGTAAAATGTATCTGTAAAGTTTCTTAGAGGATATGCATTCAGCTAGGATTTAATGGCACCCCACTCCAGTGCTCTTGCCTGGAAAATCCCATGGACAGAGGAGCCTGGAAGGCTGCAGTCCATGGGGTCGCTGAGGGTCGAACACGACTGAGTGACTTCACTTTCAGTTTTCACTTTCATGCATTGGAGAAGGAAATGACACCCCACTCCAGTGTTCTTGCCTGGAGAATCCCAGGGACGGGGGAGCCTCGTGGGCTGCCGTCTCTGGGGTTGCACAGAGTCGAACACGACTGAAGTGACTTAGCAGTAGCAGCAGGACTTAAGATTGGGAGAATTTCAGGAAACTGGGATGAAGACAAAGTTAAGAAAACGTGAGAATTAGAGCATGAGCCAAGAAACAGAAAGTACAGAGAACAGCAAATAGAATTTATCCTAATTCCTTGAATTTGTAGTGTTTTACAGTTTTTGAAGCGCTTTCCTATATCTTACCTTAATTGTGAATTAAAGCAAAAAACATCATGTGGAGGTTTATAAGAAAAGTATGTTTTATTTTACATAAGAAAAAAGTGCATTCTAGAGAAAATGAATGACTTTTATAGTCATCAAGTAATAAATAATGCTTAAGAAGAAATAGAGTCTAAAGCAGAGTAGGTTTACTTGCAATGGTGACATGACTCTTTATAAACACTGAAGATGCACAGTGCATACAAGTTTGCTCCTAATTGCATGTAAGGAGGGATAACAGAAATATCCAAAGACTCAAAGGCTAGTCACAGTGAAACAAAATCTGTCTTGGGCTCGAGAGGCACATTAGTGACATCTCACAATGTCTTCAGTGTTACTCCCCAGCTCTTAACTCAGCTCTCTGGAGGATGGTAAACCTAATTCTAATTAAAGATTTTATTTGATCCAAATGTGCACCAGTACACAACAGCTAAAGAGAATAAGTCCATGACGAAGCAGTCAGATGACTGAAAATTGTGATGGGTATAAAATATGTTCACAAATTATTCGATTCTCCTCACTTCTAGGGATAAAGCTAAATTCCCCTCCCTTCCCCTCTGGGGGCTGTTCAGAATGACTGGATTTTATGAACAGAAGTGAGGGTGTGGGTGTGACGCTGCAGAGACGAGTAAAGACGATTACAGCTTCTCCTTGCCTTCTCGCTTGGATCACACACTCTGGGATGTCACCTGCCGCATCAGGAAAACAGCTGAGCACCCCTCTGCTGAGACCCGTAAATGGAGAAGCCAAGGCCTCCTGCCAATAGCTGTGCAAGAGAGCCTTCTCTTATATGGGTATTCTAGCTACAATCAAGCATTTAGACTGAAAGTGCTTGACAAGCACTGATCTAGAACCACTCAGCCCAACCCCTACAAATTCTTGACCTGCAGAAACTTTGAAATACGAAATGAAGTAATTTGTTGGGTAGCAAATAAATAAATAAATAAAAAGGTAAACCTGAATAAACTGTATGAAGACTCAGTATCAGTTCAGTAGCTCAGTCATGTCCGACTCTCTGCGACCCCATGAAGCACAGTAGGCCAGGCCTCCCTGTCCATCACCAACTCCTGGAGTTTACCAAAACGCATGTCCATTGAGTCGGTGATGCTGTCTAACCATCTCATCCTCTGTCATCCCCTTCTTCTCCTGCCTTCAATCTTTCCCAACATCAGGATCTTTCAAAAGAGTCAGCTCTTCTTATCAGGTGGCCAAAATATTGGAGTTTCAGCTTTAACATCAGTCCTTCCAAACAACACCCAGGACTGATTTCCTTTAGGATGGACTGGATGGATCTCCTTGCAGTCCAAGGGATTCTCAAGAGTCTTCTCCAACACCACAGTTAAAAGCATCAATTCTTCTGCTCTCAGCTTTCATTATAGTCCAACTCTCACAATCATACATGACCACTGGAAAAACCATAGCCTTGACTAGATGGACCTTTGTGGACAAAGTAATATCTCTGTTTTTCAATATGCTATCTAGGTTGGTCATAACTTTTCTTCCAAGAAGTAAGCATCTTTTAATTTCATGGCTGCAATCACCATCTGCACTGATTTTGGAGCCCAACAAAATAAAGTTAGCACTGTTTCCACTGTTTCTCCATCCATCTGCCATGAAGTGATGGGACCAGATGCCATGGTCTTTGTTTTCTGAATGTTGAGCTTTAATCCAACTTTTTCAATTTCCTCTTTCACCTTTATCAAGAGGCTCTTTAGTTCTTCACTTTCTGCCATAAGGGTGGTGTATCTGCATATCTGAGGTTATTGATATTTCTCCCGGCAATCTTGATTCCAGCTTGTGCTTCCTCCAGCCCAGTGTTTCTCATGATGTACTCTGCATAGAAGTTAAATAAGCAGGGTGGCAATATACAGCCTTGACGTACTCCTTTTCCTATCTGGAACCAGTCTGTTGTTCCATGTCCAGTTCTAACTGTTGCTTCCTGACCTGCATACAGGTTTCTCAAGAGGCAGGTCAGGTGGTCTGGTATTCCCATCTCTTTCAGAATTTTCCACAGTTTCTTGTGATCCACACAGTCAAAGGCTTTGGCATAGTCAATAAAGCAGAAATAGATGTTTTTCTGGAACTCTCTTGCTTTTTCCATGATCCAATGGATGTTGGCAATTTGATCTCTGGTTCCTCTGCCTTTTCTAAAACCAGCTTGAACATCAGGAAGTTCACAGTTCACATTTTGCTGAAGTCTGGCTTGGAGAATTTTGAGCAATACTTTACTATCATGTGAGATGAGTGCAATTTTGCAGTAGTTTGAGCATTCTTTGCCATTGCGTTTCTTTGGGATTGGAATGAAAACTGACCTTTCCCTAGTCCTGTGGCCACTACTGAGTTTTCCAAATTTGCTGGCATATTGAGTGCAGCACTTTCACAGCATCATCTTTCAGGATTTGAAATAGCTCCACTGGAATTCCATCACCTCCACTAGCTTTGTTAGTAGTGATACTTCCTAAGGCCCACTTGACTTCACATTCCAGGATGTCTGACTCTAGGTGAATGATCACACCGTCATGATTATCTTGGTCGTGAAGATCTTTTTTGTACAGTTCTTCCATGTATTCTTGCCACCTCTTCTTAATATCTTCTGCTTCTGTTAGGTCCATACCATTTCTGTCCTTTATCGAGCCCATCTTTGAATGAAATGTTCCCTTGGTGTCTCTAATATTCTTGAAGAGATCTCTAATCTTCCCCATTCTATTGTTTGCCTCTATTTCTTTGTATTGATGCTGAGGAAGGCTTTGTTATCTTCCTTGCTATTCTTTGGAACTCTGCATTCAAATGGGTATATCTTTCCTTTTCTCTTTTGCCTTTTACTTCTCTTCTTTTCACAGCTATTTGTAAGGCCTCCCCAGACAGCCATTTTGCTTCTTTGCATTTCTTTTCCATGGGGATGGTCTTGATCCCTGTCTCCTGTACAATATCACGAACCTCCGTCCATAGTTCATCGGGCACTCTGTCTAGCAGATCTAATCCCTTAAATCTGTTTCTCACTTCCACTGTATAATCATAAGGGATTTGATTTAGGTCTTACCTGAATGGTCTAGTGGTTTTCTCCTCTTTCTTCAATTTCAGCCTGAATTTGGCAATAAAGAGTTCATGGTCTGAGCCACAGTCAGCTCCCAGGGTTGTTTTTGTTGACTGTATAGAGCTTCTCCATCTTTGGCTGCAAAGAATATAATCAATCTGATTTCGGTGTTGACCATCTGGTGATGTCCATGTGTAGAATCTTCTCTTGTGTTGTTGGAAGAGGGTGTTTTCTATGACCAGTGGGTTCTCCTGGCAAAACTCTATTAGACTTTGCCCTGCTTCATTTGCCTATTACTCCAGGTATTTCCTGGCTTCCTACGTTTGCACTCCAGTCCCCTTTAATGAAAAGGACATTTTTTGGTGGGGGGGGGGTGTTAGTTCTAAAAGGTCTTGGAGGTCTTCATAGAACCATTCAACTTCAGCTTCTTTAGCGTTACTGGTCAGGGTATAGACTTGCATTACCGTGATATTGAATGGTTTACCTTGGAAATGAACAGAGATCATTCTGTTGTTTTTGAGATTGCATCCAAGTACTGCATTTCAGACTCTTTTGTTGACTATGATGGCTAGTCCATTTCTTCTAAGGGATTCAGAAAAATATCTATTTCTGCTTTATTGACTACGCCGAAGCCTTTGACTGTGTGGATCACAAGAAACTGTGGAAAATTCTGAGAGAGATGGGAATACCAGACCACCTGACCTGCCTCTTGAGAAACCTATATGCAGGTCAGGAAGCAACAGTTAGAACTGGACATGGAACAACAGACTGGTTCCAGATAGGAAAAGGAGTACGTCAAGGCTGTATATTGCCACCCTGCTTATTTAACTTCTATGCAGAGTACATCATGAGAAACACTGGGCTGGAAGAAACACAAGCTGGAATCAAGATTGCCGGGAGAAATATCAATAACCTCAGATATGCAGATACACCACCCTTATGGCAGAAAGTGAAGAAGAACTAAAAAGCCTCTTGATGAAAGTGAAAGAGGAGAGTGAAGAAGTTGGCTTAAAATTCAACATTCAGAAAACGAAGATCATGGCATCTGGTCCCATCATGTCATGGCAAATAGATGGAGAAACAGTGGAAACAGTGTCAGACTTTATTGTTTTGGGCTCCAAAATCACTGCAGATGGTGACTGCAGCCATGAAATTAAAAGACACTTACTCCTTGGAAGAAAAGTTATGACCAACCTAGATAGCATATTCAAAAGCAGAGACTAAGGTCCGTCTATTCAAGGTTATGGTTTTTCCAGTGGTCATGTATGAATGTGAGAGTTGGACTGTGAAGAAGGCTGAGCACCAAAGAATTGATGCTTTGAATTGTGGTGTTGGAGAATACTCTTGAGAGTCCCTTGGACTGTAAGAAGATCCAACCAGTCCATTCTGAAGGAGATCAACCCTGGGATTTTTTTGGAAGGACTGATGTTAAAGCTGAAACTCCAGTACTTTGGCCACCTCATGCAGAGTTGACTCACTGGAAAAGACTCTGATGCTGGGAGGGATTAGGTGCAGGAGGGGAAGGGGACGACAGAGGATGAATTGGCTGGATGGCATCACTGACTCAATGGACGTGAGTCTGAGTGAACTCCGGGAGTTGGTGATGGACAGGGAGGCCTGGCGTGCTGCGATTCACGGGGTCGCAAAGAGTCAGACATGACTGAGCGACTGAACTGAACTGAACTGCCCACAGTAGTAGATATAATGGTCATCTGAGTTAAATTTACCCATTCCAGTCCATCTTAGTTTACTGATTCCTAGAATGTCAACATTCACTCTTGCCATCTCCTGTTTGACCACTTCCAATTTGCCTTGATTCGTGGATCTAACATTCTAGGTTCCTATGCAATATTGCTCTTTACAGCATCCGTCCTTGCTTCTATCACCAGTCCCATCTACAACTGGGTGTTGTTTTGCTTTGGCCCTATCCTTTCATTTTTTCTGGAATTATTTGTCCACTGATCTCCAGTAGCATATTGGGCACCTACCAACCTGGGGAGTTCATCTTTCAGTGTCCTATCATTTGCCTTTTCATACAATTCATGGGGTTCTCAAGGCAGGAACAGTGAAGTGGTTTGCCATTCCCTTCTCCAGTGGACCACATTCTTCAGACCTCTCCACCATGACCCATCCGTCTTGGGTGGCCCCACAGGGCATGGCTTAGTTTCATTGAGTTAGACAAGGCTGTGGTCCATGTGATCAGATTGGCTAGTTGTCTGTGATTTTGGTTTCAGACTGTCTGCCCTCTGATGCCCTCTCTCAGCACCTACCATCTTCCCTGGGTTTCTGTTACCTTTGACATGGGATATCTCTTTGTGGCTGCTTCAGCAAAGCGCAGCTGGTGCTCCTTACCTTGGACGTGGGATAGCTCCTCTCAGTCATGGCCCCTGAGCTTGGGCATATGAAGACTGTATTCCATCAAAGGGCAGAAATCATGACTGAATTTGGGTTGTTAGGAAATAGGATTCTTCCTTGACTATTTTGTAACCTGACCTAGAAGCGTAAATAGTAATTAAACAAGGAAGTACAAAGAATCCTGAACCTGATCCAGCTAACTTTTTATGACTAATCTCTCCCTACAGAAAGACATTACTTTCCCAATTTTTAAATTTAAATCATTAGTATATATATTCTTCTGGTTTAATGATGGCCGTGATAAGCTTACTAAATTTTTGATAAATTGACATTGTGTTTTAATGTGCTATATTTTAATTTTCAAAAAGGATTAGATTTTTCATTATTTAAAAAGTTGTATGGAGTCATTATATATTTTCATATGTGCAACATTATGTAAATTCTAAAAACTATGCATTGCCTCAAATTTATATAGAGCCCTGCCTTTTTACAAAACAATTTCAAATGGTGCTCATCTCGGACATCCCAAAACAGAATATTTGCATGAATTTTTGTAGAATCTTGCTTAGCTCAGGTATCAAAAAATGAAGTGGATTTTAACATAGACACTAAGATATTCTTGGCATATTAGGCCACGTTTTCTAAGACATGCTAAACCTATAGGTGAAGTGAAGTCGCTCAGTCGTGTCCGACTATTTGCGACCCCATGGATTGTAGTCTACCAGGCTCCTCTGTCCATGGGATTTTCCAGGCAATAGTACTGGAGTGGATTGCCATTTCCTTCTCCAGGGGATCTTCCCGACCCAGGGATCGAACCCAGGTCTCCCACATTGTGGACAGACGCTTTACCCTCTGAAACCTATACGAGAAAAGTAAAAGCTGCTTGTTGTAAAAACCTTCCCCTGAGTCCCTCTGCGCCCACCCAAGCCCGAGGAGGGCCTGCAGAAACCTGAGGCCTGCCAGGCCACCTCGGACTTCGGGAAGAGTAAGAGAATCAGGTCACAAAACGTGCGTGTACCGTGCAGCTCAACGACAAGGGCAAAACTTCAAAGCAAAGAAAACAAAATTAGAGCTTCTGAGGATATACAGATCGGCCCCCAGGGGAGAGTGGTAAGTGAGCAGGAACAATTCTCTCCTTGCTATTGCACCCCCGCGTCTGTGCCCGAAGGCTGGGCCACTGCGCCTGCGCCGAGAAGCCGGGCCCGCGGGAAAGGGGGCGGGGGGCGGGTGCGGCTGGAGAGGCGGGGCCGGGGCGGGGCCAGGAGCGCGCGAGATTTGAACTTCTAGGAGGAGCTAAATATCTCGGCTGAGGTGAAGCTACGCGGCAGTTTTCTCGGCTGGCTTTGCAGCTTAGTGCGGCGCAGCGCGGGCCCGGGCGATGGTGGAAGGCCCGGGTTGTACTGTAAATGGAGAGAAGATTCGGGCGCGTGTGCGCCCGGGCCAGGCGGTGACTGACGTGCGGGGCCGCGCGCTGCAGGGCCTGGGGGGCCCCGGGTCGCCGCCCGCCGCCTCCGGGCCTGTGGGCCCCTCACAGGTGAGCAGCTTCCGTGTCTCGCTAGGGGACCAGCAGTGGGAGATAGAGCAAAAAGCCCATCGGGGTTCCAGGGTCCAAGGTGCCTTAGCTCTGGTCAAGGCTTCCTGCGGCTGCTGCTACGTCACTTCAGTCGTGTCCGACTCTGTGCGACCCCGTGGACAGCAGCCCACCCGGCTCCTCTGTCCGCGGACATGCCCAGGCAAGAATACTGGAGTGGGTTGTCATCTCCTTCTCCACAAGGCTTCCTGGGGCCTCGCCTTTCCTAACACGTACCTTGACCTCACCTGAGGGAGAATGCCCTGCTAGTGCGCCTGCGCGGTTGAGGTTGGTTACGGGACCGCCGAGTTAAGGCCGCATTGGAGATGCCCAGGTGGGAAGTGATGGAAGGTGTTTTATTCCATGCCACCTTGCTTAGCTTCTTTACTGCCAGCAAAAGATGCCTTCCTTCTGTCCATAGCCGCATTTTCTGCTGTTAATATTATCAGATATTATGGCACCCCACTCCAGTACTCTTGCCTGGAAACTCCCATGGACGGAGGAGCCTAGTAGGCTGCAGTCCATGGGGTCGCTGAGAGTTGGACACGACTCAGTGACTTCACTTTCACTTTTCACTTTCATGCATTGGAGAAGGAAATGGCAGCCCACTTCAGTGTTCTTGCCTGGAGAATCCCAGGGACGGGGGAGCCTGGTGGGCTGCCGTCTATGGGGTCGCACAGAGTCGGACACGACTGAAGCAACTTAGTAGCAGCAGCAGCTGCTGCTGTTAATATTATCAGATGCATGCAACCTCTGTTTTTTTTTTTTTTTTCTGTTTTTCACGTTTTAAAAACAGTAAGCTTGTAGGATAAAATTCTAGCTTCTTGCCTGCCTAATATTCTCCAACTGAAAATGTATTATGACTAATACATAATCCTAAAATTTCACACAGAAGATTTGGCACCACCCTGTCCACTCAACTCAGTATTGCCATCTAATGAAGGGGCAGAACCATTTTGGATCCCTTAAGTGAATTTATTTCTTTTTAAAGGAAGTTGTAGCACAGCTTCTTGCCACTCTGGCATGCATTGCAGGTGGTGTGATTTTCATTTGGTAAGAACTTAGAACTTGTACTGAAAATATTCTGATTAAACCTCGTGCCTTAAAAGCCCTTCACATGTACGGATGATTGTATTTCATGAATGCATGCATTATTGCGCTGTACTTCAATTTCTCCTGCAAAGCTTCATCATAGCCTTTGGTCTTGGAAGAAAAAGTTGCTTGCTCTGAAATTAGCATATGCTTACAACTTGAAAGAAATGAAGTTCTAAGTCTGAGTAAATACATTTTCAAACTTGCACAAAGAGTAATTTTTGCATCTCCTTCCAATTGCCCTTGTGTTTTATTTATTTTGACTATATGTCAGTTAGTACTCTGTACCTGTTCTTTTATTATAGCGTTTCTTTCAAAATTATTTCAGGATACCACAGAGATGAATCCTGAGTAGTCTCTTAAGAGTATTAATGTTTATAGAAAAATCACTCATTCGACAGAATTTTGAATACTCAAGGAACCTCGGCAACAGAATCTAACATTTCCCTTTGTGGAGGCTATTCTTTGGTTAGGAAGGTACATAGACATTCATTAGGTGAAAACAGAAAGAAATATAAGTTGATAAATTCTCTAAAGTAAAGATACATGGTTCCATGAGAACTTACAGGAAGTTCAGGGATGGCTTTGCTGAGAAAGTAACAATTAAGCTGAGGTGTGAAGGGTGAGGAGATACCTAGATCTGAACTGAAAGTTGGCAGGCGGAACACTGCAGGCAATAGCAAAGGAAGAGAGATTGAAAGAAATCTGGTGTGGCTGGAAAGGGGATGATGAGATACAGGGAACGTGGTTTGAAATAAGACAAAATTGAGATTGCTGGTCGAAGTGAGATCCTGGGATCTTTGCAGAACTTTGTAGGGACTCTACTCATTCTGGAATAATGGGGTTCTTTGAAGGGTGTTAAGATCCAGTGACACTTTGAAAGATCATTCTTGCAAAGGAAAATTATAAGACTGGCAGAAAGCCAGGGTACATGCTGCCTTCTCAGGTGAGGATTACAGGAGTCTGAGAAGGCTGCCTGGAGCACAGAGGAGGGGGCTGGTGACAGAAATGAAGAGAAGGGAACAGAATTGCTATTTTGGAAGTAAAGGGAGTACGTTGTCGTTATGGATATGGCATGAATATGTTATGGATATCATACTTTACATCATTAAACAATAATATATTCTGTATTAAGTTTTAAGCTATTACTAGCTCCCGAGGATACAAGATGAGTCAGATAAACTTACTTCCTTGAGAATCCCATTTAATGTTTTAAATAGACATTACCTCATTGGTCTTGAGGCCAAACCAGCATGAACCTTTCCTTTCCATTTATGATTATCTTCAGTTCCAAGGCATAAAGTGCTTTTGAAGAACTGTTATATATCATTTCATTATAAAAAATAATAACCCCATGATAAAGGATTAACCTGATTCTACAGATAAGGAATGTGAAGCTTAAAGTGAGTTTAAATAATTAAGTTGCCCGGTGTCACATGACTAGGAAGGGCTGAACCAGGTGTAATCTTTCTTCTTTCAAACTCCAAAGCCTACACTTTTAACCATAGTTCCCCCCAGTTATAAAAGGTTCAGTAGGAAAATGACTGATTCATTTTGGCAAGAATACCATACTGCTCAGCATATAGTGGTGATTACTTATTAATCAGAGAAGTGAGATGTTAAGTTTTGGGCTGTGTCTGCCACCATTTTTACTTTTGTTCAGTTTAGCCAGTTGGCTTACCTACTTTGGTAATGCTAATGGTTTCCATTCCCATATTCACAGTGCAGCCTGATAATATAATGTAGATGCTTCGTCAGTGGTTGGGAAATTAATAATATCACTTGGAAGCAATCACTGAACATTACTATATTTAATACTTTGACATAAAGAGGTATTAAAAGTTGGAATAGGTCTTTATGATTTGGAATCAAGAATCTTGTTCTATGGGAACTGGCTTTGAAAATCAATATGAAATGAATAACCCCTTTGTGAAAACCAATATGGAATTAATAATCCCTTTATCATTGGGAATATTCTAAATATTTTGCCATAGCTTCACTTTATGGGCCCTTGATTTAGAGAAATAATAATCTTTGTAAACATGAAGGGTCTTTGCATTTTAGAGGCGCATTGAATCCATAGTGTTAGTCACTCAATCGTGCTGACTTTTTTGAGATCCCGCCAGGCTCCTCTGTCCATGGAATTCTCCAGGCAAGAATACTAGAATGGGTAGCCATTCCCTTTTCCAGGGGATCTTCCCAACCCAGGGATTGAACCCGGGTCCCCCACACTGTGGGCAGATTCTTTACCGATTGAACCACCAGGGAAGCCCTATAGTAAATTTCATCAAAACGTGGTATGTTGTCACAGATCTCTGGCATGATCACTACTTAAATAGGTGATCCCATGTTTCCTAGACCTTTATGCCTGAGCATTAAAGCTATTTAAAGGTTTCTGCTACTGACTTGAAATCATTAGTTTTCACAAGGCAGCAGTTGAAAAATAATAACTGCATATGATCTTCTTTATATTGCAATAAACATGAAAAAGTACAAAGGAGAGTTAAATAAATACTAATTGGGCATTTAAAATAAATGAGTTAAACTCCAGATAATCATTATACCAAAAAGAAGAACCCCACCTGTGTAGCTACTGTTGTAATGAATCAGCTACTGTGGCCTGTAGTCGTCCTCTTGGCTCAAGTTCGAAGTTCATGGAGAACGTGTTCTAAGGCATGTCTCCTTGTGACGAGTGACCCCCGTTTTGAAGAAGAAAGCCTATCCATAGAAGCCCAGCGTTTGCTAGTCGTGCACGCACTATATTACTTCTGAGTTTTGATCCACTGTCTTGTCAGCATTAAATTATGCAACTCTGTAAGCACATCACATAAAACTCTGCTGGAGCTTTTGGAGCCTTATGGTAAGAAACAACACTGGAATATAAATGAACATGTCTGCTTAATGAGCTGTGAAGAGTCAATCCTTCGATTTTAATTGTTGGGTGGATACAATATTTTGGTGAAATCGGTGTATAATCTGCATATGTTTTCAGTTTCCTTTCACAAAACAGAATATGAAACAGTTTATAAGCATTCATTTCATTTGAAACATGATCCTCTGGCTACTCTCTCTCTCCTTAAGATTTAATATATGTATGTAATATGCTAGCTATTCTTACTCATCTTGATATGCCCTTCGCAGTGTCTGAGTTATTTAGTAAACATTTGAATGGATCGAGAAGAGCAAAGTTTTAAATAGTGCAAAAATAGTTTTGATGAAAGATTTAAAAATAAATTCAATTTGGAATCTTTCTCTATGAGTGTGTATTTTGTTATGCATGTTAAATGGAAATTTCTATTACAAGAAAATAATGAAGCCACATAATAAAAGTTTTCCTCCCTCCTTTCTCTTTATAGTGGAGGAAGTGGAAATCATAATTCGATTGCCATTATATGAAGGAATGAGCTAATCCACAGAGATTAATTTTATAGCTAAATGAAGCTTATTCGTTTAAATCTAAAAAGTTTTTTAACTTGTATAGAACATGCATAATAGTATTTGCTTACATTATTCCATGGATCTGGGTAATGGTTTCATCTTAATGACTGAGGATCATTACTACCAGCATTCAGCATTACATGGAGTCATGGAGCAAGAGTGAACAGAGATCGGTTAAGGAAACTCAGGGAGATGATTCTCCACAGCCATTGGAGCTTTTAGTGAACCCGAAAGTGTTGGGGATGACGTAGAGAGAACATCTGATCATCTTGATTTTTGAATTCCAGCTCCTTTGTTGCTTATACTCATATCTTTGCCTATTTGTTCGGAATCAGATTATAGGACACATAAAACTCTTAGCTTAGTGCCGTAGTAGTAGTGTTAGTCACTCAGTTGTGTCCTACTCTCTGTGATTCCGTGGGCTGTAGCCTGCCTGCCAGGCTCCTCCGTCCATGGGATTCTCCAGGCAAGAGTACTGGAGTGCACTGCCATTCCCTTCTCCAGCGATCTTCCCGACCCAGGGATTGAACCCAGGTCTCTTGCATTGCAGGCAGATTCTTTACTGTCTGAGCTGCAGTAAAAGTCCTGGTAATTTTTCCTTTTTCTCCCTGATCAGGGCTTTCTCACCAGACCCACCTATCTGATGATGACTTTATGAAGGGGTGTAATCTTCTGGTGTAATCATATTGTGTATAAAACATTTAGCCTCTGAGTAAGTGCTTATAGCCTCTGCTCTTACAAAATAGTAGAACAGATTTTTATGTAAAGACCTCTTTTGGGGGGCTTAGAGACCATTTTAAAGTTAGGTTTTTTTGATAGTTTAAATGGATAGATAAGTGGCTTGTGATTCCTAAAAGTATTGTTGTATTGGGGGTAAAAACCATGTGGGGGACAAAAAGGAGAGACTGTGATTGTAAGTATGGTATATTTTTCCTCTCTAGGGGAAATATGTAACTGAGCTAGAGTTGAACCATTTATCTGTGGAAAAGTCGTATTCTGTTCTTAAAAGTTCATCTTCCTTGTTCACCCATGGATAGGCAGGATAAATGGTAATCAGCACAATAAATCATGTGCTGTCTCCAAAGATATATGTTGTTTTGATGATTTCCTATTATTAAGCCACTTGAAAATGGGAAGGTGGACCCTTCTCAATCATACTTAAAATTGTGGCAAAGGATATTTCTTCTCTTACTTAAAATTGTGGCAAAGGATATTTCTTCTCTTATTTCAGGGGAAAGAGAATGAAATGTTCAGATAATACAGTAACAAGTTTATAAGGGTCAAAATGAGAAAGTCAGGTATATATTGGACAATTTTGTATAGTTACAGCAAAGATAATAGGCTTGTGGAAATTAATTTTTGCATTTGCATGGGCTGCTGAACCTTGTATGAAGAGGTGATAACCCCAGGTTCTACAGTAGGACAAGTGAATCTTTTGTAATTCTTAGGTTTATTGCAAAAGCCTTGCCCCATTTGTACATAAGAGCTCTCAAAATAAATGGAACTAACCATCACTGGTACATAAGAATTTCTCCCTCAAATGGTGTTTTAAAAGAAAAAAAAAACAGTTAAAAATGTATGCAGGTGCTTGAGATGGTCAGTTATAAGTTGAAATTTTTATTTTGCCTGGAGTATATTCTCTAGAGCAGATTATTTTAGAAATGATAGTATACTAGGGATCAGGTAATTTAGGTCAAGTGCCCACATGATAAACAATTTGTATCATCTCCCTCAAAACCCAAATAAGGTATTAGAATAGGTGTTTTTAAAGCAGTCATTTAAATGCTAAGTAAACATCTTAAGTAAAAACCAGGGCAGGCTGGGACTGGTTGCTGAAATCCTAAACCTTCCTGTAAAGTTCTTTTTACTTAATGGGAAATTCTGATTATAATATTTTACATACATCTAGCTTTTGGTAGTAACTTGGTACTCCCATATTTAAGCCTCATTTCTTTGAAGATAATTAGAAAATAAGAGACTAGGATGTTAATAATTCTCAAAGCAGCTAAAACAGTTGGTGGAACAGAAGTTTTTGCCAAGAAACCTTGGGAAAGGTATAGCAAGATGAGGATGATGGGTGGGGAATACCAAGAGGGAAGGAGGAAGGGATCTGGTTCATCCTACAGATGTTTCCTGAGCTCCAGGCATTGTGTGAAGTGCCCAGGGATAAGGAAACACCATAGTTGCTGTCCACAAGGAGCTCACAGACAACTAAGGGAGAAACATGAGTCACAGACACTTGTTCAGTTGGTAAGTGCCAGCACAGCGGTTGTAGAAAGCCCTGTGCTGGGTTTGGCAGGTAGAAAGCCTCAAGATGATTCTGCTTCCCAGGCAGGGAAATTCTAGTCCCAGCGAGTGTACTGGAGTGTATAGCGAGTGACAAACCATGTATGTGAGCAGGGAAGAGGTTATGCTAACATGTCTTTTTAACTCCCAAGCACCTCATCAAGTATTAAAAAACTAATTCTGACACACAGTTGAGCCAAGGGCTCGTGGCGTCTGTAGCTGGAGCAGGCTGTGCCTCAGAAGTCATCGGATGGTGTCAGGTCTGTGTGTTTCCACAGCTCCGGCCTCTCCACCTGTGATCGTTCCCCAGAGTTGAATACAGCCCTCTGCTGATGTCTGTATTGTCATAGTCACCTTCACCTTCATCAGGCCCAAAACATCTTTTTTCAGTATTTGTAGAGACTTTAATATCATCCCTTTCCACAGTCTGTTTTTGGTGTCCTATTCTGTGTTATTTTTGATTATAGAGACTAGAGTACAAAACCAGGACACCTGTGAAGATTTGGCTTCTGGTTCCTTGCAGCTCTGTCCATCAGGATACCACGGTTCACTTCTCGTGGACAGTTGTTTGAAGAGACTTACTGGTGCCATTCATTTTAAGTATATTGGCATTTGTGTTTTTTGACTCATCCTCCTATGTACAAGCAATTTATGTCTAAGGGCACATGCTCCTCTTTGTCTTGTTAATAAGCGGTCCAGGAACCCTAACATTTGGGAGGGCCTTCTGCTGAATCCTCCTTTGGCTGGAGAGACATTTCCCATGGTCAGATCCATTAGACTTCCTGAAACCTCTGATGGTTGGCAGTAATTGGACAGCATGTAGATGTATACTCCAGGACAGTCTGTGGTATCTTAACAGATTAATACTGTATGGAAAAGCTCTTTTTATAACCTGCCCCTCAATCTTCGTCTAGTGGGCATTTCAGCTGTTCTATCCGTTAGCTACACATGGAACCAAACTCCCTCAGGACTGTAGGAACTAATAGGAATATTTAGCACAGAGTTAGAAATTTCCCAGGGAAAATCTAGGATAAAAATCAGGATAAGCTAGATTTGGATTTCTTCCTAATAGACATTATTAGGAACCCTGGCATTTAACTTTGAGCAAGAAAAAGTAGAGCCTTTTGTTAAGAACCCATACTTCCCCCCTCCCCAGGGTTTTATGGTTTCTTTTAATTTATACCTTCTGAAATGGATGTTACAGTGGTTTAAGAATAAGTGGCACAAAAATTTTCCATATGAATTGTACTCAGAGATTTTGTTTAGCTAATTATAACAAAACCCAATGATGTGTTACTGTTGATTTACATCTGGGTGTTTTGATAATGGGGCAGTTTTAGATGGCCCAGTCTAGTCATTGAACAGTGAGCAGTTATCCTTACAGAGTGGGAAATTTCCCCAGAAAATGATCTGGTTTTCAGATATCTAGAATAAGGCCTCGCAATGCCTCACACGTAGTAGAAAGTCAACAAGCTTTTCTAAAATGAATAAATCCAGTTCAACAGCCCTGAATGATACATTTTTTATGTGGAGGGTGTGTGTCCAGATGCCACCTGCCATCTTTATCTTTAGAGGATGTCAAAGTCATGGACACAGCCAAGTGAGTGAACTGTGGTAGCTGTTGGCTGAGAATTTTAAACTAAATGGTGTTAAGTTCTTGCAAAATGGTTAATTTAGTGCTGTGAGCAGACTTCCAGGGAGACATTAGGGACCCATTTTCTATTTTATTAGATATGGTGACACCGCTGTCTATTTCGAGGTCACAGTCTCTGTCTCTGCCATGAGCCGTTACAGAACTTGGTAAAGCCAGATCAAGGAAAGGAAAGGCGATCTGAGCACTGGTCACGGTGCACACAGGTGCTTAGGGGACATAGGGGTGTGCACTCGGCCTGGGACAGGGAGAGACTCCCTCACAAGGGAATCAAGCACAGGCCGTGAGGGTTCTGTATGTCCCAGAAAGGAAGTATCCTAGGTTCAAGGCAGGGCGAAGGGTGTGTGGACTGGCATGGTGACCTTTTCCTGCATATTGGATAGATGATGGGTTTTAGATTTAACTTGTAAAGCTTAAAGGAAGATGCAAACACTGGGGTGACAGTCATAGCACATTTTCTCCTAACCAAAAAGCGGGGGATACTGCTGAGGTGTCCAGGGCTGTGTGTGTGAACCAGGACCAGATTCCCACCCAGCCTTCACCGAGAACCCTAATAAAAGTCAGAGGACTTCAGAGGACATGGTTAAAACCAGTTGCTAGTAAAGGATACTGGGAGGGATAAGAGGCTGTTGGCTCTAGAGTGACAGAGACACAGGCCCCCAAACCATTAATTTAGAAAAGGAAGGTTTAAAAGATCATAAGACATTATGGCCAAAATCCTGAAAAATATAAAACCTAGTCTATGTTGAGGCAAATCCCTCAAAACCATAGGCAAAACTGGTCTATATCTGCTCTATTAATCATCATCTTCAAAGTCTCTGGGCTAATATATGAGAATTTTTAACTACTAATTGGTTGTCATGGAAACCCACCTCAAAACTGCTATCTTAATCTGCACTTGGTTTGAAGTGTATGCAAGAGACAGCAAAAAGTCTTGTTCAGCAGAAAAATATCAAATTCTTGGTGCTTCTCAGTTTAGGGCTCTAATTGATTCAGTTATAAAATTAAGGCAAATGTGAAAGAATGTTTTTCCCTCACTGAGTACTCAGGTTTGTTGTGCCAGTGCTTGATAACCACTGATTGGTGCTAGAGTTCATCCAACTCTTTGTGATCCCATGGAATGCAGCACCCCAGGCTTCCCTGTCCATCACCAACTCCTGGAACTTGTTCAGACTCATGTCTGTTGAGTTAGTGATGCCATCCAAACGGCTCATCCTGTCGTCCCCTTCTCCTGCCTTCAATCTTTCCCAGCATCAGGGTCTTTTCAAATGAGTCAGGTGGCCCAAGTATTGGAGTTTCCCATCAGGTGGCCAAAGTATTGGCGTTTCAGCTTCAACATCAGTCTTTCCAATGAATATTCAGGATTGATTTCTTTTAGGATGGAGTGGTTGGATCTCCTTGCTGTCCAAGGGACTCTAAAGAGTCTTCTCCAACACCACAGTTCAAAAGCATCAGTTCTTCAACGCTCAGCTTTCTTTTTGGTCCAGGTCTCACATGCATACATGATTACTGGAAAAACCATAGATTTGACTAGATGACCTTTGTTGCAAAGTAATGTCTCTGCTTTTTAATATGCTGTCTAGGTTGCTCATAACTTTTCTTCCAAGAAGCAGGCGTCTTTTAATTTCATTGCTGCAGTCACCATCTGCAGTGATTTTGGAGCCCAAGAAAATAAAGTCTGTCACTGTTCCATTGTTTACCAATCTATTTGCCATGCTGTGATGGAACTGGATGCCATGATGTTAGTTCTGTGAATGTTGAGTTTTAAGCCAATTTTTTCACTCTCCTCTTTCACTTTCATCAAGAGGTTCTTCACTTCCTCTTCACTTTCTGCCACTAGAGTGGTATTGTCTGCATATCTGAGGTTATTGATATTTCTCCCGCAGTCTTGATTCCAGCTTATACTTCATCCAGCCCAGCATTTCGCATGATATACTCTGCATAGAAATTAAATAAGCAGGGTGACAATATACAACCTTGACACACTCCTTTCCCAATTTGGAACCAGTCTGTTGTTCCATGTCTGGTTCTAACTGTTGTTTCTTAACCTACTACAGATTTATCAGGAGTCAGGTAAAGTGGTCTGGTATCGCCATCTCTTTAAGAATTTCCACAGTTTGTCGTGATCCACACAATCAGAGGCTTTGACATAGTCAATAAAGCAGAAGTAGATGTTTTTCTAGAACTCTCTTGCTTTTTATATGATCCAGAGGATGTTGGCAGGCAATTTGATCTCTTGTTCCTCTTGCTTTTCTAAGGAAGTTTGAACATCTGAAAGTTCTCGGTTCACCTGTTGCTGAAGCCTGGCTTGGAGAATTTTGAGCATTACTTTGCTAGTATGTGAGATGAGTGCAATTGTGTATGAGCATTCTTTGGCATTGCCTTTCTTTGTTATTGGAATGAAAACTGAGCTTTTCCAGTCCTGTGGCCACTGCTGAGTTTTCCAAATTTGCTGGCATATTGAGTGCAGCACTTTGACAGCATCATCTTTTAGGATTTGAAATAGCTCAGCTGGAATTCCATCACCTCTACTAGCTTTGTTGATAGTGATGCTTCCTAAGTGCCACTTGACATGAGACTCCAGGATGTCTGGCTCTAGGTGAGTGATCACACCATTGTGGTTACATAGGTCATTAAGATCTTTTTTGTATAGTTCTTCTGTGTATTCTTGCTACCTTTCCTTAATATCTTCTGCTTCTGATAGGTCCATACTGCTTCTGTTCTTTATTGTGCCCGTCTTTGCATGAAGTGTTCCCTTGGTATCTCTAATTTTCTTGAAAAGATCTCTAGTCTTTCCCTTTCTATTGTTTTCCTCTATTTCTTTGCATTGATCACTGAGGAAGGCTTTCTTATCTCTCCTTGCTATTCTTTGGAACTCTGCATTCAGATGGGTGTATCTTTCCTTTGCTCCTTTGTCTTTAGCTTCTCTTCTTTTCTCAGATATTTGTAAGGCCTCCTCAGTCAACCATTTTGCCTTTTTTCATTTCTTTTTCTTGGGGATGGTCTTGATCCCTGCCTTCTGTACAATGTCATGAACCTCTGTCCATAGTTCTTCAGGCACTCTGTCTATCAGATCTAATCTCTTGAATCTATTTGTCACCTACACTGTATAATCATAAGGGTTTTGATTTAGGTCATACCTGAATGGTCTAGTGGTTTCCCCTACTTTCTTCAATTTAAGTCTTTATTTGACAATAAGGAGTTCATGATCTGAGCCACAGTCAGCTCCCAGTCTTTTTTTTACTGACTGTATAGAGCTTGTTCATCTTTGGCTGCAAAGAATATAATCAATCTGATTTTGGTATTGACCATCTGGTCATGATGTCCACGTGTAGAGTTGTCTTTTGTTTTGTTGGAAGAGGATGCTTGCTATGACCAGTGTGTTCTCTTGGCAAAACTCTAGTAGCCTTTCCTCTGATTCATTTTGTACTCCAAGGCCAAACTTACCTGTTACTCCAGGTATCTCTTGACTTCCTACTTTTGCATTCCAGTCCCCTATAATGAAAAGGTCACCTTCTTTTGGTGTTAATTCTAGAAGGCCTTGTCGATCATCATAGAACCATTCAACTTCAGCTTCTTCAGCATTATTGGTTGGGTCATAGCCTTGGATTACTGTGTTATTGAATGGTTTGCCTTGGAAAACAAAGAGATCATTTTGTGTTTTGAGAGTGCACCTAAGTACTGCATTGTGGACTCTTGTTGACTATGAGGGCTACTCTCTTTCTTTTGAGGGATTCTTGGCTACCATAGTAGATATACTGGTCATCTGAATTAAATTCACCCACTCAAGTCCATTTTATTCCACTGACTGCTAAAATGTGCAGGTTCGTGCGTGCCGTCTCTGTTAGATCACTCCCATTTACCCTGATTCGTGGACCTAACATTCCAGAATCCTGTGCAACATTGTTCTTTACATCGGACTTGACTTCCGTCACCAGTCACATCCACAGCTGGGCGTGATGGTTGTTTTGTCTCTGTCTCCATTGTTTCTGGAGTTATTTCTCCACTCTTCTCTCGTGGCATACTGTCTCCTTTTGTTCGTGAAAGTGAAGTCGCTCAGTCGTATCCAACTCTTTGCAGCCCCATAGACTGCAGTCTACCAGGCTCTTCCATCCATGGGATTTTCCAGGCAAGAATACTGGAGTGGGTTGTTTGTTCGTAGACAGTATCTAAACTGTTTTATAGTTTTATAATCACAGCATACATACTGCTTGGCTTCTGAAAAAAGCTTTATTTCTGTCATCATTTTCTCTGTCATTATGCATTTTTACTTCAAAGGCTAGTCAATTTATTTCTTTAAAAAAGAAAATGGCTACTTGGCATGGCTTCTCAGGTATTTGTAAACTCAATGCATTCCTTCCCTTCACCCACAGGAGTCCTGATATTTTATGTCTGTAATTACCTTGGTCTTTTTTATAATATTCAGTATATATGTTGTATCTGTTGTTTGGTTTCCATGCTGATGGGGGAAGGTGTACTGGGTTTCTTTTTCCTTTATTCTGAACATTACAGCTGGGGAGTGGCAGAGGAGCAGCCCTGTGGTCAGAATCCCCTCCCCAGAGGGACCCAGGCTCCGCCTCTGACCCTCTGTATCCCACGGAGCCATGAAAACTGGAGGTCACATGTCTTAATGTCCAGTAAATGCCTTTCTGATAAAATCTGGCTCCTTTGGGGTTCTCTCTCACTTTTACTTGGCTTTTGCCCTCTTTTTCTTTCTTACTGGTTTATGAGTTCATCATCAAAGGTCAAAATTTATTCTTTACCAAAATATACTATTTACCTATATTCTTTACCTATTTTATTCTTTACCACATTTAGATGTTTTTATCTGAATGCTCTTCCAAGGACCTTGGCTGTACTTTGGAAACGAAAGACTCTGTGCCCTAGTTTTTAACTTTAAAACATTCATTTCATTTCCCTGTGCCTTATTTTCACATGCATAGAACAGTATAGTCCTGGGAGAAATTCATTTTGATTCTGTGCCAATGACTTTTTTTTCCCACTTAATTTTTTTTTGGGCCTCTCTCTCTTTAAATAACTGCCTAGTAATTTAACAAAATATATGTAAACAGCTGTTTACATTATTCGACTTATTGGAGACGATTCTTCTCATTAGGATGCACCTGAGCATGGAATAATATAAAAATGTTAAAATTTAAATTATGATTTTTGTTTCAAGTTTGTATGTTTACACATGTGTATTTTCTCTTAGGCTGCTGCACTGAGTAATAATAAAAATTCCAGTCAAGATTTCTTGAGACTGTTTAATGGACATGTTTACAGTGGTGTGGAAACATTGGGGAAGGAGCTCTTCATGTACTTTGGGCCAAAAGCTTTACGGTAAGATAAACCTGTACAATACATCTGACCTCTCTATCTTTAAAGATCTGCAGAAGGCTTTTCTTGCAGTTTGCTACATGTCACATTTAATCACAGAGAAAGTACTCCATTTTTAAGAGAGCTCTACTACAAGAGGTTGAAATTTCTGAAATTATCGTGGAAAGCAGCAAGTAGAAGAATAAAAGTATGATGTCATCATTACTTGGAGAGCTAGTCAATTTATTTCTTAAAAAAAAAAAAAAAGATAGTCTGGCAAGGTTTCCCAAAGGTTGTTAGAACAACACATCTCTGTTTCACTCATCTGCAAACTCCCCTGGTGCCCTTTCCCTCTCTTGTTTTTACCAAATGTTTATTGCATTAGTGACATCATTTTCTTTATGACACCTAGTTTGATTTGAATGTCTCTCCAGATTTGTATATTTTTCTCTCTTCCTTCTTTCTCCAAAGCCTTGTACAGAAGTGGAAGCTTACCTGTACATTTCAAAAACTTTCCACAGAGGTAACTGGTTCTTTGCTGTTTTACAGTGCTTATGGAAATCAGTTGCTAACTTACAGGTTGACTTAGTGATAAAGGTGTTGAAATGTATGTAGTCACCTATCTGATTTTTTGTAAAAAATATGAAAAAGTCCTATGAAATAATGTCTGTCCATTTTGTCTTCTTGGAGTTTAGCCTAAGCTTTCGCAAACTGTAAACTTTAAACTTTTTAAAATTCTTCTTTTAGATGTTAAACAGTTTTCATCTTCTTGAAAGTTCTGCTGTTGGACCCTGTGAAGATGAATAGTGTCATAGATAATATGACTACGTGATTGTTATTTATTGCATCTCAGCTTTTGCTTGTTTTGAGTATTTCAGAGTTTACCTAGCTGCTTTTCCTTTGACGTGTTGTTCTCTCATTGTCAGCAGCTGCTGTCCTTGGAGAGCTCTGTCCCTTCATGGTTTTTCTTTGTCTGGAATTGATAACATCACATAACCTCCCAGTTCATGTAGGAGCAGGCTGCATTGTTGTGGTAGTAGATTGATTGATGTGATTGAAAATTCTTTGTTGTGAACAGAGAAGGACGCAATAGGATCCATGTGAGATAGTTGAAAACATTGATACGTTATTGATTCTCTGGTGTGAGGTGCAGATTTATTTCTGTAGAGTGAGAGGGAGGTTTTTATCATGTCTTCTCCCCCAGACTGATAAGGGGAATCATTTCTCAGTGAAAGGCTGGCTGTAGGTGTCCGCTGAAGTTCTCAACCAGCACAGTTGTTTCCTCAAACTCAGCGACATAGTACCATCCCTGGCAGGTTTGCGCTCAGCTTATGGATGAGGAGCAGCGTGGTCCCTATTTCTTTCCAGTTTCTGCAGCCTCAAATACTATTTGATGTGACAATTCAAGGTCATTGACAGATCAGCTGTTTGAATATGAAGTAAGCAACCTAAAATCAACTGTATTCCTTTTCACAGTTTAACACAAGATACAGAAATGCTCTCCTGACCTAAGCTGCTCAGGAGGATGGATGACTGTGTCAGAGAAATGGGATCCTGTGTGAGGCTGCAGGTCTGTGAGCGTGAGATAGGAATGTTGTCTTCACTTCTGACCTGTTCTGTCCTCACCAGGCTGGTCTGCTCTTTCGAAAGCCGATAGCCAGAAACATGCTTAATGATCACTTACAGTATTCCCTCCATAGGCAGCATCTCACAATTAAAACTGCCCTTGGATTTTGGTGCATCTTATAGGTCAGGCTGTGAGTCTTCCTGGGAGTCATTTGTTATCAAAGTTAAATACAGGCCTAGCCCTCTGGAGGAGAACCTGCCATGTAAAATCCAAGCTTCAGAAAGGTACAAATTAGATGCTGACTATTTCTGTTGCTAAAATATGTTTATCTAAGTGCTCAAGCTCTTGGAACAGTACCAGAAAATAATAAAAATGATTTAACATACATTTATTTTAGGAGCACAGTTGTGGTGTTATGTGTGATTAATACCTATATTGTTTCTAAACACTTTTTAGAAGCTTTTAATATGTAACAAAAAAGTCATGTTTAACTTTTTGTTAAATATGTATCAAATACTCATTAAAGCAAACTAAGGATAATGAACAAATACGAATAAATGTGTACACTCACAATCCCACTGCTGCTGCTGCTGCTAAGTTACTTCAGTTGTGTCCGACTCTGTGCTACCCCATAGACGGCAGCCCACCAGGCTCCCCCGTCCCTGGGATTCTCCAGGCAAGAACACTGGAGTGGGTTGCCATTTCCTTCTCCAGTGCATGAAAGTGAAAAGTGAAAGTGAAGTCGCTCAGTCGTGTCCGACCCTTAGCATGGACAGCAGCCTACCAGGCTCCTCCATCCATGGGATTTTCCAGGCAAGAGTACTGGAGTGGGGTGCCACTGCCTTCTCCCGGTACCAGATAGAATATCTACTAACTGTGGGTGCATATATTGCCGATGCTATGTGTGTGTATATCTGTAAATCTATTCACCCACCCTTCAAGCCACTATTTTCAATCAAAATGACACAGCTTATGTTGTGGATTAACCTGTATGTAAATATATTTTTAAATGAGTATCTTTTCCAAAAAAAATTTGCTATTTTTAACTTGTGGTTTACATGAATAATTATTACATACATACATACAATAATAGTTACATACATACTCAGAGGCCAAAAGCTGTATCTGAAATATTTTGGAGGTTTTGCCATTTTAGTGAAGCATTACGCATTATCAGTTTTGTAATTTAGTGATTTATTGGAGAAATGCAAAAGATAATGTGACAGTTTTTTTAGCTTGCTGGAAAATCTTTAAGGAATCTATGATATGCTGCATATAAGAGGGTTTTACAGCTTAAACGTAGCTTTGTAATCTGTCACATAATATGTTAGGAAAAGTTGGAATGTGATAAGGACTCCAAATTTTACACTTTAAAGTAGTAAATACCTACTGTTTGTCCAGTCTGCCCTTTTAACTTTTGCGGACAGCATTTCTTCTGGAAACTGGTTATCTGGTCACAGTAACTGGAGAGTTCAAGTTGAATTTAGCGTTTCTTTCCTAACACAATCTATTGGGTCAGTCTGAGTTCTTTTGTGAACTTTCTCAGCTGGAGCTGAGGAGAGTTAGCCTCTCTGTGATGGAGGGAAGCTGGGATGTGAGGTCTTAGACATTGTATGTGGCCACCAGCTTGTCCAAAAAGACAAGGTGATGGAAGATACAGCCAGTCTCCGTGAAACAGAGAGAGTCCCCAAGGCATCTTCATTCCTTATTCCCTCTGTCCCTGAGATCCAGCTTTCCTGCACTTTGGTTCTTCAGCCTTCCTAAGAGCCATGAAAGTAAAAAGTGAAAGAAGGTTACTCAGTCATGTCTGACTCTGCAACTGGACTGTAGCCTACCAGGCTCCTCCATCCATGGGATTTTCCAGACAAAAGTACTCGAGTGGGTAGCCATTTCCTTCTCCAGGATATCTTCCCAACCCAGAGATTGAACCCAGGTCTCCCACATTTTAGGCAGACGCTTTACTGTCTGAGCCACCTGGGAAGACCCATGAGCTACCAAATATCCCTTAATGCCTAAACTTTTTGAGTTGAGTCTCTGTTACTTGCAATCTAAGAAACCTGATCAGTAAAGTGTCTATGGGTTGCTGTTCAGTTGCCAAGTTGTGTCCAGCTCTGCAATCCCTTGGACTTACAGCAAGCCAAGCTTCCCTATCCTTCACTATCTCCCAAAGTTTGCTCAAACTCCTGTGCATTGAGTCAGTGATGCCATCCAACCATCTCATCCTCTGTTAATCCCCTTCTCCTCCTGCCCTCAGTATTCCCCAGCATCAAGGTCTTTTCCAGTGAGTCAGCTATTCCCATCAGGTGGTCAAAGTATTGGAGTTTCAGCTTCAGGGTCAGTCCTTCCAGTGAATATTCAGGGTTGATTTCCTTTAGGATGGACTGGTTTGATCTCCTTGCAATCCAAGGGACTCTCAAGAGTCTTCTCCAACACCACAGTTCGAAAGCATTAATTCTTTGGCGCTCAGCCTTCTTTATGGTCCAGCTCTCAAATCCATACACATGATTATTGGAAAAACCATTGCTTTGACTATACGGACCTTTGATGGCAAAGTGATGTCTTTGCTTTTTAATATGCTACGTAGGTTTAAGCATCTTTGATTTCATGGTGCAATCACTGTCTGCAGTGATTTAAGAACCCCCCAAAGTAAAATTTTCCACTGTTTCCATTATTCCCCTTTTTATTTGCCATGAAGTGATAGAACCAGATTCTGTGATCTTAGTTTTTTGATTGTTGAGTTTTAACCCAGCCTCTCAGCCTCTTTAACCTTCATCAGGAGTTTCTTAATTCCTCTTCACTTTCTGCCATTAGGGTGGTATCATCTGCATATCTGAAGTTGTTGATATTTCTCCCAGCAATCTTGATTCAAGCTGGTGAGTCATAACAGCCCAGCATTTCGCATGATGTATTCTGAATGTAAGTTAAATAAGCAGGATGACAGTATACAGCCTTGATGTACCCCTTTCTCCATTTTGAACCAGTCAGTTGTTCCATGTCCAATTCTAACTGTTGCTTCTTGACGTGCATACAGGTTTCTCAGGAGGCAGATCAGGTGGTCTGGTATTCTTATCTCTTTAAGAATTTTCCATAGTTTGTTGTGATCCACATAGAGGCTTTAGCATAGTCAATGAAGCGGAAATAGATGTTTTTCTGAAATTATCTTTCTTTTTCTTTAATCCAATGAATGTTGGCAATTTGACCTCTTGCTCTTCTGCCTTTTCTAAATCCAGCTTGTACATCTGCAAGTTCTTAATTCATGAAAAATAAGGTTTTGAAGCAGTAACTTATTTTCTATTTTGGTTACCATAATGGTTTATGTGTAACTGGAAAAATATACAATTTTCTTAATCACTTCAGCTTTTAGTTTGGACAGAATTTTCATATTAAAATTTTGGTTGTAAATTGCAGAAGCTCAACTTAAACAATTTTAATAATTATCTGTTATAAGAATATGAGTGTCTTTTAATACCTAAAGATAATGGAGTCAGCCTTCAGGTAGAACTGGAAGCAAAGACTAAATGCTCTGAGGACTCTGCATTCCGTGATTCTCTTCCTCTAAAATTCTCTACAATCTGTGTCTCTGCAGACAGGCCTCCTTTGGCTTTTCTGGTGCCCAGTGCCCTGTCGGTAATATCATAGACAGCTCCCAGCTCCCAGGTCTCCCAGTCCTAACAAGAAACTGATCTCTCTCTGTCCCAAATAAGTTTGTCAGGAGAACTCTGATGAATGCAGCTTGACTCAGGTGTCCATTCCTGAATCAACTGTGTCAAAAGTGTGGATCAGAGGAAGGGACAGAGACCACCCCTGGTGTAGCCTGGAGCCCACTGTGGGCAGGCAGTCATGTTATGCACAGTGAATGAGCCCAAGAAACCAGTTGGATTGGGGTGGAGGGAACATGAGATGTCAAGAAATAAGGATCTAATCAAATTTTCCTAAACTGGGTTGATAACAATGAGGAATCTTGAAAACAAATCTGACTCTTGAATGCAAATACAATAAGGGTGTATGTCCTAGTTTATAAGACATCAGTATGATTGTAGTAACAGTATGGGTATTTACTATGCCTTGAAAATTTTCATGATACTGTTAAGTTTCTTAGTTTTAGACAAAGGGTATGTAACGATAAACAAAATTTGTTTTGTTGGGGCGTGGTTATCACAACAGTTTGCTATTTCATAAAAGTTAACTAAAATTTGTTAATTATAAGAAGTTATTTTTATGCACATTTCTCCCTAAATAGATTTGTAAGACCAAAAAAAGGTATATGTATGTGTATTTGATCCAGGGTTCTTACTGAGACTATTCCTGCCTTTGAATTGGGTCTTAACCTTTGAGATTTTATATGTGGATGCAGTTTCATTATAGAAAATGATTTAGAATCCACTTTATGAGCCATGCAGCTGAAAAGATTTTAGGTATGATGGCTTCTGGGCATGACAGTTGTACACCTTTCACTGGGGTTGAACCTCCATAGCTAAATTATAGAGTACTTACAGGCACACATTTTTCCTGTCAAGAACTATGGGGCATGTAAAATGCATATATGATTGATAGTAGGGCACACAGAGTTTAAAACCCACATTTTTAAAGTTAGACTGGTTAACCTTGTACAAAACTATAACATGGTGCTTTGGAATTAGAAGTATAGAGCAGTAACATTTGCTGCCAAAAAAGCCATATTTATTAACTCAACAAAGCTATAAGGAGAAGGATTTGAAAGGCAGAACACAGTATTTCATCTTGAGAATCATTTCTGATCTTCATCATCAGAAGTCTCAAAGAACCACTTTTTTTCTTTATTTTTTAACTGGACATGCTAATCAATCCTATAAAAACTGAAAGGCTATGAATTTTTCATCACTGCACTGTGGCTTTCAAGTTAACTGTAAATATTTATAAATCCCCTCTTCCCAATACATATGAAGGTAGAAGGAAACTAAAAGAATTGAAGACAATGGTATTTTGACTTGTTCTCTTTTCTTTTGATCTGAAAGATTTTGTAAAAAATTGTTTCATTGTGTTATCCCAAAGCAGGGGAGGGGGTAAAAAAGAATAAGTGTCTTAAGCTATAGATCTCATTTTGGAATGGGTACATTTCCAATCCACTGTGGCTAGAAGTAAGAAATGTGAGTGTTCGTGGCTTTGTAGAATTCATAAAAACACCAACTGTAGGCAATTTAAATTTAGCCTTATCTCACCCCAAGCCTTTGAATCTCAGAAAAGGCTGAGAAGACAGTAGACTGTTGTGTGAATAAAAGTTACTTCATCTGATAAGAACAGGGGGATGTTTTCTTGGGATTATTATCAGGGCCTTATTATTTCTCTAGGAACTTATTTTATTTGTGGGTTGAAAAAATGATTGCCATATCTTGTTTTATAAGGATGCAAAGTCATTAACAAAAAAAAAATATGTGATATTAGCTATCATTTTGTGCCCTTGAGTGTTTATTGTGACTGATATTTGTTTGCTTATATTTCAGTAAATGAAGAAACAAAAATTTAACACACAATATACTTTCTGCTGCTCAAAGATGGGTTTGATTTTGTTCCAGGATTCATTTTGGAATGAAAGGCTCCCTCGTGATTAATCCAGTTGAGTCTAAAAATAAGAATGGAGTTTCTCCTGATTTTGAAGTACAGCTCACCAAAGATCTGATTTGTTTCTTTGACTCATCAGTAGAAATCAGGTAAAAAAATTAAGTTAGAAAATGCTTCTGCTGCAAAACTGCAAAGTTGGCTCTGCAGTTGGGTTTGGGATGTCACATGTGGAAATGAAAAAATAAACACAAAATTTTTAAAAGTGGTTTATAATTGATAAAAAACAGTTATTTAAAAGAGTCTTCAAATAACATAGTTTGATGGAATCTTCATTGTTTGGCTATATAACTTTTATATGCTGGTTAATGTAAAGGGTTTATATCAAAGCTCATTTAAAATGACACTGTGGATTGTAACCAGGCCCATGATTAATGTGTTGTCTATTCCTTTTTTAGAAACTCAACAGAAAGCCAACAGAGAATAAGAGTGATGGAAGAATTAGATGTATGTTCACCTAGATTTAGTTTCTCCAGAGCAGAAAGTGAAGTGAAAAAGCAGAAAGCACGGATGCTATGTGACGTGTTAATGGATCAGAAAGTGTTGCCTGGGGTGGGAAACATCATCAAAAATGAAGCTCTCTTTGACAGTGGTCTCCATCCCTCTGTCAAAGTAGGTTTTAAATATTTTTTAAATGATTTCTATATTTTTAAATATTGTGAAGGGCTCAACGAGGAACACTTAAATTTGGCCTGACATGTTTGGAGAGATTGTCAGTAGCACACTCTCCCTAACAGACTTCAGGGGGTGTTTGCCCATGTCAGCTTCTCTATGAAGCCAACCCTGGCCACTCTTTTTAAAGTTGGGTGTGCCCACTTCATCCCCCCAGTCTTCTATAACTTGCTCTGCTTTTTTGTTTCTCCGTACAACTGATCACTTTCAAATACAGCCTGATGTTTACTTGTTACATACATAGTATGTAAGATCTGTTCTCTGCTAGAATACAGTCTCTTAGGAGGAAAGTGTCTGTTTGATTCAGTGGCATATCTGAGTGTCTAAATACAGTGTTTCACACATGGAAGGCATTAAAGAAATATCTGGTGAATGTATAAAGGAACTAAGGTCACCAATTTCTCTTAGTATCTGACATATTAAACTCATACTCTGCAGTCACTCAGTATAGCTATTTGTGACATTAGAAAATGCTGTTTTGATGGAATGGTAAGACTGGAAGTCAAGATGCAAAGACTAAGTGATTGGTGAGGAAATGGAAGCAAAATTTAGAGTAATTGTTAAGGTAGCTTAGATTGGAGCAAAGGGAAAATATTCGACTGCCAGAGGGAGAAGTTGGGATAAGAACTGGATCTTTAGGTGTTTTTTTTTTCCTTGTTCTTCAACTGAAGTGATATGAACTTATTTATATGTTGGTGAGGGGGTGGAACTGGCAGAGCGGGAGAGGTTAAAAAAAAAAAAGAAAATGGTGATTAATAGGGCCAAGTTGTAAGAAGGTGAGAGAGGTTAGAACTCAAATCCAGGTGGAAGGATACATACGTTTTAGTTTCCAGGGAAGAAAGTTACATTAGGGCTTTTATCCAGACCCAAGTAATGTCTATTAACTAAACCATCTTTTACATATTTCCAAAGATAACTATTTTATGTGATTTCTTCCCAGGTAGGTTTTATGCAATCCAAATCAGTAGGAAATAAGTTTTCAGAGAAACTAGTTAATAATTGTTATAGATTCAGTTTGTTTTTTGACCCTTGGAACAAGCTAGTCAAATTTCTGTAATTCAGAATAACAAAACAGAATTATAACAGGAATGAGTTTATGAGCTTTTTAAAATCACCTTGACCTCTATGGAAAATATTTTTGAAAAAAGAACTGAGTGTTGTTACCCAGAGCATTGTTATTATCTTTGATAAACTGGCAATTTACTTTTTATCACTGTATCCAGCCAGCCATTCATCTAGTAGGAGATCATTTGCCCATAATGCCTGCAGGTTAAAAATTAATGGTAAGCTATTAGCCCCCTAAAAGCATTTTAAGATATGACTGAACATAGTACATAAGATGTGATAAAAAATAAATGAGTTTGAGAAGTATAATACATATGTTTTAAACTTTAAATAAATGAAAAAATAGATAATATTTACTTTTAGAAGGATTTTGTTGATTAAACAGTTTTAGATTTTAGGCACTGAAAAATCTATTTCCATTGTGTAAAAATGTATTCATTACACACAACAAAAGTGAGTCATCAGGAAGAATTTGTTCTGGAATTGCTGTTGAAACTACATGTGCCAAATGATAACTAATTCTACAAGGGGTACCTGGAGATTTATATTAGGTGGTACACAAAAAAAATCTTCAGTAAAGTCTGTTTCTGAGTTCTTCCATGTATTAACAAGTACTTTAGTATTAATGCATGTCTGTAAATTCATATCTTTTTAAAACTTGACAGTGATCTTGGTGGTCATCTACTCCTGTGCTTGTTTTTCCCTCCCCTCTTTCTTTGTGATCTTTTTTTTTTCTTTTCCTCTTTATCCTCTGCAAAACTTTTCAAGGTGGCTGTGATAGGCAATGTTGGGGCTTTGAAGATGTCCAGAGTACAAAGTAGATATTCAATAAATACTTGAATTTAAGATTAAAGTTTATAAATAAGAATGGTATTTTTTCTTTTTCTTTTAATTTTCACTTTTTCTAAAGTTGAGGTATAGTTAATTTACAATGCTGTGTTAGTCTCACGTGTACAGCAAAGTGATTCAGTTATGTTGTTTTTCAGTCGCCCAGTCATGTCCGACTCTTTGCAACCCCGTGGACTGCAGCGTACCAGATCTCCCTGTCCCTCACCACCTCCTGGAGTTTGCCCAAGTTCATATCCATTGCATCGGTGATGCCGTTCAGCCATCTCATCCTCTGACACCCTCTTCTCCTTCTACCCTTGATCTTTCCCAGCATCAGGGATTTTTCCAATGAGTCATCAGTTCACATCAGATGACCAAAATACTGAAGCTTCAGCTTTAGCATTAGTCCTTCCAGTGAATATTCAGGGTTGATTTCCTTTAGTATTGACTGTTGTGATTTCCTTGCTGTCCAAGGGACTTTCAGGAGTCTTCTTCAACACCACAGTTCAAAGGCATCAATTCTTTGGCATTCTGCTTTCTTTACGGTTCAGATTTCACAACAGTACATGACCACTGGGAAGACCGTAGCCTTGACTATACGGACCTTTGTCAGCGGAGTAACGTCTCTGCTTTTCAAAACCCTGTCTAGGTTTATCATCACTTTCCTCCCAAGAGGCAGTCATCTGATTTCATGGCTGCAGTTACTGTCTGCAGTGATTTTGGAGCCCAAGAAGAGGAAATTTGTTGCTACTTCCACCTTTTTCCTATTTGCCATGCAGTAGTGGGGCTGGACGCCCTGATCTTAGATTTTTTAGTATTTAGTCTTAAGCTGGCTCTTTCACTCTCTTCCTTCACCCTCATCAAGAGGCTCTTTAGTTCCTCTTTGCTTTCTACCATTAGAGTGGTGTCATCTGCACATGTGAGGTTGTTGATGTTTCTCCTTCCTAACTTGAGTCCAGCTTGTAACTCATCCAGGCTGGCATGTCTCATAATGTGCTCAGCATACAGATTAAACAAGCAAGTGAGAGCAGACAGGCCTGTTGTAGTCCTTTCTCAATCTTGAACCAATCAGTTGTTCCATACAGGTTCTAACCATTGCTTCTTGACCTGCATACAGGTTTCTTAGGAGGCAGGTAAGATGGTCTGCTATTACCATCTCTTTAAGAGCTTTCCATGGTTTGTCATGATCCACACAGTCAAAGTCTTTAGCATAGTCAATGATACAAAGATAGATGTTTTTCTGAAATTCCCTTGCTTTCTCTATAATCCCGCATATGCTGACAATTTGATCTCTAGTTCCTCTTCCTTTTCTAAACCCAGCTTGGACATCTGGAAGCTCTTGGTTCACATAATGCTGAAGCCTGGCATGCAGGATTTTAAGCATGACCTTACTATCATGGGAGATGAGTGCAATTGTCCGATGGCTGGCACTTTCTTTGTTACTACCCTTCTTAGGAATTGGGATGAAGATTGACCTTTTCCAGTCCTATGGCCACTGCTGAGTCTTTTAGATTTGCTGACATAATGAATGCAAAACATTGATAGCATCCTCCTTTAGGGATTTGAATAGTCCTGCTAGAATTTCATTGAATTTAGTAGCTTTATTGCACCGGTGCTTCTTAAGGCCCACTTGACTTTGCACTCTAGAACATCTGACTTTGGGTGACTAACCACATACATCATGGCAGTAATCTGGTTCATTAAGATTTTTTTTATACAGTTCTTCCATGTATTCTTTCCATCTCCTCTTGATCTCTTCAGCATCTACTAGGTCTTTACCATTTTTATCCTTTATTGTGCCCATCTTTGGGCAGAATACTCCCTTGATGTTTCCAGTTTTCCTGAAGAGATCTCTAGTCTTTCCTTTTTTGTTGTTTTCCTCTGTTATTGAGCATTGTTCCTTGAAGGCCTTCTTGTCTCTTGTAGCTATTCTTTGAAACTCTGCATTTAATTTGATGTACCTGTCCCTCTCTCCCTTGCTTTTCACATCTCTTCATTCTTCTGCTATTTGTAAAGTCTCCTCAGATAACCACTTTGCCTTCTTGCTTTTCTTTTTCTTTGGGATGGTTTTGTTTGCCGTCTCCTGTACAACATTACAGAACTGTGTCCATAGTTCTTCTAGATCTAGTCCCTTAAATCTATTTGTTACCTCTACTGTGAATGCATATGGGATTTGATTTAAGTCATACCTGACTGACCTGGTGTTTTTCCTGGTTTTCTTTAGTTTAAGCCTGAATTTTGCTATGAGAAGCTGATGATCTGAGCCACAGTCAACTCCAGGTCATGTTTTTGCTGACTGTATACAGTTTCTCCATCTTCGACTGCAAAGAATGTAATAAATCCGATTTCGGTATTGATCATTTGGTGATGTCCATATGTAAAGTTGTCTCTTGTGTTGTTAAAAAAGGGTATTTGCTATGACTAGTGCATTCTCTTGGCGGAATTCAGTTAGCCTTTGCCCTGTTTCATTTTGTTTTCCAAGGCTAAATTTGCTTGTTACTCTAGGTATATCTTGACTTCTTACTTTTGGATTCCAATCCCTGATGATGAATAAAACATCTTTCTTAGGTTTTAGTTCTGGAGGTCTTCTTTGTCTTCATAGCAGTGATCAGCTTCAGCTTCTTTGGCATCTGTGGTTGGGGACTGGATTACTGGATTACATAGACCTGGATTACTGTGATGTTGAATGGTTTGCCTTGGAAATGAACCGAGATCATTCTGTCATTTTTGAGGTTGCACCTAAGTACTGTATTTCAGACTCTTTTGTTGATTATGATGGTTACTCCATTTCTTCTATGGGATTCTTGCCCAGAGTAGTAGATATAATGGTCATTTGAATTAAATTCGCCCATTCCTGGCCATTTTAGTTTGCTGATTCCTAGGATGTTGATGTTTATTTTGACCATCTCCTGCTTGATCACTTCCAGTTATACACACATATATGTACATATTCTTTTTCAACATCTTTTCCATTATAGATTATTACAGGATGCTGAATATAGTTCTGTCTGCTATACGGTAGGACCTTATTATCTATTGTACATATAGTAGTGTGTATCAGTTAATCCTAAACTCCTAATTTACCTCCCCCACCCCACCACTGGCGGTTTCCTTTGTGCCTGCAGTGCAAGAGACCCTAGTTCGATCCCTGGGTCAGGAAGATCCCCTGGAAAAAGTAATGGCAACCCACTCCAGTATCCTGCTTGGGAAATCCCACCGACAGAGGAGCCTGGCGGGATACAGTCCATGGGATCTCAGAGAGTCAGACGCAACTGAGTGACCAACACTTTGACTTTCACCCCTGCTGCTATACCCCTTTGGTTTGTTTTCTATGTCTGTGAGTTCATTTCTGTTTTGTAAATAAGTTCAAGAATGGTGTTTATTTATCTGCGCTTGAAATGGTCAACGCTGTTAAGAACACTAAATATATGAGTTTTAGAAGAGATGCATATGTTTCAAATCTATTTATAGTACTCTTAGAACTGGCAAGTGGTACTATTGTCTATAGTAATAAACAAATTATGAAACTGTCCTGAGTAGTTTTTCTGTTTTAAGGTTTGTCAGTTAACAGATGAACAGATCCATCACCTTGTGAAAATGATACGTGATTTCAGCATTCTTTTTTACAGGGTAAGAGCAAACATTTTTCAACTATGCAACATGTTTCTTATTTCCCTTTAATTGCACCAAAAATGTTAAGGCTCTATGTAGTCATCTAAGGGTAAGAGTGTAGAGGCACAGTGCGAAGAAGTGACATGTTGTGGGCATAATTAACATCTTAAAATTTTAGGTCAAAGGTCAGTCCAAACTAACTATAATTATGTTAAATTATGTTTATACTAAGTTGAGGGACAGGTATGTTGGCATGTTACTTAGACTCATATTCTAATTTGGGGCATACAAAAGTAAAAGATAGTCTAGACAGAGAGTCATACTTTGGGAAAAATATAGACTTTGGTGCAATCACATTTTGCCACTTACCATTTGTGTGGTTAATATTATTTAGGTTACTTAATTTAGGTTTAGTTTATCTATAAAATAGAATAATATTTGTCTTAACACAGAGGCTGTTTTGAGAATAAGTCCTAACTAAATTGTAAATTTTGAAAGTTGTGTATATAGGCATGGGCTTCTCTGGTAGCTCACCTGTCAAGAATTTGCCTAACAATGCAGGAGACATGGATTCAATCCCTGGGTCAGGAAAATCCCCTGGAGAAGGAAATGGCAACCCTTTGCAATGGCAATCCCAGTGCCTGGGAAATCCCATGAATAGAGGAGCCTGGCGGGCTACAGTCCATGGGGTTGCAAAGAGTCAAACATGACTGAGCAACTAAGCAGAAACATATTTTATCTTTAAACAAATTATCAAAAATATGTCCTTTTTTCTCTACATTCCATTTTCTATGTTCAAAATGTTTATTTTTGCTATTGTTAGAAAGTCAGGTTTGTAGGATTCTTCATTAGTTGGCCTAAAGTGTTAATGAGTCTTTAGCTTTATATACCTGTCCTAAGTATCTGTGGCTGTTTCAATATTACTTATGCCCACTTGTGCTTTTAGGGAAAGATGGTTCCAAATAACTACCCATTTTCTGCCCAGATTAAGATGTGTATTTCAATACTCGGCTTAAATTATTATGGGCTTTTTTTTTTTTTTAGATTTTCAGCTTGTACTATTATTTGCTGTATTTCTGAGCTTTTAAATTTTCACACTGCTGATATAAATCCCAAACATTGTCTTTGGAGGAGTTTTCTGTGTATGTGAGTAGAATGAAACTGTGGCAGAGAATAGTCAGTGTCTTTTGAAATAGAACTTATGCCAAATGGAACATGTTTGCTGCTACGATGGCATCTGAATGTTTCTTCTTTTCCAGTGAACCTGTAAGATTAAAAACAACTGTCCTTTTCACGTCAGCAAAGAAGATGATCTTATTAAGCTTTACCCTGTAGAAATAAATTTTTTGGCTATTGAAACAAAGTGAGCAGCTTCAGTGTTCTAAAAATAATCAGATTTAAAGTTAATCTAATATTTTTCTTATAACCACATAATTATGTTTAATTATAAAAACCTTAAAAGCATGAAAGACATTTTAAATTATAGTACTTTTGTATCCTTTTTAGATAAGAGGGCAAAAAGCCATGCAAAGAGTAATTTTAAATACTAATAAGTTATAAAATAATGGCTTAATTACCTCACACAAATCTTATTTGACAAATGTTGCTGAATCTTGTCAATACCTTTTTCTCAGATGAAAGAAAGATTATGAGGATATATGTATAAACATGTACATTTTTAACAAATCATTTTTAGAAATGACTTTCAAGAATATATCAACACTGTTTTGTATATAACATAATGTTTGTTTGTTTGTTTTTAGTGCTGCAAAGTGCGATCTGCTCTCTCTCAACACTATAAGGTTTACAAGCGTCCTAATTGTGGTCAGTGTTGCTGCAAAATAACTGTGTATCGCTTAGGGGAGAATAACAGAATGACATATTTCTGTCCTCACTGTCAGAAGGAAAATCCTCAGCATGTTGACATATGGTGAGAAATCTAATTTAAAGTGTACTGTTTGCCCCAATTCTCTTAACAAAAGGGCTATTAATAAGAGAACATAGCTGAAGAGCTATCAGGCTATTAAGAACAGAACATAACTCATTTGAGGGCTTGGAAGAAAATAGTAAATAATATCCTCCAAAAACCAGAAAGATCTGGAGATGATTTATGAGCCTCTTCTGATTCTGCAGAAAATCTGTAAGTTTGATGTTAATATCCAGGCTTTGGCTTTTGTCTCATTTATAAAATGATTACCAGGAAGTGTAGTTTTGTCAATAATTGGAAAAATGCAACTACTTTCCAAAGGTCTTAATTAATAGTAGAAAACATTAGCAAACTCTCTTTACAGAATTGCTGTCTTTCTGGTGAAGCAACCAACTACTTATTAAACATAGACGTAGTGATTCAGCCAGTGGCTGAGTCAGTCTGTTCCCATTCTGCGTTCCAGGGCAGGGAACTCAACACTGGGTGGGTTCAAGGACACACTGGCTCCACTGCGAGAATTGAGCTAAAACTGTGTTGATCTCCTGACCTGCACAAGCCCCTGCTCTGACCCGTGGAGTACAGTGGTACTTCGGGCCTCCTGAAGTAGGTGTCAGTTCAGAACTAGGGTCCTGTAGTTTGCAAAATGTTTGCTGATTTCTCCTTCCCCAGTATACACTTACCCTGGTAAGATGCCGTAGGTCTCTTTGGGGAAGGCTGGGTGAAATATTAACCATGTAAAGGAGCTGCAGGATTTGTGATTTTAAGTCCGAATAATCAGTACAGACATGAAGCACACTAAGTGCTACCAGACTGCAGGGACATTAGCTCTTTATAGGTACACAAAAGCTTGGGGAAATCTCATAGAAAAAGTGTAATTTGATGTTTCTTTTAGAGATATAATTTTGGCTAAGTAAATGAGCAAGCAGACATTATTTAATTGGAAAAGCATTGCCACAAACCTCAAATCATTGATGGTAACACTGGCCAAGCCACGTGAAGACTGCAAGCTGTTCAATAGGAAAAGCTAGTTTTACAGTTAGGGTGGAGTTAACTGGTCAGAATCAGTAGTACTAGGAATGGTTCATGTCTCACCTAAATCAGTAGATTAAAGACTTTTTAATTGATTATAGCAATGTTAGGATAGAAAATGAAGAAACACACATGAAACTTGTGTAGTATAATGGGCAAGAGATGGTTACTAGGCCTGAAGTCAAGACACTGGAAATGGAGGAAAAAATAGTCACCTAAAGCCAGCAAAAATTATGACAGATTTGATATGTGGGGTAATGCAAAAAATTCCAAGCCCCCAAACAGAAATTTTCACTTTACAGGACTGGGAAAGATGGGTGGAATGGAAGAGAGAAATCCAAGTTTTGGATATGTGGACCAGATCCATATATGATGGATAATGAAGACTTGATGGTTACACCTGTGTTGTTGGTGGAAGTATTAACACAGAATTGATTCACTGGAAAAGTATAGAGAAAATAAGCAAGGTCTGAGCTTTGGAGAGTATCCCTAACTACACAGTAGGGGGAAAAGAGGCAGAGAGGGAACAGGATGCGGTGGTTGGAGACAGGAGGGCAAGCAGGGAGATACACGTCTGTGAGGAGGCCTGGGAGGGCGGAGGCACCGTTTTGTCTGGGGAGCTCAGGGCCCTGGGACGGGAGTGATGTGGTCCAGATCCCCATTACGTCTCCATCAGTAAGTATGTCTGCAGCTGTCTTTTGTTTTTTCTTCCTTGTTCCTATGTTTCATTTTCTTCATCACCTTTTGTTAACAGTTACTTTTCTCTAAACCATGCCATATCCCCCTTTTTTTCAGCTTCCTCACCCCATTTTACTATCAGAGATCTGAAATATGGTTAGATAATGTTATATTACACAAATTTAAGGGTTTCTTATTTTTAATATTACATTTATTCAATCAAAAACGTATAAGAGTTTCTGGCAGAAGACATTCAATATATATTCATCTACTGAATAAGTGATTAATATTCCACATGTATTTGTTTTCTATGAATTGATAGCTTTTGAAAATTTTAAAAATTCACATTTTTCCAGATTGTCAAATAAGCAAAGTTCTTTTGAAACTAGGATTCAAAGCCTCAAGGGTTCCCTGAAAGAGTCTTGGAAGTCAACTGTGAGCTGTAGAGGCATGGTGCACTGGATATGTCCTGGGCCCTCAAGTCCCTCCCTCCTAACCTGGTTCTGTTTTATATGTTGGCACCCAGCTGAAGACTTATTGCAGAATAAGTGTGTACATAATAAAGCATTTGAAAACAAGTAATATTTGCCCCACTCTTAGAGATTTCTACAAGTAAGTATATTCTAGTCATTGTCCGGATGAGCATTTGAGCACTTTTTATATTGACTAAACTTTTTTCGTTTTAAAGTCATTTCAAATTCAAATGAAATATTAAAAATCCCCATCATAATGATCTAAATTCTTGTGTTCCTTCAGTCACTAAAAATTTACTTCAGTCCTTCCTGAAGTCCTACCCAGATTTTCTAGTCTATTGGTCACACCATACTTTGCATACCTGTACCGTGTATTGTTGGCTCTTCTTGCATACTAACTAGCAAAATCTGTGTGTGTGAGTATTGTTTCCATGAAGGGAAACTGCATTATTCTTTGACTTTACTGGAGTCTTTATAATTTCTTTCTCACTTTTTCATTTTTTCTGCTGTTGACTTTATTAGGGTCTGCAATACATCAAGTGCTGGGATAGCACAGAGAAAATATAATAGTGACTCTGTGACTAATACGTTCCCACATGGTGCTGCTGCTCAGTCCTTTATCTGAGGACCACCAGCCCTCAGCTTCCCCTCTACCAGGCTGTTCCTCGGTCACTGGTGGATGGTGCATGTTTGAATGGACTTGGGGCCCTGGTCATGACATCCCCTAAGCAAGGAATGGAGCAGCATCTCTTGAATTGGACATTTGAGACAGTCCACCTGCTCCCTGACATCACCAGGGCATGTGGTCCCTGGGCACCGAGCAGGTACATGGTGGTGCTGGCAGCACATGGGCTTTGCCCAGAGAGAACCCCAGGCCTCACGCCACGGACAGCGCCCTCCACGTCGTGCTGCTGGAATGACTGCTTCCATCCTCCACCCTCCCCTCCCCCCTCCACAGAGGACCACACAGCAAGCCACGAAAGCTTCCTGAGTGTCTGGCAGATTTGCCTCTGCAGCAGGGCCTACAGGATGTTTTGACAGACTGGGTATGAGGGAAAAGTGTTACAGACAGCTCCCAGGTTTCTTGCCTCATCAGCTGAGTGCATGGTGATGCCATTTACCGAGATGTGACAAACCAGCAGGATTGCAGATTGGGGGCAGGGGTCCAGACTTTTATCTGTACAAGTTTCCTGTGGCTGCTATAACAGGTTACCAGCAACCAGATAGCTTAAAGCAGCAGCAGTTTATTCTCTCATGGTTCTGAATGCTAGCAGTTCAGCATTATTCTCACTGGGCCAGAGTCACAGTGTGGGCAGGCTGTGTACCCCTAGCCCAGCGGCTCTTGCGGGGAATCCATTCCTTGCCTTTTCTAGCTTCTGGTAATTCTAATGTCCTTCATGTGTGGCTATATGATCCCAGTCTCTGCCTTCCTTTCTGCATGTATCAAATCTCTCTCTGCCTCACTCTCTCTTAAGGATACTTGTGTTTGGATTAAGAGATCACTCTGATAATCTTTTGGAGGTCATTATTCAGCCTACTGCAGACATGTTAAGGTTGAAATTCTGGTGAACTGTCCAATTGGGGACTGGAAATAATTTATTACTAGATTGTTAAGACATGGAGCAGTTAGGAGAAAATGCTTCCAAAGCTTCTGTATGTAACAATAAATATCCTCTTATGGTAAATTTATAGGATAGAAAATGAAAATGGTGAAAAGTTGGAGCACATTAAAAATCTGAAGGTTATTTAAATTTTTTGTGCTTTACTTAATTATGAATAAATGCATGATGCTGCTGCCTCTCATAGTAAGTCAGTAGAGGGCAAGCATTAGGTCAAGTAAATTCTTTAGAAGGTCTGGTATTGCATAGGAATAAGAAATATTTTTTAAATTTTATTAAACTATAGTTGATTTAGAGGGATAAGAAATATTGAATAGCATTAAAAGTCAAGATAAGTAAAGATAAAAGAACCATAATGAGATGTGTCTTACTTTCAGATTTTCTTATGCTATTTATGATTTTACCAGACAAGTCTGAATTTAAAACCTATTATAATTATATGTAGGGAGCAAAATATTACAGAAGACAAGACTACTTTTGAAAGTCAAAGAAGTCATGTTCTGAAATGTAAGGTAGAAAGCCTTTACCAGAAGAGTGTTTTTTCAATATTAATGTTTGGACACACGAAAGGAATCCATGACACTGCCTTGGTTGCTAAACCGTGTGATGTGCTCTGTAGACTCAGAAACGTGCTACAGAGCAGGACTATATCAGAGCTTAGAAAGGCACTTCCTTTAACAATACAGAGTCAATTAGAAGTTCAGGGTAGAGAATCATACTTTACGTCTGTGCCATAAATCGAGGTTGGTTTTACTATTTGCTTACTAATCTCTTAGTTAGATATCAACATGAGAGAGTTTCACATGAAGGGAAATAACGTTAAGTATAGATATCTTCCTCATCATAGTAGATTGTAGCTCAACTAATTGCCACAGTGCTGAGTAGATGTTGAGAAATTCCAGAGGCACACAAAGTAAATGTGAAGCTTTTCTCATCTTAACAGTTATTTCTTTAATTTCTGCATAACTTTTTTCCTCCCTAATTTGGTCGAATAAAGATAGTTTTGCTTCAGGAAGAGTCCCACTTACTTTAAAAATTAGTTCCGAAATGTTCCCTAGTGGTTAGGTCAACTGCTTTTAGTTGGTTTAAAAGCACACATACACAGTTCTTCGACTGTAAGACGTTTGTTAGTTCTGTCTTTAACGGCAATTTTCAGGACCCAAGTGAAAACATTCTGAGACATAGAACTTCTAACCAATAGTAAACGTGTAGCATTTGGGTATTAGTGGTTCTGTAATTGTTTCTGGGGCACTCAGAATGTATAAGAACAAGGCCATAATAAAAGTGTTAATGATTAACTTCAGGACACATTCTCTTCTAGCATGCTGCCAGTTAGAAACACCACAGTCAGTTGGCCTTCTAGCAGAGAGGGTCATCTTATGGACTGTGTGGCCCAGAAATCTGAAGAGCAGTGGACATGTGAAGTCTGTACTCTAATAAATAAGCCATCTTCTAAGACATGTGATGCTTGCCTGACTTCAAGGCCTGCAGGTAAGACTGAATTTTGATTCTGAGTTCCTGCCATTTCAAAGAGGATAAATTGCACAAAGTCAAGTATATATCTTGTTCCATTTTGATATTTCACAACTAACTAAAATGCCTTCTTTCTGAAAGGTTTAAAATAATTGCCAGCCTTTGCGTGTAAACCATGCTAATATTCTGTTGAGCTCTTTTTTTTTGTTTTTAAACAGGGAGGGAAGACATGGTATGTGCCTTTGTATCTCAAAAAACTGAGATGATCACATCTGTTCTCTGTTTCTAATGAATTATTCAATAAACCGTTGTTTTATGCAGATTTCAGCAACTTTTGAGTTTGTTATTCAGTCCAAGTGGTTCATAATTTGAAACGGAGGATTTCTGTAAGAATATCTTTGCAGGTGGAATAGAAAAATGCTGAATTTATTCCTCTTTCTTTATCCCTCCTACCCCTTGTTATTAAAATCTTTACCCAGACAATTGTACTGATTTCATTCAAATTCTTCAAAATAACTCTTCATAGCTCACAATTTCATGCGTTCAGAGAATGTAAAACCTCAGAGGAAACCTGTGATTAAGAACCATCTCATTGATGTGGCTTCTATTGTGTTCTCAAAGTGTTCTTTCTTTCTTCAATTAGGGAGGAGAAAGTCCGTTCTTGACTTCTGGATCCCACATTGTGTGAGCTGTCATATTGTGTTTTGTTCTCTGGGCCAGAGAGGCAGGCATCACCCCTTACACAGCTTCACTGGGAGCAGAAGGAACTGTGTCTCCTATTTCTGGCCCTCCCTTCTTCAATATCATTCAACAGAGAGCCCTCAGAAAATCACAGTCTTAGATTTCCACATTTATTTTGACATTCTGAAATGCCTTTACACATCTTAATTGTTTTCTTATTTTTTCTGAATATGAAAGGCATATATATCTCAAGAGCAATTTAGAATAAATTACAGTACAGATTCTAAGATGCTGTCTTGAAACATATTTAATAAATGCAAATCTTTGTAATTCATCTTTACTTTTTTGTAATAAGCCTTTTACTTGGTCTTGTCATTCACAGACACATTCCTCATGATCTAGATACAGGCTCTAACTGCTGATCTAAAGCTTTGTGGGATGTCCCCTCTTAACTACACTGCATTAATATTTGGTCTGACAGTTGCAAAATTGATAGCCCAATAACCTTTAAATGCTAAAGCACAATATAAAGCGTAATAAATATAAATCTTTATTAAACCCAACTCTGAGTCCCTGGAAGTTGTTGAAATTTTGCACTTCATGTAATACTTTATTTCCTAATCAGAAGGTGGCTAATTCTGGATTCCTCAAGCTAACTTTGTATTATTAGTTATATACATTAAGTCACTGTAATAAATGAACTGAATGTTTTAATCAGATGAAAAGATGTTTCAAATAGTCAGTGTATTTAAAGGAATACTATAGAATTACTTGTCTCTTTTTCCAGATTCAGTACTCAGGAATGAAGGAAATCCTACTGTCTTTAACAACTTAGTGAAATACCCTTGTAATAGCTTTGGAAAACCGAAGGCGAAAGTGAAGATCAACAGGAAAACTGCATTTGGAACTACAACTCTTGTTTTGACAGATTTCAGCAATAAATACAGTGCTTTGGAAAGAGAAGAAAGCCACAATCATATACCAGATGGGGAGTTTCCAAGCCCTCCTCCTAACGTGTGTGGAAGTGATACACTGAACACCTCCAAGGAGAGAACAAACTATAGAAGTCAACCATCTAACAAAATAAATATATCACCTATAGTCTACTCTCAGTATAAATTATTTAGTCCAGCACATAAAAAATTAAAAACAACCCACTATTCATCACCAGATCTTAAAAGTTGCAACCCTGGATTTTCTAACAGGTATGATGCTTCTCACCTTGGTCTTTAAGGTATTTGTGTTAAGTTTTAAGGATGAAGAAGAATCATCCATTGCTAAGGAAGCCTAATTGATCTTGGAAATGTAAATCAAACCCGGAAAGACTTTTACAGTATTCAATAATTTGCATCCCTTTCTTCCTCTAGCTTATAATACTACAGAAGGGAAGGGAATGAAAAACAGAATTTCCTCCATCCGTAGAAAACTTGGTTTTGGTTTTTCTGACCACTGTATACATGCTTAATACAGAAAGTTAGGAAATATTGGAAATTATGAATACAAATAATTAAATACCCCCCCAGTCATACTGGTTATTAGTCTCCACTGTTAGCAGTGTTCTGTTTTATTTTTTTTAACTTTTCTTCCAATGAAAGATAGTTCTTCTAACAGGGAAACTGTTCATTTAGTAAATGTCCTCTGTTCTGAAGGAAAGGGATCTGAGACATTTTTAGTGACATTTCTGCTAAAGAAAGTGGCTGTATTTCAAACAGCCAAGGAGAGTGGCAGGCATTGTTTCAACCAAAAAGGCTTGAAAAGCATGTGTACTACTTTTGGACATGAAATTAAAAGGTTGTAATTTCAGTTAATGAATACTACCAGACCACATATGTTTTTAAGAGACTACTAGGAGAAGGCAATGGCACTCCAATACTTTTGCCTGGAAAATCCCATGGGCAGAGGAACCTGGTAGGCTGCAGTCCATGGGGTCGCGAAGAGTCATACACGACTGAGCGACTTCACTTTGACTTTTCACTTTCATGCATTGGAGAAGGAAATGGCAACCCATTCCAGTGTTCTTGCCTGGAGAATCCCAAGAATGGGGGAGCCTGGTGGGCTGCCATTTCTGGGGTCACACAGAATCGGACACAACTGAAGTGACTTAGCAGCAGCAGCAGCTATACATTCAGGAGAAGACACCAATTGCTGTCACCAGAGATACAGTGACTTTAGTAAACAGTGTCATCCTTGTTCCTTAATAATTATTGGCAGCTCTTCCTACTGTTCTTCTCCAGCCTTATTTAATAGTTTGTCTGGGGCTCCTGATGACCATATCTCCATCAGGGAGAGACTTCTCTCCACAATTTTCTTTTCCTTCAGAAAGCAGACATTGTGTATCCAGCATCTTTACATGAAGTGAAGAATATTTTAAATGAAGTGAAGGTGGGTCTTCTTGCCAGTGGGAGATGAGCAGGGGAAGAGCTGCTGTGGGTGGGCTCTGAAGTAATCTCAGGAGGGGTTCTGGTTTCCACCCTCTCTGATTAGCTGTGTCTTTGCTCATGGAAAGATTATTCCTCTGGGTAGTGAGGCGAAGGACCACCAGTGCACACACCTAGAGTAACCTCTGGGAATCCTTGTAACTTATTTCATAACAGAATTCTGAGATGATTTTTGGCCAATAGATGCTTTAATCTCAAGTTCCCCTTACTAGTTCTAAATTTATCATCAGTTTATCTTGATAAATTATTCTTGGCTAATTTTTTGTTGTTCTTCCTAATCACTTATTATAACTTGTTTGACTTTTATCTGTAATACTCATAAAATAGAGACATTTGAGTTAAGTTATGGAGGGGAAACTTAACTGCTCAATCAGTATACCATCTCTTCGCTTAACGCTAATTAACGTTTCATGATGAAAGTTCATGAAGGAGCTAGTTTAGAGGGCCCGAGTTGGTAGGCTTTCCTGAAAGAAAATCGTTTTTGAACAGCCTTTTTTGTTGTGTCCCATAAGTGGAAAGAAGCAGATGTGATTGTTTAAAAATATTGTGGCTGTTTTTGTACTCAGATGAAGTATCTTGGCATATTTTTATTTCCTTGGTGCTTTGTAGAAAATCTCAGACAATTTAACTAATGAATTAGGGATTTAAAAAACATTAATGTAACCTTAAATTTAAATGATTTCTTCATAAGCCATTAGTAATAGGGTCATATGATTAATCACACGCAAACAGCATTACTTAGAAACACTGCTGCATGCGAATGTGTTGAATGTAAGAACCCCAGGAATGCGACTCTAAAATCAATCAAGATCAACTAGCAGAATAAATGTCAAGTGATGAAATACATTCACCCAGCAGCCCTTCTGCACCCAGCTACTTTACAAGGAATAAATTGCAAATTACTGTCATTTATTTCATTTTTCTCCTTGTCTGACAGCTATAGTGTTCATCTCGTGGACAAGATGCTGAGCAGAAGCTCACAACATAATAGGATTAAAGCAGGTGGTCCACTCAGAGAAGTGATAGCCAGTTCATTTTTTCTTTAATAATTATATGGTAATTAATTTGCCTTTTGTTCTCTTAATTACTGATCTCATCACCACATGATACATGCTATGTTGACAGGGCGTATTTTCAGATTGGTCTTTAGACAGATTTGAATTGAATCCAGCTACTGGATTATAAATCAGATAGTTGAACCAATTTTTAAGCAGTTAAGAATGACTGTTAGACAGTTTTAAGTCTTTGATCCAATTATTATAAATACAGAGCAAAACACAGTGATACCACTTCAAAGAAATCATACATGTGTTTCAGGTTGAAGTTTTTCCTGAGCTCATGTAGATGAGAGAAATGAGATAAAATCAGTCTGCTGCCATCAGGGTTGCCAAATTCTACCTCTAATCACCAGTGAAGCACTGGCACCTTGTACATGCTCCTGGGTCACCTTTTGGAGTTTTCAGTCCCCAAGAATGTCAGAGCCACCTGGGACCATCCAGGATGAGTCATTTAACCTCTGTTTGTTTGTTTGCTGTGATCCTTGAAATACTACTGAACTACAAGATATACATTCAGTGAGACTGATTAATTTTTAAAAATTAGATAATATTTTTATTATAATCACCTGATCTGTATAATAAGTTAAATCATGATAAATTGGTCATTGAAAAAAATACCCACTTTAAAATTGAAAACCTGTGCTTGGTAATGTCCTCCTTGATAATAGCTTTTGTCTGATGTGTTTAATATTATTTGAACAATGCTTATTGAACATGTTCAGTGTTTATTATTAAGTATGTATTGAGAACCTATTGTGCATTATAAGCATTACTCTTGATTCTAATGACTTTTACCTCAGCAAACTACAGTGAGCAGAGCTAAAAACAGCCCACCCCCAGTTTTAATAAGTAAAGTTTTACAGAGACAGTCCCATTTCTTGTTGGTTTACATATTCTTTCTGGCTACTTTTCATGATAAAACAGCAGACTTGAATATTTTGTAACAGAAACCAAAAAAACCATGAGCCTAAAAGTATGTCCCTTCTGAAAAGATTCACCAACCCTGATCTATTATATTGACGATTTATGCCGTGCTTAGTCATAGATTTGTGTTGCGACCGCATGGACTGTAGCTCTACAGGTTCCTCTGTCCTTGGGGGTTCTTAAGGTAAGAATAATGGAGTGGGTTGCCATGCCCTCCTCCACTGACCATTTGTAATCCAATATTAATATTTAAGATAACAGTCTTAGTTATCAAAATAAGTTAAACTATTCCATATGCTGTTTACCCAAGAAAACACTTTGCTACATTATTGAGAGTTTTTAAAGTAATGATGGAAACAAAGAGGAACCAGAATGTCCTCAGTTAATCAGAACATTTAATTATTCTGGGTAATGTTTGTTATCATGAAATGAAGATTTGTCTCGTGTCTTTGGAGCCTGTGTGTTCTTGGTCACAGTAACTCGGTCCTCTGACACGTACTGTGTGTATGTTCAGTCTCTGGGGTTCTGATTCTGCCAGCCATCTGGTGTAGAGGCAGATGATTCTGAGGAGCTGCCCAGTAATCCTGAAGCTTCTGGTCAATGGGCCATACTCAGAGGGCCAGGATAAGATAGCATATGGTATTTTTTAATTTATCATTGTACTAAGGAAGAAAGGGAATGGAAGATAGAAATGAGGAACTTACAAGAGACACTGGAGTCTTTCCTTCCTACCTTGATCCTATCTTCCACCATGCTCCTCTCCAAAATAGCTTTACTAATAAGGGAATCTAAACCTCTCCCTGGATTTGTGAAGCTGGAGATTTCTAGGTTGAAGCAAGTGGGTTCAAAAATGTTTGATTGTTAACCCCAGCCTTCCAAATAATAAAATTATGTTTGCATATGTGTACTTTTTAAAAGAAAGCATCAGTTTATTTCCTTCTCTTAAGATTTTTAACTTTATTTTCTCCTCCTCTAAATTTTTTGTAAGCATTATTTATTGCCCTCTTGCTTTGATTTTGAAATCACTCAACTTCTCTACAACTATCCAAATGTTTAACTTCTCTTGGAGTTAAGATTTTAATATTTACTCTTTCGGAGGCACTGATGAAACCAAAGGAGATGGAAAAGAGAAGTCTTTTGCCTTTCACCTTATTAATTTCTGGTTAGTGTTCCCTGTGATTCTAAATAATAAGCCACCATCCCCAAAACTGAAAGTGCTACCAACAAAATACCTGCTGAGGAATATTTAATAATAACAGTTTCTTCACAATGCCCACAGCTGCTTTCATCTCATAGACGCGGCTGCACAAACAGCTTCAGAAACTACCCTCAGGATGTTTGAGTCCATTTAAAGCAATATAGTTAAATGTCTTTTATAAACAAGTGTAGACCAGCTTCATCACAAATAAAAGATCCCTTGTATGTCAATTATATCTCAATTGAAACTGGAAAAAATATCTCACACTCTGAACATTTTGATGAGATATGATGCCTTGAGATATTATAGGAACGAGTATGTGAAGCATATAGTTTAGGATTTATAAGTATTTTTTAAAAAATCACTTGAGAATGGTATTTTGTTCTTCAGAAATTAACAAAAGAAAGGAAGAACTTTATCATTTAAAAATTTAAAATTGGGCTATTAGGGGAAGGGCTTCTGTTTTTAATAAGGGCTCTTTTTCTCTTCAATTGACTTATTAAAAAGACTATTATAAAGGCATTATTAAAAATATGCAAAGTATAAAAATTAAATCCTGAAGCTCCTTTTTGAAGAGAAAATTCCACATACAGTGGAAGGCCAGCTTCTGACCTTTATACACTGTATACAGGGATAACCTTCAGCCGCTCTTGATCTAATCATGAGGAAGAATAAAGCTTCCTTGCTAGCTTTACAGAATACACCTTTCTGCTCTGGCGGCAGCCTGCTGAAATATGATTGCAACTATTATGTAGCCTTGATCAAAGCAAAGCATAGAAAATTATCTTTAGAGTGGGCAGTAGAAAGAGTGATCTCTTTGGCCTTGTCAGAGCCATTGATGACAGTCTGCTACCCATGAGAAAATAATTAGAGAAGATTGTGACTCTTGCTTGTTTTGGGGTCAGAGGGCTGTTGGACTTGAGAATATTTTAGGGGAAATAAAAGTGGCCACCCAGTCATGTTGGGTAAGAAAATAACCAAATGTCACAAATGAAAACTAAGAAGATTGGATGTGCAAGTCAGCTGTTTTTACTCTTGAGAAATTTGAATTACATGTCTAATTTAAATTAAATTTGCATAAATAGGTACCTTTGGAAGTAAATTAGAATTACCTGGGAAAACCAAGAATTAGAACGACCTAAGAGTCGGACATGGCTGAGCAACTTCACTTTCATGCATTGGAGAAGGAAATGGCAACCCACTCCAGTGTTCTTGCCTGGAGAATCCCAGGGATGGGGGAGCCTGGTGGGCTGCCGTCTATGGGGTCGCACAGAGTCAGACACGACTGAAGCGACTTAGCAGCAGCAGCAGCAGGAGTGTACGCAATTATGTGAGGTTGACCACGGTCCCTTTTTGGCACCATTTCTCTGTACAGGCGGGATTCTAATGTGGAGGTGAGGTGATGCGAATGATCCCTTTTAGCCCTGTTGTGCTGCAGTTATTTTGTAACTTGTCATTACAGTGAACTTCAAAGCAATATGACAGATGGTCCTCGTTTGTTAAATGCTGGCAGTCCCCGCTGCAGTAAACATGGCCGCCCCTGCGCTCTCCGAGTGGTGAGGAAGAGTGGAGAAAACAAGGGCAGGCACTTCTATGCTTGTCCTCTACCAAGAGAAGCACAGTGTGGATTTTTTGAAGTATGTGTATGATTCATCAAGCTTAATGATTGTGTCATTGAATACTTAGGCCACTAAAATGTAGCAAATATCCATCCATTTATGGTTTTATCTTTAAATATAAAAGCTGTACTGGTGGTGTTAAAATTTGAAGGTGTTCATCCCAAAAAGAAAAATTAATTCAATGACAGCTGTTCCATTATTAGAGTATATTTGTAGCCACCAGTACAGGTAGAAGTATCCCTTGGTTTACAGAAAGAAAAGTAACCGAGTCACTTACCAGGGACTGATAATCCAAGATAGATATTTGCTTTTCCTGACTTCAGAGTTGCCAGGGTCCAGCCCCGGTGGATCCAGGGTAATTCAAAGGGGAGACAGAGTAGGCGAGGAAAACTTATTTATTTAGAAATATAAAGAGAGATTAGGAAAAAATAGTGTAGTAGGAAAATTTAGTGGAGAAAAGAAGCTGAATAACTTGCTTTACGCGGAGAGCTAATAAAACCTCGAGACAAAAGGTTTGCACCATCTACGTAGGCCACCGGCGCCCGCTTGAATAGTGGAGGGTGCCCCGGCTTGGGCTCCCTCTCATGTGGGTCTTAGAAGCCAGGGCAAGTAAGTAGACATGGTGAGCCTCACACTCCAGATGGGAATTCAGCCTGAAAAGGGGAGGGAGAGAGAGTCGACACAGGGGGAGCCAGATTTCCAAGAAACCAGTTCGAGAAGCTGGTCTGAGAAACTGGTCCATCCTTTATTGTTCAGGGAAGCTTTTTATACTTTTGGTTGTACATAGAGATCAATGGATAATATAAAATTATGCAGCGTCAGCAGCCCTGACTGTCATCGAGACCAGGCTTTCTCTCTGCATACCTAGCTGTATACACAAGTCTTAGGTGATTTACATCATCTTCTGCCCAAAAGGCCCATTAGCATTTTGCAGCCCTTTTCTGATAAGGGTCTGTCAACCAGAAAATTTATTTGCGTTAATAGTGTTGTTCTTCCCAAAGTCCGGTGCCACTCTCAGAAAGCACTAATTAAGGTTACATTCTTACATAGCAAGGACACAATGATTTATAACAAAGAAAGAGGAGTACAGTGATTTATAACAAAAAGAAAGTTTACTAACTCAAAAGTCTAGTGTTGCTAACATCAAAACTACTGTATTCCTTTTTCTATATCCCAATTACATTGATTAATATCCTTCAGGTGCCTAAAAGATGAAGACTGTGGAGGTCTGGCAGCAGTCATTGACTCACCAGTGAAACCCATCATCAACATAATTTTTAGCTTTTTAGAAAAGGGCTCTATATCTTTAAGATGCTTTAAGCTTCATGCCTCTCTCAGTTGGGGGGCTGTAAACAATCACAAGTGTAGTTAAACCTGTCAGGCAAGTTAGAGAGCCATCAAAGGGGTTTGAGCTGAAACATTCCTTTCATATGCAGGAGACCAGTTGGAGCTCTAAGTTAACTTTTTCCAGAGAAAGATGGTTGGGGATAGCCCCCTGTAATGCTGGAAGAGTATAGTATAGCAGACAGTAAACAGACAGATTTTGGTTTCGGGGTAGATGCTCAGGCAGAGGACCCCTTGAGACCTGACTCGCCTTGCCCGTCAGGTCTCTCCACATGACTTTGTCATGGGTGGGATCTCCCGTGCTGGCTCCCGGCACAGAGTGACATCCAGACCTTTGGTTTATGCATTGAGTAGAGATACCTGGGAAACTAATTTACATGCCCTGGGTTTACAATAAGCTTGGCGAATCCTACTACACAAGCTTAGCCAAAAAAAGTGATGACACAGTAACAGTTTAGATGTAGGTGATTCCCCAGTCTTTCGGTCTATGAGTTTGTCCCTCCAAATGACTATGAGACAGAAGACAGGAGCCTGGGTCCTTTGGGTCAGTCTTGCTTCCTTCCTCATTGTTAGCCTCACGCTGCTGACTGGCATGTTAAGATTTAAAGATACAGCTGCTTTAACTGATGAAAAACTGGAAAAAGAAAAGACGAATCTTTTCAGTGCTGGAGCAGGAGTTTGCTGGTTGGGCTTACTGAGAAAGAAGTTATCTGTCTTCAATGTGGTGCCTTCCTAAGGAATTCCCCAGGGAAGATGTAATCATGATTTCAGAGCCTAGCCCCTGCCGGAGATGTGACTCCATCTGACTCAACGTACACATCTCCCCCAGAAGCTTGTATAGACTTACTGGAGAAAATATTATTAACAATACTAATCACAGCCTTCTTGGTAAAGGCCTCTTGAGGCCAAAATTAATAAGGATAAGAATAATACAGTGGAATCCGGTAGTAATTAGTCTGGGTAATTCTGTATTGGATTCTTTTCCTAAGAGAGTAAGAAAGTTTAGTATTAAAGTCATAACAAATCTTTGATCTTAGTAGCTTTAACTGAAACAGATCTATAGCAGGAACATTGCTGATTTACTTTACAGTGAGATTTTCAATAAAGTGAAGGAACTTCTGTAAGTAAGCCTTCGGAAGAAGGAGACTTGGAATTATGACAGTTTCTCATGTGGTTCAGGCAAATTTGTTAGAGAAGCTATTTATAGGATATAAAGCTTTTAAAGGGCAATAACTAATGACTTACATGCATCTTACAATGTCAGGTTAACAGGAAAAGGAGTGGAAACAAGAAGGTACTAATCAAACACATCTCATCAGTCTACCTCCATCTAAACTGTGCCTTCTGTTTCTCTCCAGTGGGCAGATTTGTCCTTCCCATTCTGCAGCCATGGCAAACGCTCCATCATGAGAACAGTGTTGAAGATTGGACCGAATAATGGAAAGAATTTTTTTGTGTGCCCTCTTGGGAAGGAAAAACAGTGCAATTTTTTCCAGTGGGCACAAAATGGGCCAGGAATAAACATTATTCCAGGATGCTAAGTTTCTAGTATTTGAGAGCTATTCATTTAAGTGTGTCATCTTTCCACTCAATGGCTGTGTATATTTCTTTTTTTGCTTGATGAATGCTATATGTTTCATCAAATATACAATATATTCCATTTATAATGTATATTTAGTCTATTTAGTTATGACAATAAACTATTTTTAATATGCTGTTGGTCTGTTTTAACTTATTTAGGGAAGCAGTAATTTTTTTTTTCTTTCAGGAGAGTGTGCAGTTCAATAAAATAATGCGGTATTCAGTCTGTGATGAATAATTTCTCATGTATCACCACTATTCATAATATATGATTAAAGGAACTTCTTGTTTTCCTAAGTGAAATGTAAGAAATGGAATCTTCTTTATAGAAAATATTTTCTTTCTTTTTATTCTATTCAACAAACATCAAGTTCCTCAAGATGCTAGAGACATGCTGAACACATGTATAACTTCAAACACATTTTTGTGAAAAGCTATGGGGATTCAGAATATAAAAGTAACATTTAAGAAAAGAAGTCATCTGTATATCTTTAAAAGAGAAGTTGGTTTAAACTTTTCTGCTCGTGATTTAATGCCTGTTAATTAATTGTTTAAGTTCATTTCAAAAGCTTAATGTGCTATTATTTTTTAATTTCTAGTTTTAACTCCCCTCTTTTTAAAAAATTTAGCCTAGGTATAATTATTTTCCAAAAGAAAAGAAAAATATTAATCTCAATGCATTTCTGCATGTTTATGGAAAATTCCATTCAGAGCTGGTTCTGTCTATTTTAAAGGATAGCATGGAAGATGGCTGGACCCTCATGCCCCTTCTAAAACCAAATAGTCCCTGCAGCACTCTGGAAGTTAACAGCATATAAAATTACCACAAGGAAAGAGCATATTTCATCACCATGTGCTTAAAATTTTACACTGAAGAGACACAGAACCAACCTGAGATCAGTGATCTTAATCGCTCAACAGGGTAATTTTAGAGCTCAGTTGGGCCATTGATGGTGTTAATGACTGATGTGAAGTACACAGGGTGTACATTCAGAAAGTAACTACATGTTGATTGTAACACAACAAGTGGAAAGGCCTATTGCAAACCAGGATTCCATAAATTCTAGTCCCCCAAATCAGCAAATTAATTATAAGGAAATATAGGCAAATAAAATAATAAATTTAGAGATTATCTACTAAAAAATGTGCAAGATTTATATGAAGAAAATTTTACTGACACATCAAAGAAACATGTCTAGACAAGGCAGCATCTTGATTGAAAAGGATGGATGTTTAAAAAAGGTCATTCTTCCAAACTTAATTTTGAGTTTTAAAGAAATTTCCCATCAAAACCTCAGGGAGGTTTCTGCTTCCATTGAGGAGTAAGCTCCAACTGAACCCAGCTCTAGATTCTGGAAAAAACCATTCTGGAGAACGAACAAAAGCAGACAGCTTCTAGAAGGCTGTGGAATTTGGAGGAAGAGACCAGCTGGAGGTAAGCAGTTTTTATCCTGAGAGTGGGACAAAGTCAGTTTCAACCCACTATCTGTCTTGAAGAGCCAGCAGGCAGTCTGGGCAACCGCAACTCCTGAGAAGGGGGAATTTCAGAAGACAGTTTGAGATGAGGAGCCCTAAGTTCTGTGTTTAAACTCCCCATGACCTTGAATGACCCCTGAACAACATTCATGTATAGGGCAGCTAAAGATACACCAACTGAACCAAGATTTTATCTACTGCCCAGGAGAATTTGTAATTTGAATCCAAAGAAATCAATCGCCTTAGAAAAGAGTCAACACTCTCCAGAGGAATATACCAAATCCAGAGCCCACCACTTCTTCACATTCATTATTCCATCAGGAATTATACAGCATAAGAAGATCTAGAATAATGTGACCCAGATTCGGAGAAAAGACTTAGCACCCAAGACCTACTCCAAGATGACCAAGATGTTGAAATTACCCACCAAGGATCTTAGAGCCGCTATTATAACTCTGCTCAGTGAAGTAAATGCTAAATGGATATGATGCCAAGTAGAAATTCAGATCTTCAAGAAGCAATAGAGAAACTCTGAAATGGCAAATATCTAAATAAAAAAGTATTACTCTGTCTCTTAGTTTCATTATAATACGTGGGATTTTTTAAAGCAAAAATATAATCTTGTAAGATTTATAATGTATGTAGACATGATGATAGCCTAAAGAGAAAGATCAAAGGAGCTATTCAGTTGCAAGTTTTCTACATTTTGTGTGAAATGGTTCCATGTTAACTCTAATTATGAAAAGTGTATGTTTATGTGTGTGTGATATCTATTATCAGACTTAGGGACTATTCAACCACTGTTTCTGAGTACTTTTTTAGTTCACACTTTTCTTTCTGAGATTCTGATGTTTCAAATATTAGATCATTGCATTATGATTATCCTGCAGACTCCTGGGCTCTGTTTATTTCTTCCACTCTCATTCAAACTGGGTAAATCCTAGTGATCTGTCTTCAAGTTCACTGACTATTGTTTTTGATCTTCACTCTATTGTTGAGATCAATCAACCAGCTAAAATTTTTATTTCAGTTATTTTTTTTCATTCCTGTACTTCTACCTGGTTCTCTTTTTATGATTTCTGTTTCTTTATTGACATTTTCCCATTTTTTTCCATTGGTTTCAAAAATTTATTCCAGAAGCACATTTATGTTGTCCGCTCTAAAATCTTTGTCAGATAATCCCAATACTTGATTTATCATAATATCTCCATCAGCTGAGTGTCTTTTATCCTTCAGATGTGTGTTTTCCAGTTCAGAACAGGACAGATGATTTTTCAGTTGTATGAAAAGTATTTGGTTATTAATGTTTGGAGACTTTAATGTTCGGTTATTATGTTAGGAGACTTGCTCCTCTGTAAATAGGACATGCAGTCATTTTGTTTAGCTGAGTGTGTAGTTTCTGACTTACATTTTGGGCTTTATTCCCAGAGGCAGATTAACTTTCAGAGCCCTTGCAGTCCAGTTCTGGCCTGCTTTATTCTGGATTTGCTGTGAGTCCTCATCGAGCCCTCTGGTGCTGTCTGCAGGCAGAGAAGGTGATCCCTGGGCTGTCTGGTGTTTCTGGGACACCTTGTTCAGAGGGGAGAGGGCAGGAGCCACTGCCGCTGCATCTCCTTATGTCACGGGGTGAAGGGAACTGGTGTTTTTGTTGTCCCCATCAACAGCGTGGGTTCCCACAGCACCCGAGCCAGAACCAGACAGTCAGCCTTCAGATCCAACCTTGATGTATCATTGTGCTGAACCTTGGAAGCTGCTGTGTTGTCTGCTACTGTTATCCCTTTGGAGTTTATCTGCCTATTTCTTGATATTTCAAACCACTATACTGTGAATACAAAGGCTTTTCATAATTCAGGGAAAGCCAAAAATGAGATAGAAGGTAAAATGATTTTAAGAGCTGTTTCTGAACTTTTATGTGGTGACAGCTATTGTCACTTTCCATAAATTATTTTATCTAATCCTCTTTACTGCCCCATGAAATCTGTTCCTATTATTTCTAATTTTCCAGTTTAAGAAAGCTGGCTTGCTATAGGCTAACTCAGAAATGTGTGTCACACAGGCTGTGGTTTGAAGTTTGCTTAGTGCTAAAACACGCAGATATCCTTCTTTCTTCATGAGTTAAAGTGGCTGTATCCAGAATTGTGTGTCATTGGTATATACAAATAGATATCTAACATATACAAATGAAAATAATTGTGGGATGATAATAAAATTATGGTCTTTTTTTCTCTAAAATTTGTCATGTTAAAAATTTCTATAAATTGATTTTAAGCCTATTACTTTCCATTACTTTTAAAATTTAATTTCTATTAATTTTTTAATCCATTATTTGTACTCACAATCACATATTCTAGACTACCATTATTAGCAAGTTGGTGTGTGGAATGAAAGAACAAATGTTCTAATGAGTTTTCAAAAAATTTAACCTCCTTTTTCTTTGTATATCTTTTCAGCACTTTGCATTTCTACTGGAGCCTATGGTAGGGTTTCCCTTGTGTTGTATAACTTGTCCTGTCTGCATTTACTGATGTTCACCTAAAGGACTGTGTGTAATCCTTCTTTGTTCTTCACAGGATCTTACCAAGGATTGTGCCTGTACACAGTAGAAACTTGGTAAACATTTGTTGAACCTAATAGATGAAGGTTTAATATCATGTCACTCTGTTGGAACATTTTTAACCTTGTTACCACTATTCAAACATGAATGCACTTAAATGTCATTGAAAAGAGTGTCACTGGTTTATTATAAAAGAGAAATTCCTTAGTGTCTAAAAGCTGTTAAATCTTTCTAGTAATTTAAATGAAAAAAAAATGGCATTTTATAGAAATTTTCCTTACATACAGATAGGAAAAAACTAATCAGATCAAAGAGCATGTATTTGTTGAAAAGTAAAGAAGCCATCAGGCTTCCCTGGTGGCTCAGAGGTTAAAGCATCTGCCTCCAATGCGGGAAACCTGGGTTCAATCCCTGGGTCAGGAAGATCCCCTGGAGAAGGAAATGGCAACCCACTCCAGTATTCTTGCCTGGAGAATCCCACGGACGGAGGAGCTGCATTATTGCTAACCCATGTTTCATAACATATAGAGATGAAAAAAAATGTGAGTACCCCTCAGTGCCCATGAGTTTGAACCTCTTCCTTTTACAGGAAACCAAGTCAACCAGTTTAAATTATTTCTTAGCTTTTAATTCAGTTAATCCCTACTGAGCACCCATTATGTGAAAACTTCGATGATACATATTTTTAAAGTAGATCTTGCCAACACCTAAGTGAAGTAGAGATGATGAGGGATGTAGTTCTTCAAGCAAAGTGTGGACAGACGGGAGCAAGCAGGGAGCCCACACCTGACTGACGAGTGGATAAGCCTCAGGACAGAGGGCTGCTGGAATTTCACTTCAGTGCAGATCTGCATATGTACAAAGGCGTCTCAGTAAATATAGCCCAGAACACAGGGAAAGTGTGGCAAATAGCAAAGAATCCCATTTGGCTAGATTATAGGGAATATGAAGGCAAAAACGGAAAATCTGTAAAGGATGAATTCACTCCATTTTGTTGCTACAAATAGAGTTCCTAAGATGGGCCAAGTCTTTGTTCCAAAGATATAAATGTCACTCTCTCCCTTTAGGGAGCCCGTGGCAGAGGAGCAAGCCAGTGTGCATCAGGACCCAGGTGGACCCAGGATCCAATCAGAGGGTCTTCTAAGCAAAGGAGAAAATGAGTCTATTCTGCCAGTGTTGTGCAATATGGTAGGTACCGTGTTTAATTACTAGATGCTAGAAAACAATTGAGTTCTTAAGTCAGACTGCTAGTTCTGAGGCCTGTCACACCCCTGACCCTTGCTTCTTGGAAGAAGAGCTATGACAAACCTAAGCAGCATATTAAAAAGCAAAGATGTTACTTTGCCAACAAAGGTCTGTATAGTCAAAGTTATGGTTTTTCGATGTCAGAGCTGGACCATAAAGAAAGCTGAGTGCTAAAGAATTCGTGCTTTTGACCTATGGTATTGGAGAAGACTCTTGAAAGTGCCTTGGACTGCAAGGAGATCAAACTAGTCAATCTTAAAGGAAATCAGTCCAGAATATTCTTTAGGAGGACTGATGGCTAAAGCTGAAACTCCAATACTTTGGTCACCTGATGCAAAGAACTGACTCGTTGGAAAAGACCCTGATGCTGGGAAAGATTGAAGGCGGGAGGAGAAGGGAGTGACAGAGGAAGAGATGGTTAGATAGCATCACAGACTCAATGGACATGTGTTTGAGCAAGCTCAGGGAGTTGGTGATGGACAGGGAGGCATGATGTGCTGCAGTCCATGGGGTCACAAAGAGTCAGAAATGACTGAGAGAGTGAACTGAACTGGTAAGATAACGATTGGGATACTGTGTACTGAGTCTTAACTTACCTTACCTGTTCGGTGGTGGTGGTGATGATGGTCCTATCTCCAACACTATTTTAAGGATAAAGTGCTATATCCCTGTGAAGGGCTGAGCACAGTCCCTGGCCATCAGAACAGGAGAGTTCATTTTATTATCTTCATTAATCTTCCCCCTCCTGCACCCACCACAACTATTATTGAGGGAGGTCCCAGAGAGGAAGGATGTAGCAGGGGTAGTAGCCTCAGAGAAGGATGTGGGTTTCACTGGCAGAGCAGGACTCGGGATGGAGGGGAGATGGGTGAAGGAAGTGTGGGAGCAGGAGGAGGTGTGCTGTGTCGGAAATGGGGTCTGGAACCTCATAAGGTTTCAGGAAGAAGGTGCTGGGCTGAGTTTTATGTTTTCAATGACATGTCAGAAATTTAGGATTAAAATGTGTGAAAGAACTATGAAAAGCCATCATTCATGAAGAATAGACACAGCCAAGGGTTCTCAGTAATGCAGGCATCTTTTATTCTAGACAGAAGTCATGTATCCTAGCAGTGAGTCCAAATCTTATCAATTACAATAGCTTGTAGCACCATCTCTCCCTGTTTCTTTGACTGCAAAGAGATAATGTCTCTGAGTGCATGGAAACACTAGAAAAGCAGGTTATCAGGTCAACCAGAGTGATGAATCCAAGCAGTAAGTACAGAGGGTCCCAGTTGCAGAAATCCATTTTAAAACAGGTGAATCCAATGTTTCACATGGCAGAACAAGGCCCCCAAACACAGAAAGTGGGTGAACCCTATTGTCCTTGGAAGTCGCAGAATAAAAGCCAAGGGTTTTCAGTTCAGTGCATTTCGGTTACTCAGTCCTGTGTGATGCTTTGCAACCCCACAGACTGCAGCGCCCCAGGCTTCCCTGTCCACCACCAACTCCCGGAGCTTACTCATGTGCACTCATGTTCATTGAGTCGGTGATGCCATCCAACCATATTATCCTCTGTCATCCCTTCTCCTCCTGCCCTCAATCTTTCCCAGCATCAGGGTCTTTTGAAATGAGTCAGCTCTTCACATCAGGTGGCCAAAGTATTGGAGCTTCAGCTTCAGCATCAGTGCTTCCAGTGAACACTCAGGACTGCTCTCCTTTAGGGTTGACGAAGTCCTGGCTCGCCAAGGGATTCTCAAGTCTTCTCCAACACCACAGTTCAAAAGCCTCAAATTTTCAGTGCACAGTTTTCTTTATGGTTCAAGTTTCACATCCATACATGACTACTGGAAAACCATAGCTTTGACTAGACAGACCTGTGTTGGCAAAGTAATGTCTCTGCTTTTTAATATGCTATCTAGGTTGGTCATAGCTTTTCTTCCAAGGAGCAAGTGTCTTTTAATTTCATGGCTACAGTCACCATCTGGAGTGATTTTGGGGTCCAAGAAAATAAAGTCTCTCAATGTTTCAGTTGTTTCCCCATCTCTTTGCCATGAGGGGATGGGACCAGATTCCATGATTTTGGTTTTTCAAATGTTGAGTTTTAAGCCAACTTTTTTCACTCTCCTCTTTCACTTTCATCAGGAGGCTCTTTAATTCCTCTTTGCTTTCTGCCATAAGGGTGGTGTCATCTTTGTACGTAAGGTTATTGATATTTCCCTTGGCAATCTTGATTCCAGCTGGTGCTTCATCCAGTCTGGCATTTCTCATGATGTACTCTGCATAGATGTTAAATAAGTGGTGTAACAATATACAGCTTTGACGTACGTACTCCTTTCCTGATTTGGAACCAGTCCATTGCTCCGTGTCCATTCTAACTGTTGTTTCTTGACCTGCATACAGATTTCTCAGGAGGCAAGTAAAGTCATCTGGTATTCTAATCTCTTTAAGAATTTTCCACAGTTTGTTGTGATCTGTGCCATCAAAGGCTTTAGCATAGTAAATGAAGCAGAAGTAGATGTTTTTCTGGAATTCTCTAGCTTTTTCTATGATCCAATGGGTGTTTGCAGTTTGATCTCCTGTTGCTCTGCCTTTTCTAAATCCGGCTTTAACATCTGAAGTTCTCATCTGAACATCTGAGGTTTCCGTATTGCTGAAGCCTGGCTTGGAGAATTTTGAGCATTCCTTTGCTAATGTGTGAGATGAGTGCAGTTGTGTGGTAGTTTGGACATTCTTTGGCATTGCCCTTCTTTGGAATTCAAATGAAAACTGACCTTTTCCAGTCCTGTGGCCTCTGCTGAGTTTTCCAAATTTGCTGGCATATTGAGTGCAGCACTTTCACAGCATCATATTTTAGGATTTAAAATAGCTCAACTGGAATTCCATCATCTCCAATAGCTTTGTGCCTAGTGATGTTTCCTAAGGCCCACTTGACATACTCCAGCATGTCTGGCTCTAGGTAAGTGATCACACTGTTATGGTTATCTGGGTCACTAAGATGTCTTTTGTACAGTTCTTCTGTGTATTCTTGCCACCTCTTCTTAATATCTTCTGCTTCTGTTAGGTTCATACCGTTTCTATCCTTTATTGTGACCGTCTTTGCATTAAATGTTCCCTAGGTATCTCTAGTTTTCTTGAAGAGATCTCTAGTCTTTCCCATTCTATTGATTTCCTCTATTTTTTTGTATTGATCACTGAGGAAGGCTTTCTTATTTCTCCTTGCTATTCTTCAGATCTCTGAATTCAGATGGATATATCTTTCCTTTTCTCCTTTGCCTTTCTCTTCTCTTCTTTTTCCAGCTATTTGTAAGACCTCTTCATTCAACCACTTTGCCTTTTTTTTTTTCCCTTGGGGATATTTTTGGTCACAGCCTCCTATACACTGTTATGATCCTCCCTCCATAGTTCTTCAGGCACTCTATCAGATCTAATCCCTTGAGTCTATTTGTTACTTCCTCTGTATAATCATAAGGGATTTGATTTAGGTCATACCTGAATGGTCTAATGGTTTTCCCTACTTTTCTTCAATTTAAGTTTGAATTTGGCAATAAGAAGTTCATGATCTGAGCCACAATCAGCTACCAGTCTTATTTTTGCTGACTGTATAGAGCTTCTCCATCTTTGGCTACAAACAATATGATCAATCTGATTTTGGTGTTGACCATCTGGTGATGTCCATGTGTAGAGTCTTCTCTTATGTTGTTGGAAGAGGGTGTTTTCTATGACCAGTGAATTCTCTTGACAAAACTCTGTTAGCCTTTGCCCTGCTTCATTCTGTACTCCAAGGCCAAATTTGCCTGTTACTCCAGACATTTTTACATTTACTCAGTATTTAATCCAAGTTTCTGTTGATGGGGGGCTGTGTTCCCTCCCTGTAGTTTGGCCTGAGGCCAAAGGAGGGTAATGGGTACCTCCCTGAAAAGGACTTATGCCAGCACCCACTGCTCCCAGGACTGTTGTATTCAGTGCCCCAACCCCACGGCAGGCTGCTGGAGACTCCTGGACACTCACAGGCAAGTCTGGCTCAGTCCCTTGTGGGATCACTGCTCCTTTCTCCTGGGTCCAGGTGCATTCAAAGTTTTGTTTGTGCCCTCCAAGAGTCCGTTTCCCCAGTCCTGTGCAAGTTCTCTAATCAAGTCCCACTGGACTTCAAAGTCAAATCCCCTGGGTGTTTTAAGTCCCTTTGCTAGATCCCCAGGTTGAGAAATCTGTTGTTCCCAGAATTTTTGTAACAATGTGAAAACTTCTTTGGTTTAATTGTTTTCCAGTTTGTGGGTCATCTGCGTAGTGGCTCTATGGTGGGGCTAATAACAACTTCCTCCAAGAGTTTTAAGGTTGAAAAACTCCAAGAGTCCAAGGATTTTAGGACTGAAAATTTTTCTGTTTATTATTCAAATACTGTTGGCTGAAGGAGGGAAAAAAATAACAGGAAGTTACAAGAGATGAAATGAAACAATGATGGTAGGAAAAAAAATCTTGTCAACAGAAAGGAAAAGACAAAGAGAAAGGCCCAAAGCATCTATGTGGACACTAAGCCTCCATTTTTAGCTTTCAGAAACACAAATATATACACGGTTAACAAAAGAAGAGCCTTGTAAATTTTTAAAGCTGAGCACTAGCTTTTTGTACTAAATGCTATCATAAAATGCAAAACTGAAAAACAAAGGAGCAGTCTCATTAGAACAATTCCATACCTAAAGCACATCTCTCTCATTCCAATCCTTAGCATCTTCATTTACATATTAATAAATATTCATCTGCTTTTAATATGCATATATCTTTCTCATATTATTACACTCAGTTTTTGGCTCCATTTAAAAAGAATTTATTTTGCTATCAATGGCAGAAAACAATTTAGGAAACTGAACAGAGCAGGAAAAATGTCAAATTTAAGTATTTGAGTCAGTTATGGACTCATTAGTTTAATAACTCGTTTTCTCCAAACTTGAATAATTTGAACACATTAGGAATGATACAGCATTTTTAAAAAGTGTGTTCTTAAAATGGTAAACACTGAATCTAGGATCTGAGTTTGTAGTTATTACTTATTTAAAATAAACGACCAAATTCCACTGAGATATGGTCTCATTTTCAGGAATGGTCTATTAACAGGCAGCAGTGAGCAAAACAATTAACTATATCAGCGCATTAAAACCTAATGTGTAAACTCTGCATAGCAGCAAACACACATCCTACCATGGCCTATTAAGTAATCAGAAATGATTGCAGATAATTAGCTGGTGAACAGCTGCATAAACTCAAGTATCCCATTTTTTATCGGACATGGAGACTTCAAGTGAAAGGGAGGTCTGTCAACTATGTCTTGAACCAGGCAGGAGTGTCACCATGAAACAAAATTAAGGACAATTCTAGGGCTGGATGGCAGATGGCCACTTCAGATTTTCTTCTGCTGCTGCTCCTAATGTTCAAGTGAAAATAGTCTGTAAGTATGGAAGCAGGGGCACTACCAGTGACCCAAAAGCTCTTGTAAAATTGGAAATTGAAATAGGATAACACAGAAATCAGGTTGTTAAGTTTTCTTAATGAGTGCATATCATTCGTACTTGTTTGTATTTTTAGTTCAGAGTTGATTTGCATGTTCCCATATATCCCTTCTGGATGAGATTGTATTCTGATATGTATCTAAATGGTGATATATACCATATATACCGTGTAAACATATAGTTGCATTTGAATTAGTAAATGTACTGGATAAGTATTTCTTTCTTAAAAAATGCAAAAAACACAGTTTCTTTCTTTTTTTTTTTTAATCCCTTTTTTGACTAAAACATGCTGAATGGACCATGATGACTATCTTTAGGAATTTGAGGTACTGACATGAAAAAATAATCATATTTATTCCATACAAGTCCAGAAAACGTAACTAAGAGACATATGTTTAATAAAGACAAAATTTCAAAAATTAGAGTTCTTAAAATGGAAGTGAGTACACTGTAAGGTTCTTAGGTCCAGCCAGGAATGTCATCAGATAAATTCAGCGTCTGATTCCTACCAGAGTGGATGTGGTTAGAAGGACCTCAGATTTTATCAAAGGTTTTTTATCTCCCATTGTAAAATCCTAGACACTAGAGGAGATGGTACATTGTAAAATCCCATCTCTAGAGGAGATTGTACAGCAATAAATAAATGTATTATCATCAATGGTGCTAAACTTTTGGGTAGTACTTGATGAATACTTGCATGAAATGTTTTGTATCATGTGAAATTACATTTACACATGTTCACATGCTTTTTTTTTGACACAAGTTTTCATTTTATTTATAGGCCTGCTACAGATAAAATGGATGGATGGATGGATAGATAATAAACATATAACTGAGAACCATGCATTTCACTCACAGAGAATTAGTTCTATCATATGGATATTATATTTATTTTCTCTCGAGTTATCCTCATTGATAAAAGCATTCATTCAACAGATGTTATTGCCGTACCTGTTGCTGTGCTAGGCTCAAAGTGCTGAAAATGTAGATGAAGAATATTTCCTCAAGATGTTTAAAGTCTTTGGAGGGAAGTGAGCCTTCAAAGTATCACTCACAATTACAGTTCAATGAGACAGAGATACAGGATACAAGGAGAAGATGGGGAAGGAATTCCCATGACAATCTGAAAGACACCAGGAGTAAGGCTAGGTATGGGGAGTGTGCCAGGCAGGGCATAGGAAGAGGCTGTGCCTGGAAGAGGGTACTGATTACACCTCTGAATGGTGACAGAGCTAACACCTGCTAAGCTGTGCTGTGCTCGGTCGCTCGCTTGTGTCCAACTCTTTGTGACCCCATGGACTATAGTCCACCAGGCTCTTCTGTCCATGGGATTCTCCAGGCAAGAATACTGGAGTGGGTAGCTATTCCCTTCTCCAGGGGATCTTCTCAACCCAGGGATCGAACCCATTGCTGGCAGATTCTTTACTAACGTAATTAGTCTCATGTTGCTCTCTCATTGAAAATTGTCAGTTGTTCTCATCCAACTTTCCAGAATGATTTGCTATAACTATTGTCTGTCTTCTAGAACCAGTGCTCAGAAAGTGCTAATAAAAATGTGGATGTGTGCTGCAACTGATACCCAGTGTAGACAAATAAATAAATAATTTTTAAAACTTTATTTAAAACAAAAATGTACTACAACCTCAGCATCACCTTAGAACTTAGTAAACACTCCCAGATGGTGGCCCAGCTAGGTCTGCTTTAACAGTACTCCAGGTAACCTGTCTATAGCGTTAAGTTTGGGAACCACTGTTGAGCAGAGTATCTGCATGTGTTTCAGAAAAATTTTGTTAATCTAAATGAATTAGAATAAACATGTAAGACTTTTTTTTTAAAGTGTGTTGTAACAGGTAAATTAATTTTTGAGGTGGAATGAGGATGTAAGATTGAAAAAAAAACAATGAATGGACTGGGAGTCAGGCCAACTGGTTACTAATTCCAGCCCTGCCACTAAATGGTAACAATAATCACCACCAAGTAATGTCCAACTGTGCCAAGATTCTGGACTTATCTTGAACCTCAGGGTTTTTCAGCCAGAAAAACAAGGAGGTTATATAGGAATATTTCTAAAACCCCTTTCCAAGTCTAAAATGTGGTTCTGAAGGAGTTTTAATATTTGTTATTTGCATTATTGGGCTTCTCTGGTGACTTATAGGTAAAGAATCTGCCTGCCAGTGCAGGAGATGTGGGTTCAATCCCTGGAAGATCACCAGAAGGAAAGGGCAGCCCACTCCAGTATTCTTGCCTGGAGAATCCCATGGATAGAGGAGCCTGGTGGACTATAGTCCATGGGGTTGCAAAGAATCGGACATGACTCAGTGAGTAAACAACAACAGATTTGCATTATTAAAAAATTTAATCACGTCAGTCTCTTTGCAGATGATTTTAAACTGTTTTCTCCTCTTGTGTCTTTTGAAAGTAGTGCAGCCCTTGCTGTCTGCTATTTCTGGGCCATCATTTTTAAACCTTTTGTTTCTTCTTTCCTGCTTTTGGGCCAGTGGTTGGTTCACTCCACAGTTATTTAAAGTAAGATCCTCTTTTAAACATATTAAAACTTCCATAAAGACTCCTTGATGAAAACTACCCAATAGACTTTCAGAAGAAAACAAAACAAATAGCCTTCATCTTAGAGTGTGAAATATTCTGTCTTGAATGTCAAGCAAACAATTCATAGGGGGTAGAAAATAATGTTTCACTTAAGATTTCACAAGCTAGAGACCCAGAGAAAAAATTTAACCCTTCCTTTTGTACATGATGCTTTAGAATATCCTTTCCTTCTTTCTTTCTTTCCTTCCTTTCTTTCTTTCCTTCCATCCATCCATCCATCTCTCCTTCCATTATCCATCTTCTCTTGTGCTGATTTTCTTTCTGCTAAGCAGCTTTGGCACCAAATTTTGCATTTATGAAAGTGCAGACTTCTAAAAAGCAGAATTTGTTAAGCCCTCATAATGTTTAGCATGACACTCAAAACAAATAATTTCTCAATAAAAGTTTAAGGTATACAATTTTAAATTCTGTCTCAGTATAATCTTAGCCCCAGTCAGTAAACTGGTTTTCTTCACAATCTTTGGAGCTTCTCTCCAAAATATTTTCTCTGTATTTCTGTAAGGAGATGCCTGGAGGAGGAAATGGCAACCAACTCCAGTATTCTTGCCTGGAGAAACCCACGGACAGGGGCGCCTGGCAGGCTACCGTCCATGGGGATGCAAAGAGTCAGACACGACTCGGCAACTACACAGAAGGAGGTGCAGCTCCTGATTCACGTTTAGATTTGCCGCTTCCCCTGCTCGCACTCCCTTTCTGATGTGATTTCTGGCTGGGTGGCTGACATGGTGGCTCTCTCTTCTTTTCCATGGTGCAGGGTGTGGCAATCCCCCCAACTCCTACCACGTGTCTGGGTGATGCAGCTTCTGCTTGAGCGCCCTTGAGACCCACTCAAAGCATGCACTTGCTCGCTCTAAAACTTCAATAACCCTTCTCTGTCTTGAACAGGAAATTAGAGCAAAATGCTCTGTTTTCAGCATTTCTTTGCAGTTGGGTATGCCTGCTAAGTCGCTTCAGTCGTGTCTGACTCTGTGACCTTTTGGACTGTAGCCCGTCAGGCAGTCATCTCACCTTTATGCCAGCCACTCTTGAATCCCCAGATGGGTCTCACCTCCTGTTAGCTGATTGTCCAGCTATTAAGAGGGACTGCATCAATAACACAAGAAGAAGCTGTCTCCGGAAATCTTCATTTTTGTTTTGGGAGTGAGCATAGATAATTCTGATCCCTGGTCAACTCCAGGGATATAAAATTGTGAAGGCTATCTGTTCTAAAAATACTGGAAGGTATTCATTTCTGGAGAGCACATTATCTCTGGAATGTGGGTCATTATCTAAGTCTCTCTTGGAGCCAATCTTAAATATTAGCAAGTCTTTCTAAATCGTTTCTCTGTGGATAATTGTTTTGTTACGGGTCATTTTTGAGCTACTTACTGTCATCACTATATACGCAGTATTCATCTAATTTTACTCCCTCAACTTGTGAAATAGTTCCGTGTCCTTAAAGGGACTCCAAAGAGCTCTGGTGCTATAGTCCTTTATGTCTCAGTGCAGACAAGAATGCAATGAGAGCAAAGTGATAGATAAGAGGTGATTTATTAGAATAGGACCCTTGTGAGATTTACAAGCAGACGGGTGAGAAATGCCATGCCCTGAGAACTTACTGGCTACAGTTTTATAATCAAAGGAAAAGTGGGGAGGGGAAGAAGATATTCTTTGTCTTTCTTAAGTAGAAATGCTTTCATCATAAGCTCCTCCTCCAGGTTGAGCAGGGGAGTACTTTTGTCCCTTCATGGTCAAGCTACATCCACAAATTATTGTTTATCATGTGTGCAGAGAGCATGTCCTGGGGTCACTGACTTGCTGAGCTCACTGCGCAGGCTGTGGTTCTCTTGCCACCATTGTTTTATTGTTTTGAGGCTTGCCTCGTGCCTCTGTTGCATGGTTTTGTTGCTAAGCAAGCCTGCTTGGTTTTGTGGTTAAGCAAACCTGCCCTCTTGAGTGATCATTAACTTACAGAGGTCTCCCATATTTTTCTACTTATAATCCCCTGGGATTATAAGTGGGATAAACACCTACTACGTCCCTTCACTCTGTTCCTATCACTTGTATTTATTCTCATTTTCCTCCATCCCTTTCCTCTTTGTAAGTGCAAGTGATAGTTGCTCAGTTGTTTCCGACTCTTGACGAGTGTCCCCTTTGTAAGCATAACTCAACCAAAGGGAGCGTCTCCTAAGAGCTTTCTTTAAAGCTCAGATCAATTCAGGGGCCTTTGCAGTTTTTTTTTTTTTGTTTGCTTCTGTTCAGATAAATCCTGTGTATTTTTTTCCTATGAATAATCACAATTGCAACAAAATAATATATTGGGTACCTAATTGTTTAATGTCTGTCTTCCTTTTTAAAATGAACGCTCCGCGTGGGCACGGCTTTTCTCTTACTTGTCACAAGATCCTCACCTCCTAGGCCAGCGGCTTGAATACAGTAGTTGTTCCATAGAAGCTGTTGAATTAACAGGATCCTATTACTTTATTCATTTTGCTGACTGAGCTTTGGCTGTTATTTTAATTCTAAAATGCAGTCCTTTGGCCTCCAAACTAATAGGGAAGGCTGCTTTGCTAATAAGGATGCTCTTGCCCCTGTAGGCAAATCCACATGTGAATAAAGCCTTTGAAATACAAATTACTATGGAAACAGAGGTTTGGGTTTGGACGTGGAGTGCTGAGGCTGCCCTTCTCACGCTGGAGGGAGCAGCAGTGACAGACAAATCCCAGCTCCCTGGTCTCCCCACTTTCTCACAGATGCCCCCACCATCTGCTGGTACGGTTCTCTCTTCAGGTGGGTTACAGTACAATTGATTGTGATTGGAGTACTTAATCTATTCACTATCACAGATTAAGTTCTTGCTTGATTGTGTTACAGCTTCATCCATTTACCCTGATTAGATTGTTACTGGAAATACAGGGATACCATCAAGCTGCCACCACTGTCAGATTCCTCCGGGTCTCTCTGAATTTCTCCACATAATCTTTTTGGCTGTTCCTTAGGGTATGTCACTTCCACAGATAACTAATCTCATCCATTACATTTTGAATCTCCCTGATTTTATTCTTGGAGGAAGACTTTATCTCAGACTCCCCCCGGTGACCCTCCTGCCCTCTCCAGGACTAGCCACCCCTGGCAAATAACTGTTGGGGCTTGTGGAGGCCACAGACCACTCTCCTCTTTCTTCCTTTCCTGCCTGTTTCTTGTCTCAGACTAGTGGTGGTGGAGAGTTACATATAATTACCAACCAACATAAGAGGGCTTTTCATGAATTTTTCACCCAAAGGCCTTTGACGGAACTTTCTGTCAATGTCTTGCATATATTGGAAGAGCAGGGCAGGCAGAGCAGAGTTTGTTAAAAATAATGATAGAAAGTTTCTCACTGCTCAATGTTACACATTAAAAACAAAACAAAACAAAACAAAAAACACACAATTCAGTTTATATCCAACCACTTACATTCAAGCTCACTTTTTCCAGGGTGAAGTAGGATCAGGAAATAGTTGCAAACACACCTCCCTCCAGCTTTCTAGCTGTGGTGACCCCAGGTCAGAGGCAGAGGCTTAGCAGTGCCACAGTTTGAGGCCATCTGGCTCAGCAGACTTGTTCTTTTAGAAAGTCAAAACACAGTGGAGTAGGGTATATTTATTTGTGTATTTGACTTTATAGAAACATCTCCTTTGAATGAGCAGTGGAGAGATTTCCCTTTGTATTCATAGAAACCAGAGACTTCCCTATGATTCCTCCAGAAATATTGTATATAGCTTAGAAAGGTATTGTCTAAAAAAAAATTTTTTTTTCTCCAAAAGATTCAATATAGTATGAAGAATCTCATGGTAAATATTACTTAGGGACTGAACTTCTTTTAGTCTGTGTGTGATGATTATATTGGGCTTATGTTTCTTGCATGATTTGCTAAATTATTTCATAGCTTGGAAGTCCTTGTTCTTCAGTATTTCAGATGTCTCTTCCATTTATACAGTCAGGTTCCTTCCCATGCTCTGTCTCCAGGTCTACATCTAATTGCTTCCAGAGACAAATGAGAGTCACAAGTTTATAAGGTTAAATATACACAAAATTCATTTTAAGTTTATTTCTTCATGCTGCACTGATCTACAGAAAATGCAAACTCTTGACACATGACCTAAAAAATTTTACTTGAAAAGGAAAAACAAGACTACAAATAACTATACATTTTTAAAATTCAAAAATAGCTTTTCTGACATAAAGCATCATCGTTCCTAAAAGGCTTCGTGTTACTCTCTTCACCTAAATGAGTGGCCATAGCACATGCATTTAGAGGTGAGTACATTCTTAGCATACCCTAGCTACCTCACTGACAGATTCAAAAACATCTTTATTTTGAACCTGTGTATCCAACAGTCCTGCAGAAGTATGAAAACCATGGCATAAGCAAAACCTGCGTGCGAGGAGATAAAATGCAGCGTCCCAAGTGCAACTACTGAATTTCCACATCTTATGTTTGGGGTGAACTCCTACCACCTTAAAACGATAGGATAAAATTCTCAGCCTATTTACTCTTTATGTGCTATTTTCATTATAACTGTGTTGCTCTAGGCTTTGGGAAGAAAAAGCAGAAATAAGAGGTAGGGAGAGAGGTTCTTGGTATCCATATTGATACAAGCAACCCAACACAGAGAAATACAGGAAACCGCAAAAAGCAGAGATCAGAATTCAAAATGTAAGGAGCTTCTTGTCTCATTCAGTTTTAAAGTCATCCCTTTCTTATAGCCTAGAATAGGAATCTAGGTTCATCATGATGACACTGAGTAATCAATTCAGTAAACATGTAACAACAGATGACGTGTACACAGCATAGTTTACATTCTGTGCCCACCACATTTTTTAGCATAGAGTGTAGGAGTCCAACTACTGTATGCTGAATAATATTGTGAAAATAAACACAGAAACACAGTGGAGATTAGGTGTACTGTACTGTGATACTTTTTATGGGACCACTTCAAGAGAATAGCATAAGAAACTTGAAAAGATACCAAGGATAAAGCAAGTGAGCTGGTGACTGAGTTTAAAAAGGGATGAAAAGCCATTAAAGATTATAGGAAAAGGTTGAGAATACAGAGCTTTGAAAAATGCAGAGGTAACATAGTGTAGCAGCAGAATCCTAGATCATCTGAAACCACAGACTAAAGATTTAAGTAGGCTGTAAAGGAGACAGAGGTAGTATTTGATAGAGAAAATGATTAAGATATAAATAAGAATCTCAGTGTAGGCAGGACTCTGGTAAGGGCACATATTAGACATGTTCAAGGGTGCGTGACAGATGGAAAGGCAGAGGAGGAAAGGGTAGCTTCAAGTCAAGGATACCTTAACTACTGGGGGCCTTGGGAGCAAAATAAAAATAGGAATTTTGGAGGAAAAAGAGCAAAGCCAAACTGCTGTCTAGCATAACTAGAAACGAGACTGCGTTCTTTAAAGAATGAAGAATGAATTGACATAAAAGTTCAGGAAGATGACAGATTCAACCTAAAGAATAAAATAAGTTGATAGGCTAGGTTTAAGACCATATATATATATAGTATAATTAAATGTAATTAATCATGTAAATACTGTCATCACAGTCACACTGGGAGATCCAAATTCAGGCTTAATTTTTCCAATCAAGTGCAGGGGGCACTCCGCAGAAAGAGAGAGGCAGTGGAACTTCCCTTGAGGGGTCCCGAGGAGAGGTGAGCCTGCTGTCCACCAACCCAGCCCCTCAGTGAGCAAGAGACAATCAGACATGACAGGGGTTCCGTCTAAGCAGTTCCCCTTTATTGTTGTAAGCTCTTGGTTTATAAAGGCAAGCGGGGCGGGTGGTGGGGGGTTTGCGAGGGACTTTCCATAGTTGCACCAATCACATTAAAGGTCAAATCGTCATGTGCCATCATTATAACAGAAGTCTATGGTGATCACGCGCTGTCTACCTGCACGGAAATCAAGAGAGCCAATCGAAAGTTTTGACAAACAACTTAGGCCGCCCCTCATCTTTGCCGCCAGGCGCCATCTTAGCTCTACACCGCAAAGCTAGCCCTTCTTTTTAAGGTTTCCCATTTAGGGCCCCACAATCAAGAAAGTATTTAATGAGTTAAAAGTGAGAAATATTTTGAAAATTGTGGGAAAATGTACTAAGAAAGGGAGTTGTGCAGTGAGAAGGAGGGTAATTTTAAGATAGCCCAAGCAGCATCTTGTTATTGGTGGCTCAGCTCCACCTTCAGGAGAAGGCAATGGCACCCCACTCCAGTACTCTTGCCTGGAAAATCCCATGGATGGAGGAGCCTGGTAGGCTGCAGTCCATGGGGTCGCTAAGAGTCGGACACTACTGAGAGACTTCACTTTTTCTTTTCACTTTCATGCATTGGAGAAGGAAATGGCAACCCACTCCAGTATTCTTGCCTAGAGAATCCCAGGGATGGGGGAGCCTGGTGGGCTGCCATCTATGGGGTCGTGCAGAGTCGGACATGACTGAAGCAACTTAGCAGCTCCACCTTAAAAGCATAGGTGATTCAGCTTTTAATAAGGACACTTCCACTGCTCTTCTAATTACACCATATTCACTTTGACAAAATTTTGAGGATGCACTGCAGTCAACTTTTACTAACTGGAATCATTTTTGCAGATCTTCTCATTAATTATAAAAATAGAAATCATTGTCCTTGTTGTTTTACAATAAATATTCATGCAACCAAAGTTTTTAAATATAACCTGGCAATTTAAGTGATTCATTACAGCAGCATAATGCTTGAGACATTCTGATTAATGGAAAACTTAAAATATTTCAAGTAAAATATTTAAATAAATGAAGGTGTCTTTAGACTAAAGGAAACCAAAGTGGTTATCATTGAGAACTATAGATTCATCTCTTTCTCTTCTTCACACAAACATCAAAATGTTACCAAACTCAAGTTCAGCTGCTGACCACTCAAAAGCCAGTAATTCAAGAGGCAAGTGTCAGTAGAAATGAAAGGTGCTTTCATCAGAAAAGCCAGCAATCTGGGTAGGAGGTAGACTCAAGCCTGGAGACCAACTCTAAAGATTCTGCTCAGCCATGACAGTGTTTACAGGGAAGGTGGGGGCTGAGGGGGTAGGAGTATCAGTGAATCATCCAGGCAGGAGGTTCGGTTCTGCATTCATCTCCACTGTGTGCAGCCTGGCTGACTCTCTCTTCAAGTGTTTGCCCACCCAATCTGCCTGCAGGATTGCTATGGAGGCTGTTGAGGGTGTGCATTCATGCTAAGTTGCTTCAGTCATGCCCGACTCTACAATGCTGTGGACTATAGCCCACCAGGCTCCTCTGTCCATGGGATTCTCCAGGCAAGGTTACTGGATTGGGTTGCCATTTCCTTCTCCAGGGGATCTTCTCAACCCAGGGGTCAAGCCCACGTCTCATACATCTTCTGCATTGACCAGAGGCTTCTTTACCACTATTACCACCAGGGAAGCCCTGGTGAGGGTAGAGTCTTTAAATACTAAATTCTACATTAGAATTAATATAATCAATGAAGTTAAAAAGGAGTGAATAAATTCAACAGCATTACATGACAGAAGGGAAGATGATAAATGGGAAGAGAGCGCAAAAAAAAATCACTCAAATACAGCACAGAAAGCACATATGCAGCACAATATATGGAAAATATGAAATGAAGCATGAGACAGTAAGGGTAGATAAAGCATGGAAAATATTGCCCAATAAATTATTGCTTTGCCATTGACAGTAATTTGCAATCCAATTAAATAATGCTTCCGTTCAGTTCAGTCACTCAGTCGTATCTGACTCTTTGCAACCCCATGAACCTCAGCATGCCAGGCCTCCCTGTCCATTACCAACTCCCAGAGTTTACTCAAACTAATGTCCATCAAGTCGGTGATGCCATCCAACCATCTCATCCTCCATCATCCCCTTATGCTCCCGCCTTCAATCTTTGCCAACATCAGGGTCTTTTCAAATGAGTCAACTCTTCACATGAGGTGGCCAAAGTATTGGAGTTTCAGCTTCAACATCAGTCCTTCCAGTGAACACCCAGGACTGATCTCCAATAGGATGGACTGGTTGTATCTCCTTGCAGTCCAAGAGACTCTCAAGAGTCTTCTCCAACACCACAGTTCAAAAGAATCAATTCTTCAGCACTCAGCTTTCTTTATAGTCCAACTCTCACATCCATACATGATCACTGGAAAAACCATAGCCTTGACTAGATGGACCTTTGTTGACAAAGTAATGTCTCTGCTTTTCAATATGCTGTCTAGGTTGGTCATAACTTTCCTTCCAAGGGGTAAGTGTCTTTTAATTTCATGGCTGCAATCACCATCTGCAGCGATTTTGGAGCCCCAAAAACTAAAATCAGCCAGTTTCCATTGTTTCCCCATCTATTTGCCATGAAGTGATGGGACTGGATGCCATGATCTTAGTTTTCTGAATGTTGAGCTTTAAGCCAACTTTTTCACTCTCCTCTTTTACTTTCATCAAGAGGCTCTTTAGTTCTTCTTCACTTTCTGCCATAAGGGTGGTGTCATCTGCATATCTGAGGTTATTAATATTTCACCTGGCAATCTTGATTCCAGCTTGTGCTTCCTCCAGCCCAGCGTTTCTCATGATGTACTCTGCATATAAGTTAAATAAGCAGGGTGACAATGTACAGCTTTGATGTACTCCTTTTCCTATTTGGAACCAGTTCCATGTCCAGTTCTAACTGTTGCTTCCTGACCTGAATACAGGTTTCTCAAGAGGCAGGCCAGGTGGTCTGGTATTCCCATCTCTTTCAGAATTTTCCACAGTTTATTGTGATCCACACAGTTGAAAGCTTTACTATAGTCGGTAAAGCAGAAATAGATGTTTTTCTGGAACTCTCTTGCTTTTTCGATGATCCAGCGGATATTGGCAATTTGATCTCTGGTTCCTCTGCCTTTTCTAAAACCAGCTTGAACATCTGGAAGTTCACGGTTCATGTATTGCTGAAGCCTGGCTTGGAGAATTTTGAGCATTACTTTACTCGCGTGTGAGATAAGTGCAATTGTGCAGTAGTTGCATTCTTTGGCATTGCCTTTCTTTGGAATTGGAATGAAAACTGACCTTTTCCAGTCCTATGGCCACTGCTATACTTTTCCAAATTTGCTGGCATATTGAGTGCAGCACTTTCACTGCATCATCTTTCAGGATTTGAAAGAGCTCAACTGGAATTCCATCACCTCCACTATCTTTGTTCATAGTGATGCTTCCTAAGGCTCACTTGACTTCACGTTCCAGGCTGTCTGGTTCTAGGTGATTGATCACACCGTCGTGATTATCTGGGTCATGAAGATCTTTCTTGTACAGTTCTATGTATTCTTGCCACCTCTTCTTAATATCTTCTGTTTCTGTTAGGTCTATACCATTTCTGTCTTTTATTGAGCAAATGTTCAATAAAGGTATGTCTAATTTTCTTGAAGCAATCTCTAGTCTTTCCCATTCTATTGTTTTCCTCTATTTCTTTGCATTGATCACCGAGGAAGGCTTTTTTATCTCTCCTTGCTTTTCTCTGGAACTCCACATTCAAATGGGTATATCTTTCTTTTCTCCTTTGCTTTTTGCTTCTCTTCTTTTCACAGCTATTTATACGACCTCCTCAGACAGCCATTTTGATTTTTTGCATTTCTTTTTCTTGGAGATTGTCTTGATTCCTGTCTCCATACGGTGTCATGAACCTCTGTCCATAGTTCATCAGGCACTCTGTCTATCAGATCTAGTCCCTTAAATCTATTTCTCACTTCCACTGTATAATCATAAAGGACTTGGCTTAGGTCATACATGAAAGGTCTAGTGGTTTTTCCTCACTTTCCTCAATTTAAATCTTTAAATTATAAATGCTTAGATGTTAAAAAAATTTAACTTACAATTAACAAAGTTAATACAGATAAAGACAAACAATGAGAGAGAAATTTTTAAAATGATGAAAATTTTAAATATATGGTGATCTTTATCATCTTTATGAATCATCAGATTTAGAAGTACGGTGAATTTCAAGGAGAACGAATAAGTAAAAATAAATCCACACAAAGACACATTATTTGGATAATTAATGACCCCCAAAATAAAGAATTTCTAAAACTTTCCTGAGAAAATAAGTTGCACACGAAGTCAGGAAAATTAGATAACAGAATTAACTCTCAACACCAACTATTGAAGCTAGACACAGTATAATTAATTCTTCCAAGAGGAAATAGCTATCAATTAACAATTGAGTACCTAGCAAAATTCAATAATGAGAATGAAATTAAAAACATTTTCAGACATAATTTGAGGGAGATATTCAGCACACATCTTCATCAAAGGGGTTTCTTTCCCTTTCTCTTTTTCCATTTCTCATTCTTTAAAATATGTAGTACAATAATGTGGTTTAGAATTCCAAAATTTAAAAGGATATAGCATTAGAATCTGCTGATTCTCAGCAAATCATTTCTCCCAAGCACAGTCATCATGTATTTGGAATGTGTGTGTTTTGTGTGTGTGTATCTTTAAAAAGATACATTATAAATATATAAGCAAATGTACATAAATTATTTCTGCTCCTACATTTTGATAAAACTCTGATATTTCATGATAAATGAGGATTGGAAGATGCTCAGTTGTGTCCAACTTTTTGTGGCCCCATCGACTGTTTCTCTGTCCATGGAATTCTCCAAGCAAGAATACTGGAGTGGGCTGCCATTTCCTCCTTCAGGGGATCTTCCCAACCCGTGTATCGAACTTTAGTCTCTTACATTTCCCGCACTGGCAGGTGGATTCTTTACCACAAGCCACCTGGGAAGCCCATAATATTCCATGATAGGGTTTTGTACAGTCCATTTATTACTAATATACATGAAGGCTGCAATAAGTCACCTTTCACATAAATACAAGTGGTAATAAATGTAAGACAAATTTCTCTAGGTGGAATTATTAGATCTAAAGTGTATTCCAATGCAGCCTATCTTACATCTATTTATCTCTCTACTGGAGAAAATAAAATGACAACTGCTCCTGCATCCCCATCAAAATAGTTTTCAAACAGGTTGATTATTGCCAAACTGATAGAAAAGTTTAATTTTAATTTGCATTTCTTTTATGATCTGTAACACCCAGCACATTTTCATGTTTGAAACTTATATTTTCTTTTAGGTGAGTTTTTATACCCATCTTCTATATTTGTATTTTGGGGAATTTATTTTTGATTTAAGGGCAGGCTTTATCTAAATTCAGTTAGCCCATGGTGTTGTTATGGGTTGGAAAAAGATTCTTCAATTTTTAATGTCTCTTTTGTCATTGCATATAATGTTTTTATACATGCCAAAAATTTTAATATATTTAAATATAATACTTTAAAATTTTTTATGACCTTTGCTTTTGTGTCATATTTAGAAAGGCTTTACCTTTTAGATAATATAGTTTTATTACTTATGCCAGTATTTTATCAATTTAGAATCTGTTCCTATGTAGGTCAATTGATATAATGATCTTTCATTTATTATTTATTATTTTTTTTAATTGAAACACTGTGACCACATAATACATTTCCACATATTTTAACATATTCCTGGAGTTTTTATTCTATTTTCATGATGTTAATATTTATTCATGCTTTAATATAGAAAAGTTAGTGATTTTACCATAGACATGGTCTTGTTTTTCCAATAAAATTTTGAATTTAATTTGTTAGTTCTAAAGTTTGTTTTTTGTGAGTGTATTAAATACTTATTATTGAAAAATCTGAATCTCTTATAGTTATTATATTTTGTTTCTCCCAGATAAATTATAGAATTATTTTATTAAGATTTTTCTCCAAATAAATCTTTTCAGATTTTGATTGTATCAAATGACATTCTAGTTTAATTTAGAAATAATTGACATATTTACAATGGGGAAATTTCCTTTCCAAGAACTTGGTATTTGTTATGTCTCTCTATTTAATCAAGTTTATATTTTTTTTCTTCAGTTGCATTTTATAATTTTATTCAAAAGTACACAGTAATAAAATTTGCTAAGCTAACTGTGGATACTTTTGACTGTATAAAAAGGGTCAAGCCATTTTCTCCTATTCTGAATATATATGTCATTTTTTTAATCTAATGGGAATAGTTAGGAAATCTTTGAATGGAAAAAAAGAAGAATTAAGAGAGGAATTATCCATTCAGATAAAAAAAAATCACAACTCCTTCACTCCTCATACCAAACTAAATTCCAGATGGATCAAAGATTTTAAATATTGAAAAATAAATATATTAAAGCTAAATTTTAAAAGTTTGCCCAAACATTTTTATAAACTTGTCATGGAAAGATCTTTCTAATCATGATAAACAAAGAAAAGCAAGGAAAAATTTGCATAAATACTTACCTATTCTTTATATAGGTATGTCTTGAGAAAGAAAGGCTGAAGACAAATGATTCTCCCTCTCTGTAGAGATCTCAGTCTTTAGTTCAATTCCAACAATGTTTCTAGTCAACCACGACCTAAAATTAATTAAACTTACTACTTTCTCACTTTGCTCACCTGTGCACCCCTATCGCTCTTCTTATCCAACTGAGTTCATGGTCAATCCTGATAATCGTTTTGTCTGCTTGGTTAAATTATAATCCTGGTTAAATTCATCTGTCTGTCAGGCTTCAGTCTCTCTGAATCTAAATATGATGGGATTTCAGTCACACTGCAAGTCTCACTTTCAGCCTGCAGTAACTAACTTTGATAACAAGTGGGCTCTGAATGTCTTCCAGCAGTCATGGTCCCTTCTCTTCCAACCTGGATGTCTCCTCTTTTCTCCTCAAACATCAAACCTCTGACCATCTCCTTCCACAGCCTACCTTTCATCTAATTACTTTATTCCCTTGGTCACTGAAGAAAGAAAAACAGAAGAGAACTTCCAAAAGCTTCCTTTGCCACATAAGACCACCTACCTTCATTGAGCAGCTTGTCTTGTTAGCTTGCCTCCTCCAGAGAAATTCTTCCTCTATGCTGGTTAATTAACAGTATTTTTCCATTTTGTAGAGAAGTCTGATGATTGGAAAATCTCATAACCAGTGAAAGAATCCTTTATTTTGATCAGACCTTTTCATGAAATTTTAGTATTTCACTATAAGCACAATTAATTCAGATACTCAAGACCTCTGGTAGATTAATTCATTAGACATCATGCTGTATGAACACAAAGTTAAACTGTTAGTAGCTTTTTGGGTCCACATATTGCCTTCAGCGTTGCCTTCCTCAGAAAAATATTTGAGGGACAATATTGACCTCTTGGATGTTGATATATTTCCAGCGTGATTTCTCAGATGTATCTATAAGGCCAGTTTGCGATTATTTCCCTCCTAATGGAATTACAAAATGAGCCCAATGTGAAGAATTCCATAAGTCTCAGAAAATGTCTTGAAAGCTGACTCTTTATATCTGACCCTCAGGAAATGGAGTGTGTTTCCTTTCTATAGAGGCCACAAGAGCAGCCTGTACTCATCCAACAACAGGTGACTCTGATGGATGAATCTGGTGCACAAAAGGGTCAGAAGCAAAGCGATAAATGAGTATCAGGGAGACGTTGCCTTCATTCTGAGACTGTAGGAGAACTCTTCAGCTATACCCGAGAATGTGAGTACTATGCTGAATAATTGTGTACTCAAGGAGAGAGGTGTGTGTGTGTGTGTGTGTATGTGTGTGCATGTTTCATCTGCTACTCAGCTCTTTCATTCAAGAGTAGTCTCTGATAATTACTTTGGCATTCTCTCCACGAGAGCAAAATTTCAGTGGCAATATCAAGCTGATTGCTTTTTGCTCTTCTGTGAATAGCAACCCTGATCAATCTATTTCAAAGGACAGCACTCCAGGCATACCACACAATGCAAATGTAACGTGGCAATTTGATTTTCAAGGAGCACTTCACAGGAAGCATGGCTAAGCAAGCAGCAAACCAGTCAGCTCTCGAAAATGTATTTTATCCAACCCAGTGAAGAGTCCCAGAGTAAAGGAACCCTCTTAACTTTCTGTAAAACCGATCATACCCCAAAGATTGAAACTGTCTCATTATTTGTAATCTTTAGCTCATAAGCGGCAGTCTTTGCCTTTTCTGAGCATGAATGGATGCTCTTAGACATGCTGAGGGCCCTGGAACTCCACTCAAGAGCTCCACGACTGGGTTCTCCTTCCCACTCCCAGAGATGTCAAACCTGTGAATATACGTCATACACCACGTTTAAGACCGAGACAATAAACAGAACTTCATGGAGTTCCCAGAGTTCCCCGTACAGGGTGTAAAATACTGGAAATGAGACAGGCTGTTTTGAATTACCAACAGAATCTGGAGGCAAGAAAGAACCCTACCAGAGCAAAGCAGGACTTAATTTCTAATTAAGGGGTCCTTCTTCCAGGCCCCCTATTCCATAAACCACCATGGGGCATATGGATCAGTAGCTGTCACTCCAAAACCAACTCTTTAAGTTAATTCTAACTCCTTGCTTTAAAAATCAGAATAATTTCCTCTGGATCAGTCAGAATGCTTGTATCTTCCATGCACAGACCCTAATCAAGTCTCAGGTTCAGCCATGAGTCTTTTTGTGCTTGAACTGCCATCAGTTTTCTCCACCATGAAGACCATCTCTCTGGTCTGGCAGTGTCGCATGGCTCCTCTACAGTCTCCTGGCTGCCCTCAGTTCCCATGTCAGTTTGCTCAGCTTCCTTACTTGGTCAGAGCAGTCATGTGACCACGCTCTGTTAGCTCTCTCTGGGGTTTACAGCAGCAGTTCTCACATACATTGTTCTCAGGACCCCCAGATACCCTTAAACATTTCTGAGAATCACAGCGTAGATGTTTGTTATATCTGTCAATATTTATCATATTGAAACTTACAATGGAGACATTGCAACCATCTATTTGTGAAGTAAAAAATATTTAACCCATTACATCCTAACAAAAAATTTTGTGGAAAATAGCTAGATTTTTCAAAACAGAAACACATTTTAGTGAGAAAAGTGATATATCACTACGTTGTTGCAAAGCTCTTTAATGGCTGGCTTAGAGAAAGGGTGTTGGATTCTCATTTCTGCTTCTGAATTCACGTTGCAATCTGTTCTTTTAGTTCCAAGAGAAACTGTGGCCTCACACAGCTGCTGTGTCCTTGGAAAAGGGAGAGTATTTTAATTGCTTTGCTTCAGCTAATTTTGAATTTTCTTCTTTGATAAAACACCAAATCTTGACAAGTGGTGACTTCTTAAATGCTGCTTGCAGTGGAGAAACTGAAGCCCTATCAGTGAGCTTCTTTTACTCCATTACCCTGAAAGTCATTGGCTTGTCTCGTTCTTGAATGACTCTTTTACCTGTGCATAGTATTGTAACATCATATGTTAGTCATCTGGAAAATACTGAATAACTGATTTATGTAGCTCTTACAAATATTGATGATTTCATTAATGATATCAAAATATATTTATTATTATAACTACAGATTTCACAAGAAAAGTCAAGTAGTGAGAAGCTGTTAAATCTCATAGTTGTGAAGGTAATTATTCCAAAATTTAATTTTCATGTAAAAACTCAAATGTTATCACTGATAACTCATACTGACAATTTTTTTTCTTTCTTGTTTTTTTTTTTTTTTTTACATACCAGGCTTACTTTACTCATTTTCAGTGTAATATCTGTCAAATACCCAGATCTGTATAACTATAGTTTATCTACTAATCATTTGTTGAAATAAAATATTTGTTGTTGTTGTTCAGTTGCTAAGTTGTGTCCAACTCTTTGTGACCCCATGGACTGCTTTGTGACCCCATGGACCCCCACCAGGCTTCTTTGTCATTTACTATCTCCCTGAGTTTGCTCAAACTCAAGTCCACCGAGTTGGTGATACCATCCAACCACCTCATCCTCTGTCGTCCCCTTATCCTCCTGCCTCAATCTTTCCCGACATCAAGGTCTTTTCCAATGTCAGCTCTTTGTATCAGGTGGCCAAATTATTGGAGCTTCAGCATCAGTCCTTCTAATGAATATTCAGGACTGATTTCCTTTAGGATGGACTGGTTGGATCTCCTTGCAGTCCAAGGGACTCTCAAGAGTCTTCTCCAACACCACAGTTTGAAAGTGTCAATTTTTCAGTGCTCAGCTTTCTTTATGGCCTAACGCTCATATCCATACATGACTACTGGGGGAAAACTGGTGCATTGCAAAAACATTGGCCAGTTTTAGCTCAAAACTCAGTTACAGTGTTTTCCCCATGATAACATTGCACTTCACTATTGAGCTGACACACTCTATGGGTAATTCCTGTTTCATCAGACAATGTTAAAAAAAGACATACAGTCAAGGGTTGACATTTAATAATAATTAATACTATTTTCTGCCTCATCAAGGGCATTCTTAAGAGAAAGTGGCAATCTTTTTCCTTTAGCCACAAATGTGTTATGGTGAAAAATAGGATGACAACCTTCATGGTTTGGTACCACTCTGTTTATGCTAATACGTGAGCCATTTTACCCATTATTGCTAGCATCAGTACTGTGAAAAAGGCAAGCAATGCCTTAATATTATCATGACAAATGTTTAGACTTCATGGACCATGTGGGACTTTCTCAGGAATCCTCAGGGCCCATGTGCCATGCCTGAAGTGCTGGCCTGATACAGGGCATGCCCAGCACTGGTTGCATACTAAAAGAATGGAAAGATTATTTAAATACTGTTGCTCAGGTCCCAAGCCAGGCTGATTAAGTCACAGCTGTTGAGAGTGGGGCTCAGTATTTTTTTTAAAAGCTTCCTAGGTGTTTCTACTGTCAGTGAAGTTGAGAAACTTTGGTCTCAGTGGTATTTGAACCTGTTTTCAAGTGTTTGTTCCTATTTTAAATTTTATTATTCTGGCTTTTCCCAAGTTCTTTGATGTGCTAAGAATACTTACCATTCTTCCATCTCATTCAAATTTTAAACTCTGTAAGAAAACTTCTTAGACTTTAAACAAAGAAGATGATAAAGCATTAATGAACTATCACCTAGTTTGTACAATTAATTGGCATTTTTTAACCTTATTGCATTGCTTTTTATTAAAAGACAAATATAAAAATAAAAAGCTTATCTCCCATTTGTTCTTAAAAAATAATCAGGGGACTAGGTTAGAGTAGGTAGTTTTAAATCATTCTTTTGTAATTACTCCCATAATGGGAATGGTGATCAAAAGGCTGTTCTCTCAGAGTAAAAGTATTTGAATCACAAAGATTGCAATCCCCTGCCTGTACTAGACCTAGAGGAGTATCAGTGCAATTTTAAAACATGTCTAACAATGCATATATTTTAAAATGTTTCCTTCTTGGTTCATCACAGTACTTTATCTTGAAGCCGTTTGGTTTATTGAGAATTTATTCTATTCTTTGTATTTTAAAATGATTATTGATTGCTATATGAACTTGTTCTTGGTAAAGTATCCACATGGTGGGTTTTTTTTTTTTTGTATTTACTGATAAGCAAAGAAAATCATATTGTGATGTATTAAATTCCTTCTTATACATAGAACTTTTCTCGATTTTGAATTTTACTGGGTAGACTATTCTAGCATCAATGGACAAAGAGTTAAGCCTGTTGATATAAATATGTGAAAGCTCTCTATAAGGGACAGGATTTCCTGATAAATATTAGACCATAAAGCAAAGGGTAGCAGTATTATAAAAATAAGTTTTCTGCTTATGACATCTTTTCCTACGAAAAAATATAAAATCCTTTTAAAGATAACTTATCATTTTTTATGCTAACCCTCCCACACCTGAACATACTTTTCTTTTTCTTTCCTTCAAAAGTAAAACAAGCCAAGAAAGTCTCAGTGACACCAAGGAAGCTAATGGCAAAAATCCATGGCTGCGGTCTGTGCGCACTAGCCCTCTAGCCTGGTTGGTAAAACTATTCACAAAATGTCATTTGAACACTTTACTAGATGGAACTTAAGATGAGACTAGGAGGGGAAAAAGTATTTTTCTCCCTTCATATGGACTGTAGTTCTGAGCTGTTATCAAGCTGTCTCATATACCACCAAAGAGTGACTGATAGTCAGAGTCCGAACGAGAAGGAGAGAATTTCTCCAGGTCAGAAGAAGAGGATAATGATGTTTTAAGAGTATATCAGGAGATTGATGACATAGAGAGGACTTTCAGGCAGGCAAAGGAAATGGCTGGAAATAAACGTCTTGAGTTGTGCTAGTTTTCCGCCGTTGCTTTCAGAGCTGCCACAGGGAACAGCTTCACAGCCTTATTGACCATGAAGCCAGTAACATTTCCATTAAAATTTCCTAAATTAACTCTCTGGATGCTTGTAGACAAAGAGCAAATGGTCAGGCCTGAGGTTTCACTGACTTAACAATATTTGCTCTTCTTTTATTTGTTATTATTAGTTTCACTCTCTTTTAAATGATCAAATAAATTATTTAAGTTATTTATTTAAACTATCAGTACATCAAACTTGTATGAAACAGGGAAGGAATATGAAATCCTATGCTCCCTTCAACGGACCGCATTTACCTTGGATTGCGGTCCCAGGCTCTCTGTTCTCCTCTTGGACCCCTGAGAGGGGACTCCACGCAGGGTGAGTGTGAGCTCCCTACACTTTTATCTGCGACCATGCCTAGCACCATTATCTTGGGGAAAAAAAGTTACATCTGCATATAATTTTGTATCTTTTTGTCTTTTCTTCCTTACAGAGTATTACCCAATGATAATACCTGTCCATCACCATCTCCTGGAGTTCACTCAAACTCACATCCATCGAGTCGGTGATGCCATCCAGCCATCTCATCCTCTGTTGTCCCCTTTTCCTCCTGCACCCAATCCCTCCCAGCATCAGAGTCTTTTCCAATGAGTCAACTCTTCGCATGAGGTGGCCAAAGTATTGGAGTTTCAGATTTAGCATCATTCCTTCCAAAATGGACTGGTTGGATTTATGTTACAGATATCTTATTTGAAATATCTTGGCTTATTTCCACTTTTATAATCCCTTTTCTCCCTCTCTGCCACTTTTCCTGTTCCTTGATTCTCATCCTTATTTCAGTTATAGGAGAGAGTCATAGATCTGTAACCATTATTCATCATATTGCTGGGAGAAATATCAATAACCTCAGATATGCAGATGACACCACTCTTATGGCAGAAAGTGAAGAGGAACTAAAATGCCTCTTGATGAAAGTGAAAGAGGAGAGTGAAAAAGTTGGCTTAAAGCTCAACATTCAGGAAACGAAGATCATGGCATCAAGTCTCATCACTTCATGGGAAATCGATGGGGAAACAGTGGAAACAGTGTCAGACTTTATTTTTTTGGGCTCCAAAATCACTGCAGATGCTGACTGCAGCCATGAAATTAAAAGACGCTTACTCCTTGGAAGAAAAGTTATGACCAACCTAGATAGCATATTCAAAAGCAGAGACATTACTTTTCTGACTAAGGTCTGTCTAGTCAAGGCTATGGTTTTTCCTGTGGTCATGTATGGATGTGAGAGTTGGACTGTGAAGAAGGCTGAGCCCCGAAGAATTGATGCTTTTGAACTGTGGTGTTGGAGAAGACCCTTGAGAGTCCCTTGGACTGCAAGGAGATCCAACCAGTCCATTCTGAAGGAGATCAACCCTGGGATTTCTTTGGAAGGAATGATGCTAAAGCTGAAGCTCCAGTACTTTGGCCACCTCATGGGAAGAATTGACTCATTGGAAAAGACTCTGATGCTGGGAGGGATTGGGGGCAGGAGGAGAAGGGGACGACAGAGGATGAGATGGCTGGATGGCATCACAGACTTGATGGATGTGAGTCTGAGTGAACTCCGGGAGTTGGTGATGGACAGGGAGGCCTGGTGTGCTGCGATTCATGGGGTCGCAAAGAGTCAGACACGACTGAGCGACTGAACTGAACTGAACTGAACGATGTCTCAGGTGTAGATCTTTTTCACAGTCTTACTCTGAGATAGGAATTATCATTTCCCCCAGCCTGCTGATATTGAAACTCAAGCTTAGAAATAACATGTGAATTGATGAGGTTGGTAGGTGTGGAGTCATGGGTGGACTCAAGCTATACTGCCTTTCCCTGCAGAATTAGATTCTTGACCACTCTGCCTGTGAAGCTGTCTCTAACCATTGCCACAGAGTGTTCTTTAAAAAAGGAAGTTAATATTAGTTATTAACTGACATAGATTATGTTAACCTCAAAAGAATTACAATGTATTCCAAATAGCAGAAGTGTCCCTTAATGGTCCTTTACAACACTGTGATCTGTAGATTTATCCATCTTGAAGTCATTTGTGTTTTTTACACTTCGCATCTCACGGAGCAGAATTTTCAGAAGTTTGTTGTTCACCCCATTAAGTCCTCCTCCTTTTAGACCTCTAGAAGTTCTGCGCTCATCACTCCTTTCAGCGTCACAACAGCTCTCCGAGTTGCTGCCTTCATCTGGGTTCACTCCCTGCCCCTCTTGCATTATTGGCACCTGTCATATCTCATCTCAGCTTTGACTTTCGGAGTCGTAAACCAGTCAGCACTGTTGTCTCCTCTTCTTCTTGATGTCTCTAATTGCCCTCCTTTGGATCCTTTCCCCATCAACTGTATTCTTCTGAAAGTACAGATCAAACAGATTTCACAAATTATTTCTGATATGAAAGCTTTGTTTGGGAGCTATTGTGAAGGATGGATTAAAAAGGGAGTTACATCTAAAAGTCTCAAAGCTCTTGGTGTAATTAAGAGGCTATGAGGCCTTGCTGGGGGGGGGGGGGAGGGGGGGGGGGGGGGGGGGGGGGGAGACGGGTGATTAGTAAAGGAACACTCTTGGTGTTAGCCCACTCTGTGGCCTTGGCAAACACTGAAGGTCTTTGGGTCTTAATCCTTTTACTTCTAAGAAGAAAGCTGTAATGACTACCTTTCCTTATTGTTTTGAACATTAGAGGAAATACATTCATTTAGACGTAAAAGAAGTACTCCAAAAGTTGTAGTTATTGCAATCTAGATTAGAAGCAATTGTGTTAAAAAAGGAGGTATAGATAATGAAAGAGAAAAGAATGAAAAAGCCCTCCAAGATGTTTATCCTGAGAGACTAGGATAAGATTAATATACCTTGGATTATTTCTGGCCTTTGAGATTTCTGGCTTGTTCCTAACCTGCCACAATATATGGGGTTTTGATTCTCATTTGGAAAAGCTACTGTTTTTTAAAAGATATAGTTTTGATAACACTGGCCTATTATTTATCAGGTAACTATGCTATCTGTGCATTTCTATATGTAAGAAGATAGTACAGGTGGGTAGTGACTAGAGAAATTGAGAGTTCGGCAAAGGGGTAGGAGGAAGAAAGACAGGAGTAGTAGGGGGAGATGGTTTTTTATTTTTTTGATTCATAGCTTACACTTGGGTTTGCTCCCGGGTGTTTTTAAGTAGTGTACAGATTTCCTGCTGATTATTGATTCCACTTTATAATATCTGTATTTTATCATAGTTTGTTGCCTAAAGTTGAGTAAGCAAGTGATAGATTTCTTTAAAGTGTTTGCTCTCCAAGAAGACATTGATTCCTATTATATTGTGGCTTAATTCACAGATACTTCCAGGGAGGACCTCTGTTCATTGCTCAGGTTCAAGGCTCTAGCCATTTATCCTTCCCTAGATTATTCTTGCCCAAAGGAGAGGTTTCACCAATAGAGCAGCAGGGTCAAGTCTTACATTATAAACAATATTGATTTAAAATTTGCATTTCTCCCTGTCAGTACTCATGCTTCCAGCTTACAGTGATGTACCCTGTCAAATTTCTGTAATACATTCCATTGCCACTTGAAAAAATATATTAGAAGGACTAACACCAAGTACATACTTTCTACAATAAGATTTCAATACCTCGATGCTTTCTGGTTTTGCCTCCCCCCACCTTTTGTATCCTTCTTGTAGATTTGGTAATCTATGTGCTCTGTGTTCTCTTTCATCTTCCAAGTATCCGACATTCAGATTATACCCACGGTTTCACTTGCTGGTGTACAACATCCTTCAGTGTGTTTTCATCAGGGCTTTTAACATGTATTTTGAAAAATTTATGTAACCTGCCTTCACTTTTCTGTTTCCTCCCACAGTTCAATTGACCAATATATTACACAATCTAGTCCTTCCTGTTTTCCTTAAATACTCTATAGGTTCCCTCAGTACTCTAAACTGAGCTTTGGAATCTAAAAATCTTCCTTTTTTTTTTAAGTTGGCATCCCAGAATTTTTAATTCAAGAATTCTTGCCCTATTTTAATTGACTTTATCAGAGCTAATTTGAATCTTGTTTCAGCTGAAGTTCGTGGGTGTGTGTGCTAAGTTGCTTCAGTCATGTCCAACCCTGTGACCCCATGCACTGTAGCCTGCCAGGCTCCTCTGTCCATGGGATTCTACAGACAAGAATACTGGAGTGGGTTGCCATGCCCTCCTCCAGGGGATCTCCCTGACCTTTCATAATTAGTACAGTGAGCACACGTATTTATTTCTTCACTTACTCTTGCCATTCATGCCTTGAAAGTTTAGGCTACAGTTATTAGGTATTGTCTCAAGAAACACCAGTCAGTGTTGGATTTGATTCTTCAGTCTATTAGCTGGAATTCTTCAGTCTATTAACTGGACCATCAGCCTCTCCAGCAGTGGGGTACTTTGTGCCACTGAAATCCTTCTAGCCAAATGGCTACAGTTCCCTGTGTCTCCTCTATGATCATCTGATACATTTGTTTTGGTAGGGAAATCACATCCTGAAGATTTCACAATGATTGTTAATTCTAGTCATTTATAACTCCAGTTCCTTCTATTATATACCTCTATTTCAGAATTCCCTTCCTTAACTAACATTAAAACAACATTAGCTAGAAGGTGAGCTGCATCAAGAATACCTGTGTTTTTCTTGTCATCAGGAGGTCACCTCACTCTCTTGTTTACCCTGCAACCCTGAGAGATTATATCTTGTGCTTCTGATTCTCTCAATCAATCAGTCAATCTCAGATTTAAAAAAAAAGGCATATCATGTCATTCTGGTATAAATGTATAAATTTTTGTAATGAAAAACTGCTTAGGAACTCCTAAGTTTAAGACCATAGACTATAGCAAACATAAACTTGATTTTTATAACTGAAGTTATTTTGGCTACTGTCAGAGTAAATGTACCTTTAGTGACCATTCATGACTGGTTTTTTGTTTTTTTTTTCATGACTGTTGAAAATAGGGAAAGAGACAGGAACAGCAACAGGAGACCTCAGACAGATGTGCCCCAAACTACACCCTCGGGGGAGCTGCCTGCGGGGATCTGGTTAGAAACAGGTGTGCAGACATGAGGATGTGCTTTTCCGCTTGTTTCTCCTTTCCTCTCCAGCCACTCCTCTGATCTACTCAGAAAATTTGTTCTAAAAGCTCTGGATTGGCTATGGGGGTATAATCAAATTCATTGGATATTTGAACTGATCATCTTCTCACTTTCACTGTATAGATACATCCTGGGAAGAATTTCACAATATACAGAATATTTTATTTTAATAAAGCAACTGGAAAATCAGTGTAAAGAATTATTTAATATTAACACAATCCATTACCAGAAATGCTGTGGAAATTCAGAAAAGAAGACATTGATTGGTATTACTTAGAATTTTCCAAATAATTTTCATACAATGGATAGGATACTAGTGAGACATAAAGAAATGAGATTTGGGGGAGGCAGTTGTTCTAGGCAAGGGGGACCACTCAAGCTAAGGCAGAGCTGGGACTTTCAGGTCACATATTCAGAGGGCAGGAAGCAAGCCCACGTGATTGGTTGGAGGCCGTAATTTGAGAATGGTACGAAGTTGTATAATGAAAAGCAGATTGAGTTAAAATCTTGACTATGAAATGAGGTGAGATGAGACCCAGTCATTCAAGGAACTAGATCTAACCCTACAGAGCACTACCAAAGAGTTTTAAAAGAGATGTGTCTTATAAAGGTTAGTCTATGAGCACAGTACTGTACAGATTGAAACAGGAAAGAAAATGATGACCTGTCATAGGTTGATGGTAAAGGTCTAGACTAGTACAACTATTCTATTGTTATTTGTAAAAGTAAAGAGATGTGAAGCACACTGCAAGGGGAAAAGCTAACCGTGCTTGGAGTCTGCAGGGGAGCCAAGAAGTTTGGGACAAGAAAATGGTAAGGAAATTAAGAAAGAGTTCACAATGTTTAATACAATTTTTCCTTCATTGTCATTATAAATTGTATAGTTGGGGCAAACAATCAAATGAAAAAAAAATTGTACTAGATCCTTCTGGAGAATTGAATGTAACTAAAGAAAGGGTCAATAGTTTTAAGATATGGACCTGTTTTGATTCTGTAACTCAAGACCTAAGTTGTAAAACTTAGTCAATGATCCTGTTTACTTATACACTGAGTAACACTTTTTGTGATTTGTATATTAAAGATAAAACACAATAAACTTTAATAAATGGGATTTCAAAATGTCATTAGTATTAGTTCATTAGTTTGATTAAATTTTTTTTATTCCAATGAAAAACAAAAGCAGTATTCTGTTTCACTTTTGCTGCATTAGTTTAGGACAAAGTCCTAATTTTCTAATTTTTTCCTTCTAATGTAAGAACACGGATCTGATTCCCTTTTCCATAACATTCTCTGTGATTGACTTTCTAACAAAGGCCTCTGTGACTCTACTGCTCCTGGGGTGAGAAGGGGGTTTCAGATAGAACCTTAACTGAAAGAGGAATTATCTTGCTGCCCCAAAGACTGCACTTTTATAGAGAAAAATATCTTTTTTCTCTAAAATATTTCCTGTTACTCATTATCAGATACATACCTCACTGGGTAAGAGGGGTTAATAGCCACCTGCTTGCTGTCTTATTATTTCCTGTCAATTTAAATATAGGCTGGAAACATAATGATATCCCTAGATTCATTGCTACCATCTCCACCGACAAAGAGGAGGACATGATGAAACACTTCTATGCTGGTTCCCCCCAAAGCAGGCATGCGTGCAGAGCTGCTTCAAACACTGCTGCTTCATTCCATTCATTCATCTGAGCTTAATGGAACAAAGTATACATGTAGGTATTGAGCGTATTACAGATACACATGCTGTACAAAGGGATTTCAGAACCTACAGATCTGCTTCACTGCCTTCAGATGTGAGGAACTATCTTATTTGAATGATGAAAGTAGTTAACACTTACTAGGTAGCAGGGACCATTCTAAATATTTTTAACATATTGACTCCTTTAAGCCTCACAATAACCCCACTTTATTATCCCCATTTTCCAGATGAGGAAACTGAAGCTTGTAGAAGTGAAGTGACATTTCTAAGGGAAGCAACAGAAACAAGATTGTTAAAGCCTGGCATTTGTTTTCAAGAATCCTGAGCTCCTTGAGCAATTTGTACCAGGGTAGGAGACCAGTGCCTCTGAGCAGCAAAAAAAGAACTGCAGAGAGACCCGGCTATGATCACAGAGTCCACAGCTCTGTCAAAGTCTCCGAGGGCCTCAGAAGCAACAAAGCTAATCTCTAAGGGACCAGGTAGATCTAGGACAGGAACAGAGGCCTCCAGGGTTGGTAACTGGTGGAGCCTCCCCTTGTGATCAGCTTTGGGTGAGTCTCCACATAGCGAGGAATTTTGAGGACCTTCGAGCAGAAGGCTACCAATAGTTCTTGAGGTGGAATTTGCCACCAGGTGGTCAGAATGAGGCTCAGAGACTTCACTAATTTTGTCTTCAAGTAAGCAACACTTTTTAGGCCACAGGAGTTTGTGGATTCATTTGAGTAGAATCATCATTCATTTGAGTAGATTCATCCTCATTTGAGTAGAATCAACTTTAGAGCCGCAAACAATTCACTTTTCCACCACCTGCTTGTAAAAGGTCATCAAAAGTATCAAGTAGAGCAAAGATAATCACAAATAGCTCTTTAGGGGACTTCCCTGGTGGTCCAGTGGCTAAGACTCCAAATCAGGTGCCCACGTTCAATCCCTGGAACGAGATCAGGGAACTAGATCCCACATGCTGAAGCTACAGATCCCTAGAGCTAAGACTTGGCACAGCCAAACGTAAAAATATTTGGGAAGCAGTGCATGTATTATACCTTCCCAGCGTTCCCACATCATCATTTTCCTCAAAAGCTAGGCTTTCAAGAATCAAGTGGGTTTATTTTTAAATAGAAAACACCATAAGTGAACAACATGAAAAAGCAACAGTATATCTCCTAAGGGTACTAACTCAGTTCAGTCCAGTTCAGTTGCTCATTTGTGTCCGACTCCTTGCGACCCCATGGACTGCAGCACGCCAGGCCTCCCTGTCCATCACCAACTCCAACTTGCTCAAACTCATGTCCCTCAAGTTGGTGATGCCATCCAACCATCTCATCCTCTGTCGTCCCCTTCTCTTCCTGCCTTCAATCTTGCCCAGCATCAGGGTCTTTTCATATGAATCAGTTCTTCCCATCAGGTGGCCAAAATATTGGAGTTTCAGCTTCAGCATCAGTCCTTCCAATGAATATTCAAGAGTGATTTCCTTTAGGATGGACTGGTTGGATCTCCTTGCAGTCCAAGGGACTTTGAAGAGTCTTCTCCAACTCCACAGTTCAAAAGCATGAATTCTTGGGCACTCAGCTTTCTTTATAGTCCAACTCTCACATCCATATGTGGCTACTAGAAAAACCATAGCTTTGACTAAACGGACCTTTGTTGGCAAAGTAATATGCTTTCTATGTTGGTCATAACTTTTCTTCCAGGTACTAACTACCACAGTGGTAACCAGGTACCACAATGATATCTGTTTTTACATATTATCTTTCACTTGCATAATTTCATGCATTTGCAGTCATACCTTGTTGACTGTTCCATTTTTTTTTCTGAGCCCATGGATGCTAACGCAGCAGATTATCTTCTAAACTAGAAAATAACAGAAATGATACTATTCAAATGCTCATCAATTATTGGACTGATGCTCCCTCCACTCTTATTTATTTATTTATTTTACCACCACATGTCTTTTTTCCCCCCCTGAATTGCCTTGAGTTTTCCAAATAACCTGGGCTTTTCAAATAGTTCAGACTTATTCTGGTTAAATAATAAAAGCAGCAAATTCCCCTTTCACGTTATCACAGTTGTTCCTTCTCTGCTAGGAATGTGATGGAGAGAGTACAGAGTGAATAAGGCCTCAGTTCTAATCATCTCCTCACCTACAGATTTACCAACCTTGTAAGTTAATAGTTGGCATCAAAATGTGACTACAAGTGGTGATCCTATGTACCTTACAAAATTGTCAGAATCATATTATCAAAATCGGATAAAAAACTTTTCAAAACATTTATACAGAACATAGATGTAAACTTTTGCATAGCTAAAATTATTTATCTTTAATGTAATTGCTTTGGCTTTTCCCACCTATCATTTCTAAGTAGCTCAACTGAATTTAAGAAATAATTGATACATGCAGCGACCTGTCAAGTGTGGGTACCATTTCCGGAAGATGTTGAATCAGCTACAGACCATCCTGAGATAGGTAACATCATCATTCATGGCATAGCACCAGTAGGTAGAGGGAATGCTTTAAATCCAAGTAGATGGACTACTTTCTATCTACTCAGTTTTAGAAAAAGGTACTGAACTGTCATTAAGAAAAAATTGATAGCTGTTGTATAAATTTCACAGATGTTTACTCTATTATCTTTTTTGTTATTTATGCAGAACTCATGTTTCACTTATGAAACAGCACTAAGTTGACCACAAAGCAACAGGAGTTACTAAGAGCAAGCTCTGTGATCCTGTTTTTTTTTTTTTGTTTGTTTGTTTCTTTTAAAGAAATTATGACTATCTTCTGTTGTTAGTCTTTGTGAACCTGATTGCTTCTAGAATGGCCTCTTCTTAATCAAAATTAAGGACATAAACATTGAACATAAAAGCAAATTAAGCGGGTGTCTTATCTTAAAATTACTTGATGGAATCATCTAGAATTTATCTTATCTCTAAAGGAATGAATTAGTTTAGTGGAGGAGCAGGAGGTTCTTTGATTGTTTTATTAGAAAATTTATCACAAACTTATACGTGAGTGATATTTGGCTCAAGTGAAATCAGAGGGTTGCACATCAATCATAGTTCAATAAAAACTTAAAAATTTTTTCCTTTAATGAAATCAGAGGGGGAAAGTGACCTTAGAGACAGTGGTAGTTAACAATAAAAGGCCACAAATTACTTGACATTCCTGACATTGAAAAGCACTTGGGACTGCTCTAATGAATAGAGAATGGTAGACAAGATGCTGGGGTTTCCTACCTACATCATGAAAGATTATGCTTTCTGTCTCTTTCTTTCTGGAGGAAGTCAGACATCAAGGAAGAGGTCCTGCTACCCTGAGACAACACACACTGGAGAGGCAACACCCAGCCATAGCCAGTCTCCAACACAGCCACGTGAGTCACCCTCTGGGGCACCGCAGCCAGCTAGCCCCGCCTGACATCTGGACTGCAACTGCATCCGAGTCCCAGGTGAGACCTGCCCAGCCAGCTGAGCCTTTCCCAGAACCCTGACACGTAACCATGAGCAAAGGAAAATGAAATGCCCCTAAGCTTGGGGATCATTTTTCACACAATAATATTTGCTGGAGTAGTAGTCCTAAAGTTAATTTATATAACTCTTAAGTAGATGGTAAGGCTGATATACAACATTCAAGCTACAAAAATTCCTGCTCTTGGTTTCATCATTCATTAAACTTGTGATCTAGCCAAAGTGTCATTTAATGCCTTGGTTCCTTTGTCTATAAAATGTCCATCTCTTTAGAGTTGCTCTAAAGTTTAAGTGAGAATCCATGTAGAAATCCTTATAGAAGGGGGCATGAGAAGCATTATCTTCCTATTAAATATAACCAATAAGTGGAAGTTATAATGCAAATATTTTATAATAGGGATGTGATATTAGTTTTTCTTACAGATCAAATTTTCAGAGAGATATTTAAGCTACTGCTTATTTTCCGTAATGATATTTATTGTTGGATCAAGGGAGTGAAAGAATACAAATTCAATCAAAGTACATGAAAGCATGTGCCTGCTTAAGAGTTTCATTTTCTTCTCTCTTCTTATTGTGATATTACTCTGCATGACGTGTTATGGGTTTTAGGGGTGATTTGTATTCATGATAAAAATTCCCGTCAGTATTATTAAAGCCCATTGTGGGATGCTTAGGACTGTCTGAAAGTCATTCGTCATTCAGGATGTATGATAAAACCACGGTAAGGCAGCTCCCAGCCACTGTTATATTTACGCTTCTGGAAAACAACATAGTGAAACAACATTTGGGAAGGAAGTGACCTTGATGCTTTCATGTCATGCTATTGTGATAAATATCATCAACGCTAGAACTTTTTAACATCAATCCTATCGAGAATCAACTGCTACGACATCTGAAAAGCTACATCCCCACACTTTATTTCTGACTATTTCCCTTGGAATGTAAATGAGCTGTTTCTCACAAGCATGGTCCTTGATGTGACATTGGAGTGTACTTTTGTTTGCTGAGGTCTTTCAAGAGACAAAAAGCTGCGATCTTCAGGCTGGGTTTCTGGGAATTATATATGTAAAGAGAGAGCCAGACTTCCGTTTCTGTATAAGGAGGAGACTTCCTGAGTGAAGAAACTGAGTTGCCCCCTGGAACGAGCCTCATGGGTCTGAACGGCTGCTTCTAAAGGGTGTCCAACACATAGTGAGGCCAAACAAACCCAAACCTGAGAGCTTGGAGGAGAAAAAGGTTTACAGCAGGGCTGAACAGGGAGAATGCAGCAAGAAGCCTATGTCCACCCTTCCACTCCCCACCCCGAAAACCCTGAACTCCCCAGGGGGCTTCAGCTAAGCATTTTTAAAGGCCAGGTGAAGGAAGGGTGTTCTCACTCACAGTACTCTGGCTGATTTTGAAGTCACAGGGCGGTTAACATTATCAATCCTTAGGCACCAGAAGGTCTAGGGGCTACATACTCATGACCATCAGGTAGGTAATGTCTTCCATTTGATGGCAGTTTTAGCAACTGAAAAACTCAGGAAATACACATGAGATAATATTATCTTCAGAGAAGAACTACAACAGAGGATACGGGGCTAGGGTCTGTCCCAGGAAGACCCTCCAGAGTCCTGCTGGTCACAAGGGAAGTTGGGCTTCTCTGTCCTTATAGGTGTTTACCATTTCCTAGAGTCATAGATTGGAGAAGGCAACGGCCACCCACTCCAGTGCTCTTGCCTGGAAAACCCCCTAGATGGAGGAGCCTGGTAGGCTGCAGTCCATGGGGTCATGAAAAGTTGGACATGACTGAGCGACTTCACTTTCACGTTTCACTTTCATGCTTTGGAGAAGGAAATGGTAACCCACTCCAGGGTTCTTGCCTGGAGAATCCCAGGGACGGAGGAGCCTGGTGGGCTGCTGTCTATGGGGTCACACAGAGTTGGACATGACTGAAACGACTTAGCAGCAGCAGCAGCAGAGTCATAGATTACACAAGATAAAGAGGAGATACCAGTTTCTCATCATTCTGGCAGTGATGCTGTCTTACATTTGTGTGAGTGGGGAATCATGCCGTTTATCTATACTGCTTGTGTGCTTGCCACCTTTTTCCTGAAAGCAATAGAGGAAAAAAAGCCCAAATCACCCTTTGTCTAGAATCTTTAAGACAATGGCAACTCTGATTTTGGAAGAGTAGAAATTATTTTATTAAGTGTTATTGTTTCCAGTACCAAAACTAGTTCTTCAATGCAAAGTACAAAGTGTGAAACTTTCTTGTAAAAAAAAATCCTCCACGATTCTGATGAAGAAGAAAAGCGAAATTACAGGAATTCAGAAGCCCCCTAATTGGGATGCTTTTTGTTTATCCCAGGCTTATTTCTCCTTCTTCTCTCCTGCCGGCCCTTCCCCTACTCTAACCAGTCTCTCATTGCCAAACACACTCTGAAACTTAACACAATCTATTGCCACTGCTAGGAATGCACTTTCCTGAGTTTCCAACAGTTGAGAAAGCTCTAACTTCTCTAAGTGCTCCATTGAACTCTAATTTCCAAAATTTCCGTAATGTTCTCTAGCCAGAATTCTAGGTCCCTCAGACATACCTCCAGGGCAATCTGTTTATACTTCTTATCAGTGGTTTGTTGTTCACTGTATTTTATCATTCATTATAAAAGAAGAAGGAAGAAGAAGGAAAAGGAAGGAGAAGGAAATGGCAACCCACCCCAGTGTTCTTGCCTGGAGAATCCCAGGGGCGGGGGAGACTGGTGGGCTGCTGTCTCTGGGGTCGCACAGAGTCGGACACGACTGAAGCGACTTAGTAGTAGTAGTCGTAGTAGTAGTATTTTATCATTCATTATATTCTGTGTTTGAAATTAAAGATGCTTAATACATTGGTTGCCAAAAATTGTAAAAGATCTGAGATTTTATCTCAATACAATCTACCAAGTGTGCCTTAGCAGTTTCACGACTTGCTGGAAGACATGAAACTTCTGGGTCAGAAACGAAGGACTTCATTACCCACAGACAGAGCAGTAGCCAGAGCATCTGTGTGTGCACCATTTCTCTGAACCCTGAATCCCACCAGGAGCCTTGAAGAAGGTAGATGTTGCCTGCATAGGCAGTAGGTTGCATAATGGAAAGGAACCCAAGTCCTTTATAAGGAGCAGTTAAGTGCACCTGACGTTTGCCCAGAAGAACACATTATTTTTATTATAGTGGATGGTACACAGATATGCCCTTGCTGCAGAGACAGCTCTCTCTGCTGTCTTCCAAGTCCGTTCACTGTGCAAACCTCCCAGGAAAGGCACCCAGCACCTCAGCTCTCCAGACACCAAGAAATGTGACTGATTTATGGAATAGTCTCCCAATGTTAGTTTCCTCCAGTTTGCTCATAAGTATTTCTGTCTGTTCATTATGGCCTTATAACCTAGGAAGAACGTCTTATTCATATTTCTAATAGAATAAACATTGTTTCTTGAAGAAAGTTCATCCAGTCTTCTGAGTAAATGGAGTGATAGAGCAAGGGTGTTAAGAATCTCCTCTGTCTACACCCTAGATTTTTAAAGAATCTATCCTGCTGATAGCAGAATGGAAACCAGTGAGTATGTATTTCAATGTTGAGCATGCAGCCTCCCTATTATACTTAGACTTTCTCTTTGGGGATGATTAACTCTTAGGGCTTCCAAATTCTATTTCATCCAATCCTTGCCACAAGCAAAGTACCTCCTACTTTCTTATTCCCAGCTTCATCAAGACCAGAGCCCAGGCAAAGAAGGTTCATTTCAGCAGGGTGTAAATACTGATGACAGCTTTAGTGTTGTTACCCATCTGAGACTGACAGTAAGCTAAACAAGAAGGAAATATAAGTTGGGTAAGTGTGAGCAATTGCTAGCTACCCTAATTAATAGAAATTTTGACTGTTGTTCCTGAAATCGTACATTCATACTACACTGATGAACATCTGCCCTTCCTATGAGTAGGAGTAAGCTTGGGAAATGAGTCCCAACAATGCAAGGACATTAGTTAATATTTAAATAGTCAAGAGCAAAGCTACAGCACTGTGGCTATCACATAAGCCTTAGCTTTTCCATTTGAAAGCAGGTATAAAGTAACACCAAATAGTTTTGAATTACAGACAAGAAAAAAATACTTGTTCCTGCCAAGACAAACATTTGGTATAATCTTTTTCTAAGGAAAACTTTCTGCATAGCCCCAAACATGTTTTTTTTCTTTTTTTAATGAACATTGAGAGTGCCAAGAGAGTTTGAAAGGAAGCATAATTATTACTTAGAGACCAAACAGAAAGGTGATTATCTTTTAACAGGAGAAATATGCCTGAGTATGAGAGGCAACTAGGTGGATTTTATTTTAAAAAAAAAACATCAAAGAATGCCTAGGGCATATACTACATTATATTTAATCTAACATTTGCATGGAACTTGACAGAATTCCCAGAAATGCTTTCAGTAGCATGTCATTTTGCAGCTTTATATGTATAGAGACGATTATGATAATTATTGGCCAATTTTAGTAATTATTATTCACCACAAAATATCAAACCCTGCAGTTTCCACGCCCAACTTCACTCAGCATTCAGATCATTTCAAAGTAACCACCTTGGGGCAGACCTGTGGTCCCCAGCCTCAACCTGCAACTCAGTCTGAGGGATCTCACTGCTATGTTGGTTTACTGATAACTCTGCCCTCCACAGCCTGCTCACATCCCTCCCCACACACACTGTGAGCTTCACTGGGGTTGAGCCATGCCAACCCCATCTCCTGGGCATAGCTCCATCTCCTGGGCATGGCTCCATCTCCTGGGCATAGAATAGTGTCTCAGGCAGAAAGAAAACGAAATAACCAAAGGACGAATGGGTCCCTCGTTTTACCCTTTAGGGCTCCACTTTCAGACTTCTTTCCATCCATAGGATTCTTGGTAGCTGTCAGCTCTTCTCAGCAGTGTGCTGGCAGAGGGCATTTTCTCTAAACCCATAGACCACAGGCGACATCTTGGTTTGGCGAAAGGGGAAGAAGGCCCTTTCATGCTTGCAGTCACAATGACTGGAATTTCCTCTTTCTCATGATTTTCCTTCTCTTCATTTGTTCCTTGGTTTTCACTTTTTGCTGAGTGTAGAGCGCGTCACTCCTGGCTGCTCTTGGACACCTTGGCAGTTCACCCAGTTCACAAACCGCCTTCCTGTCAGCCTTGCCTCCCGCCGCCATCATTCAGCCCCCAGCAACTTGTGTGTGGTTTGCTCCCAGACACGTTCCACACGTGCACTCACATGGTGTGTCTGTAACATGTCTTGTACATATTGTGGTCTGATAAGTACATAGAAAAGAGTGATAAGGGCCTGGAGAGAATGCAGGACTATGGGTTCTCACTTTTCAAAAGCAAATATTAATTTTATAAGGGCAATTTCAGAAAATAAATCAAATTTTTCTATTCAGTGTTTGGGTTAGTTCCCATAAAATTTGAGCTCTATCAAATCTCGGATTATTTGAGCCACATCAAGTTTTAGATTGGTCAGTCTTTCTGGACCTGGGCGGAATTATAGTCAGGAAAAAATATCTATGCATCCCTCTCATGGTGAACTCCAGAGAATGCATGTATTTTGTTTGCTTCTGGTATTATTTCTAGCATAGATCGTACTCCCATCCATCCGTCTCCCTCCACTCTTACTAAGTTCCTGCTCCTTTCACATTTTTTGCAGAAATGGATTTGCTGAAGGAAAAACCAGGGGGCAAGCAAAATGCTGTTAGCACAGGAGTTGATCTAAGACGGAGCCATGCATTTTGCAACTGGATCTGGAATTCATCCCCATGTAGATCACGGTCTGCTTCCCTCTGTGTCCCCAGGGTTTTCCTGACTCATCTTGCAGATCAAACTGGTTCCTGGGAGCCTGAGGTGTGTTGTGAAGGACAGAGAAGGATGTGTTTAGGGGAGGTGTCAGCCCCACATACAGAAAAAGTTACTTAGCACTGGCAAGTTTTCTTCACTGCTCGGCGAGCTTTCCTCCTTTTCCTTATTTATCTATGCTGTTTTTGCCCCAGGTGTGTTTCTAATGCTCAAAGAAGTTACCAGTGGTTTCCTGCTCTGTCTTCCCATCAGTTTTCTCATTTTCTTCTCATCAGTTTCATCTCCCGTTTCTGTTCTCTAAACCTAAGGCAGTAAGATGACTGTCTGGTCTCTTCTTGGCTCTCATAAAGCCTCATTAATTTGAAGAGACTTCTACGTTGCAAATAGGGAGGCCTCTTCAGAATGATTGTGAGGTGGGGAAAGGGTGGTATGTGCTGAAGGAAACTGAGGAATTGAGGCCTGGAGGATATTGTTATAGACCAAGTGAGTGCCAAGAGGAAGGCAAGACAGGAATTCTCATCTGAGAAGGTTGTTCAGTTCAGTTCAGTCGCTCAGTCGTGTCTGACTCTTTGCGAGCCCATGAATTGCAGCACGCCAGGCCTCCCTGTCCATCACCATCTCCCGGAGTTCACTCAGACTCACGTCCATCAAGTCCGTGATGCCATCCAGCCATCTCATCCTGGGTCATCCCCTTCTGCTCCTGCCCCCAATCCCTCCCGGCATCACAGTCTTTTCCAATGAGTCAACTCTTCGCATGAGGTGGCCAAAGTACTGGAGTTTCAGCTATAGCATCATTCCTTCCAAAGAAATCCCAGGGTTGATCTCCTTCAGAATGGACTGGTTGGATCTCCTTGCAGTCCAAGGGACTCTCAAAGAGTCTTCTCCAACACCACAGTTCAAAAGCATAAATTCTTCGGGGCTGAGCCTTCTTCACAGTCAAACTCTCACATCCATACATGACCACAGGAAAAACCATAGCCTTGACTAGATGGACCTTAGTCGGCAAAGTAATGTCTCTGCTTTTGAATATACTATCTAGATTGGTCATAAATTTTCTTCCAAGGAGTAAGCATCTCTTAATTTCATGGCTGCAGTCACCATCTACAGTGATTTTGGAGCCCCCAAAAATAAAGTCTGACACTGTTTCTACTGTTTCCCCATCTATTTCCCATGAAGTGATGGGACCAGATGCCATGATCTTCGTTTTCTGAATGTTGAGCTTTAAGCCAACTTTTTCACTCTCAGCTTTCACTTTCATCAAGAGGCTTTTTTATCTCCTCTTCACTTTCTGCCATAAGGGTGGTGTCATCTGCATATCTGAGGTTATTGATATTTCTCCCAGCAATCTTGATTCCAGCTTGTGCTTCCTCCAGCCCAGCATTTCTCATGATGTACTCTGCATATAAGTTAAATAAGCAGGGTGACAATATACAGCCTTGATGTACTCCTTTTCCTCTTTGGAACCAGTCTGTTGTTCCATGTCCAGTTCTAACTGTTGCTTCCTGACCTGCATACAGATTTCTCAAGAGCCAGGTTAGGTGGTCTGGTATTCCCATCTCTTTCAGAATTTTCCACAGTTTATTGTGATCCACACAGTCAAAGGCTTTGGCATAGTCAATAAAGCAGAAATAGATGTTTTTCTGGAACTCTCTTGCTTTTTCCATGATCCAGCAGATGTTGGCAATTTGATCTCTGGTTCCTTTGCCTTTTTTAAAACCACCTTGAACATGAGGGAGTTCGCGGTTCACGTATTGCTGAAGCCTGGCTTGGAGAATTTTGATCATTACTTTACTAGCGTGTGAGATGAGTGCAACTGTGTGGTAGTTTAAGCATTCTTTTGCATTGCCTTTCTTTGTAATTGGAATGAAAATGGACCTTTTCCAGTCTTGTGGCCACTGCTGAGTTTTCCAAATTTGCTGGCATATTGAGTGCAGCACTTTCACAGCATCATCTTTCAGGATTTGAAACAGCTCAACTGGAATTCCATCACGTCCACTAGCTTTGTTCATAGTGATGCTTTCTAAGGCCCACTTGACTTCACATTCCAAGATGTCTGGCTCTAGATGAGTGATCACATCATCATGACTATCTGGGTCGTGAAGATCTTTTTTGTACAGTTCTTCCGTGTATTCTTGCCACCTCTTCTTAATATCTTCTGCTTCTGTTAGGCCCATACCATTTCTGTCCTTTATCGAGTCCATCTTTGCATGAAATGTTCCCATGGTATCTCTAATTTTCTTGAAGAGATCTCTAGTCTTTCCCAATCTGTTGTTTTCCTCTATTTCTTTGCACTGATCGCTGAAGAAGGCATTCTTATCTCTTCTTGCTATTCTTTGGAACTCTGCATTCAGATGCTTATATCTTTCCTTTTCTCCAAATACCAGTAATCAACTAAATAGGCCTCAAAACTATTTATATTTGTGGAAATTCTTCTGTAAATAAAGCAAAAATATATTAAATATGGTTCTGAAAATAATTCAGAAATTTTCATTTCTGAAAAAAAAAAATGAACAAATCTAGCAACCAGCAGTCCTTATCTAGGAAAACTCCGGATCCACTACAGCAGGTCAGAAACATTTGCTGTCTCTAGTTTTCCGTTCTGTGAAGAATTGGAAGGGCCCAGCTTAAATCACAACACCCTGTCTCACGGCTTTATATCACCATGATATCCCAACATCATACAAAGATACGGTATATAATCCCTTAGACAAAGAACTCAAATTTAACACCCCTTTCTGCCTGGTCCTTATAAATAATCATCAAGTTTCCTGTTAAATCTTACCTCCTTAAGTAGATTCTTTATCTCACAAAGTTTAGTGGGATGTATCCTTGCCTCAAAAATATGGATAGCATTTTACACTTTTAAAAAACTTTTGTTCTTTGAACTAGATTTGAACATTTTACATTTTAAATGTGATTCAAATTCTCTCAGTGTGGTAAAAAGATAAAGGTGGTTTACCAGGGAACACAGGAAACCTTTATGTTTTAAAAATAATAAACTATTCTGAAACAAATACTGAACTCAAGTTCACCAGATGACTCTGAAAGATTCATGGGTACTTAAGACTTCATCCAGTAATTTACAACACAAAAACATAAAACAATGAAGACATGCATTTTCTGCAGATATTATCCAGTCATTATCTCAAATCTCTCTCTATGTGGCAGTAAGACCCTGGTCTTTCTGAGACATGATCGATTGCCTGATAGTAAGAAAAAACAGAAGGGTTCAAGTGTCATGAAGCAAACCTTCCAATAACTCTAGTGTGTGGAATGAAATCAGGTAGGACATCACACTGACTTTCTCAATTTATGTCTCTTTTAAAAACAAAAGTTGACATTTGCATGGCAGTCTTTCAGCAAATTTGGCAGAAAAAAAATCCAACTTAGTTATTTCAGAAGAATTCTACCTCTCTTAAAAAAAAGTTCTTAGAGACCCATCAATGATAAGAAATATCTTTCAAGGCCTCCCTCAAACACTGTCACATTTCCCAGGTAACACTTTCTTCTACTTCTCATAACTTACCTGACACACTAGCGTATCAGCAATATACTACAGTGAAGATAATTGGAATCAAGAAAGCTAATCCACCTTTCTGCTTCAACTGTCAGAGAGGGAAAAAAAATGAAGTCACAGCAAATACTTTTAAAAGCACAACAGTGGAATGTCAATTCCCTGACTCAGCAGCCCAAACAAAAATGGCAAATCTATTCACAAAGCGGTAAGAACCTGCCACAGCTGGTGTTCAGTGGCATAATATGCTTTTATAGCTAACTTGAATGGAAGTCGTAGGAAAGAGCGATGTGACAGACCCCTCGCCCCAACCTCCAAGGAAGGCTGCAAGGTACTGCACGCCCGTCTAGCATCCAATAAATCCAGCCAAGTTAAAGCATAAATCTAGGACTCCGGTCTAAGAGAGCAAAAGTTTCAGGAAAGTGATTTCAAGTGTAAGAAAGGACAGTGACTTCCAAATAAATCTAATTGAAAGCTGTATTGCTTGGCCACAGAGTTAATCAGGGAGCCAAGTGGGTGCAGTCTAGGTCTTAACCCCGTAATATTCACACACCCTCGTCCTCCTTGTGCGGCAACGCAGATTCCTAAGCATCACACAGAAGCAAGTGTCCTGGTTACAGAAACCTCTCTAAGTGGAAGACAAAAAAAAAAAAAAAAAAAAACGACGATGAATATATTATTCCTGTTTATGGTTTAAAATATGCTTTAACAGAGCTAGGTAAACAAATGTATATCTGACATCTGAGCTCATAGCCACCTTAACTTCATTTTTGTCTAAACAAATCACTTTTATACTTAATGAGGAGCCAACCAGCTTGAACTTTAGAAAGAATAATAGGTTTTGACGGAAAAATCTATCAGATTTCTTTCAACAGAAAAGAGATGTTAAATAGGAAACTTCTTTATATCTTGCATTAAAGGAACAGGAGAATGATTTTAGAGATTTTAGGAGTCCACTGTGGCTCCTTTGCCTGTGTGTGAAAGGGCTTTCTCAGTGGCTCAGGTAGTAAAGAATCTGCTTGCAATGCAGGAGTTCCTGGGTTTGATCCCCGGATAGGGAAGATTCCCTGGAGAAGGGAATGGCAACCTACTCCAGTATTCTTGTCTAGAGAATTCCATGGACAGAGGAGCCTGGTGGGCTACAGTCCATGGGGTCACAAAGAGTCGGATACGACTTTGCCTGTGTGTACTGAACTGTAACTTCCTCCAATTTTAAAGGAAAACTGGAGATGGAAATGGCAACCCACTCCAGTGTTCTTGCCTGGAGAATCCCAGGGATGGGGGAGCCCGGTGGGCTGCCATCTATGGGGTCGCACAGAGTTGGACACGACTGAAGCGACGTAGTAGTAGTAGTATATCATATCAAAAAAGTAAATCTTTGAAGATATAATTATTTTTCTAAGGACAGTTCTCACAAGAAGTTTTCTCTTCCTCCTTCTCCCTGTCTCTTTCTGGACACTGAGTCTCTGACTTAGGCACATCTGCCAACCTTACTGAGATGCGTGACATGCTGTCCCAAAAGCTGAAGAGTATTTCCTTATGGGGAGGAGAATATCCAGATATCCACCAGCTAGCAGCCACTGTGTGAAGCAATGCCCTGCTTGAAAGGCAGCAGAAAGCTGCAGTGGCTAACTATCAGCTGCTGGGCGCTTTCAGTCGGTCCCACCCACTGTAACTGCCTAAGTGGGTGGATGTTGTTAGATGCTAAAATTGGCTCATCAAAGTCCAGAAGTTGAAATTTTTTAACGTTCAAGTATCTTTATTTTGTTTTCTACTTTGATTCTGAAGCACTTAAAGGGAAAGAATCTAGGCAAAAAGATTTTTAAATGAAATTTTGAAGTTGAACATTTTGAAGACTGGGTTCAGGATCCTGCTTGCTGTCAAGATGACACCCTGTTATCACACTTGTGCAAAACACCCAAACACAGATTATTGCAGACTCATTCACAACCTGCCATGTCTTATTATTTAACTGTCATGTACTGGGATCAACAGAGACCAGTTTTTGCTACTAAAAAATGTTTTTATTGTGCAAGTTTTAGTGTAATTAATTTTTTCCTTTAACTTCAGGCTTAAGAGAGCAAGATCTTGTGCCTACAGAGACTGCTAAGAAGCCTGCCCTCCCCTGCCCTTTACAGGTTAAACCACCCTCATCAGCCACCTTAGCTAATGGAATATCCTATATGTTTGCAAAATTCTCTTGTGATCAGTTCTAAAGTTGTTCCATGGAAGAGTTTTATTGCTTCCTACCTTCTTTCTTTTATATGAAGATATCTATTGATTTCCTACTAACATTAAAGCATTACACTTGAAACTGGGGAGAATACTTAAGACAGAAATAGTTTTCCATCTTATCATCCAGGAGGGACAATTATAGACAATGATAATTTAGGGTGATTATTTGTGTTTAATGTGATTGTTCAGGAACCCTTAGGAGGGACATTTAACTGGACTACAGTAGTGAGGGAGAGCTATGACAAATCTACAAACCTAGACAGCATATTAAAAAGCAAAAACATCACTTTGCTGACAAAGGTCCATACAGTCAAAGCTGTGATTTTTCCAGTAGTCATGTACGGATCTGAGAGTTGGACCATAAAGAAGGCTGAGCGCCAAAGAATTGAGGCTTTTGAACTGTCTTCTGGGGAAGACTCTTGAGAGTCCCTTGGACAGCAAGGAAATCAAACTAGTCAATCCTAAAGGAAATCAACTCTGAATATTCAGTGGAAGGACTGATGCTGAAGCTCCAATAATTTGACTACCTGATACAAAAAGAGCCAACTCATTGGAAAAGACCTGGATGCTGGGAAAGACTGAGGACAGGAGGAGAAGGAGATGATGGTTTAGATGAGGATTAGATGGTTAGGTAGCATCACCGAGCCAATGGACATGAGTTTGAGCAAACTCTGGGAGATAGTGATGGACAGGGAAGCCTGGCGTGCTGCAGTCCATGGGGTTGCAGAGTCAGACAGGACTTAGCAACTGAACAACAGCAGTGAGGGAAAGCACTGTAAGAAGTGACAGCCTTTACTGTAGGAGGAGGGGAGGCAGAGGAGTGATCCTGGTGAAGAAGGTCTGGTTGGAGACAGAATGTAAGGAGTGGAGACTTGTGAAACCTGGGCTTGGTGGTGTGAGCAGGGACCGTGGTACAGATTAGCCCTCTATCCTAGCACCGAAGTAATCACTTGAGAATTACACATGCCGTCACATTTGGGTTTGTGAAAGTTTGCTCTAGAGTTTGGAGACTGGATTAGAGAAGAGCCTTGAATCCAGTTTAGAATATCAGTCCAGTGCCTGTTAGAATAATTTCCATGGAAGAAAGTGATGGCCAAGCTAAGGAATTGCTGTGAATGGAGAGAAACATACAGATTTGAAATATTTAAGAGGTAAATGTGATTGTCTCTGTGTGATGACAGACAAGTGTCGAGGTCTTGAGCAACTGGGTGGATGGTGTTGTCAGCCCTTGAGACAGGAAACATGGTAGGAGGGACATGTTCGGTGGGAAAAATGAGTTCTGTTTGTACCTCACGAATCTGAGATGACTGTGGGGCATCCCAGTGGAGCTTTCCAGGAGGCATGTCAGATCTTCCTGCCATGTTAGCAGAATACAATATGTAATCACTGTGACACACCAATTCCAGGTCGTGTTGTGGAATTCTTTGATTGCTGGCTTTCTTCTCCATTTGACAGTAAGCTCCCAGAGGGCAGGATCTTGATCTGTTCTGACTCACCATCACATGCCCCTGACCTAGCACAGTGCCTGGTAGATGGTCGGAGCTCAAGACATATTCCATTCATCCTGTTCCCTGTGGGAATAAAATGCTGCCATTTGTATGCAATAAGTGACAAAACATTTAGCAAGTTTGATGTTCATTTTCTCCCGTTGTTAGTTTATTTTGGATTTTAACTCTGATGCCATGTGGCTAAGAAATCAACCATTGCATTAAGATGTCTTCTTAAGTTTCCATTTGCAGAACCTTTCAACTTGCATGACAGTTGCTTATCTATTGCTGTGTAAGAAATCCACTCAAAACTTATCTGTTTAAAAACAGAAGTTAAACTTTTTCTGTGAAGGGTCATGTAATAAATAATTTAGAAATCTCTGTTGCAATCACCCCACTCTGCCCTTGTAGTACAAAAGCAGCTATTGACAGCACACAAGTAGGGGAGTGTATTTGTGCCCACATACAACTCTGTTGATGGACACTGACATCCGAACATTATAGAATTTTCTTGTGTCAAAAAACATTATTGTCATTTTAAGTTTCTTCCACCACTCAATAATGTAAGATCCCTTCTTAGCTCACAGACTGTACAAAAACAGACAGTGGGCTAGATTTGGCCCAAGGGCCAACAGCAACATTTATATTATCTTTATCTGGGGAAGTGAAACTATAGTCAGGAGCCAGGCTGCAAGAATAAGGAGCTTTAGTTGGGGTCTTAAGAATTGAGGTTCTGGAGACACAAACTCAGGAAAAAACAAGAGAGGCTTCCAGGGAAGGGAAGAGTCAGGGGCTTATAAAGACAAAAGCCACAGGATGCCTGGCAAAAATTATGATTGACATGTCAGGAAATACTTGTCCTTAAGGAATCAGCAGGCACTTTAGGGTAGGGGTCCGCTAAGTATCTAGAATTTCTGGCAGATGTTCTAGATGCCTTTGTTAGGATAGTAAATGATCAGAAGGCCAGATTCCCTCCAGGCTGAGAGGCATGTCACAGTCTCTCAGTGAGCTCCCAGCTTCATTCCAGAGAGCTCTCTCAACAGTACTGACTCCTCTTCAATTTTTCCACTTGCAGAAGGAAAGAATTAAGACAGACCTCAGTGGGGTGATTCTCTTGCCCCTCTCAGTGTTGAGGAATGCTGCTTGGTAGCGCTTGGCTTTGTCTGTGCTGGCCTGGAAGATCTTAGCCTTTTTCACACACCTGGCACCTTGGTGGGAATGCTTGGGGAGAGCTGGGCTCAGCTGGGATCACGACTGCAATCGCTGAACTGGCTTCCAGAGAGCTTCAAGACGAGCCATATGCATCCTGGCGGAGGGTAAGCCATGTTCCACGTGTAAAGCGAGTCAGGATTTGAGAGGATGGATGACGCTTATCAGCAGGAACAGTGTGGCCCGATGTCCACTTCTTAGTTTCCCCTAAGAAAGCGCTTATGCTAATACACACTGTTGGGTTTTGTACAACTGTTCACTTTTCATCTGATCATTTGCTATTTTTCTCCATCCTTCAATTGCCTTTCCTTTTCAGTTCAAAACAAGCCTGCAGAGTCAATGCTGAAGCATAATCCTGTATTAATTTATGGGCCGTGGTGTGGCTCACCAGAAATGAAACGCTCTGGTCCCATGAAATCCTAATCACTCTCCCAGCCAGCAGGTGCCAGAGTTAAAGCATTTCCAGGGAAGTGAACAAGAACATTTAATAAGACCAGGGCTGGGACTGGTTGCATTTTAGTCAGGGAGAGGGAAGTGCTGAACCGCTGATCAAAGCGTAGCCGGGGGAGGCAACTCTGTTTGGCTTCAACTCAGTGGTAAAGGCAGTCACTTCAAATCCGTGGTCAGTTCAATTCAATTTATGAGAGACTTACCCTGTTATTTCTGTATTGCATACCAAGCAGAGAGGATCTGAGCAGGCTTATGAAAAATCTCCCAGGTGAAAGAGAGAATATAAAAATTGTGCCCTGTATGAGTACTTTCAACTACCCCTGACCCTTTGAGCCCTTCTCCCAAAGTAGATCAGAGTCTCAGAAGAGGAGAAGGGCCCCTGCGGAGGCCTGTGTGTCTGGGGTGGACGGCTTCCGTCCCAGCCCTGCAGAAGAGTTCTCTCTGATGCCAGAAGAGTGTGGGAAAGCCCTTTCTATTAACTGCTGACCGGGAGTAGCTCGAGTAAAAGCAGGTTTTGGGAAAACTCAACTTGGATGTGCTGGGATTAATGAACTTCCTGAATATACAAATGGCTATGGAAGGGTTTTCTAAAATCTAAGAACAGTGCACAGAAGGACATCTTGAAATTCATAGCAAAGCAAAGATAAGGTATAATATGGCTTAAAGACGAATATAATTTAGTTTAGTTTTGATTGTCAATTATGCCAAGCCAAAACAACTTCTCAAAGCTGGTTAAAATTTTACATGTCTCCTAATAGCAGATGGAAGTTATACCCAATAGAATGTAAACCAAAAAAATAATAAAAATTTGCTGATGTAGTATTAGATTCACCTTGGCAGGAACTATATCTTCTTAATGATGTTTAATGTATAGTGATATTAGAATCAGCTTGTTTCCCTGAATTCATTCTTACAGGGTCAGGCTGAAAACTGCCCATTTTAATTTTTAGTTTAATCTTGGTTTTGAATATCAGTTTTATTTTAAACGGATTTAAAAAGTGATGTGAATGAAATAGCTCGTCTAATGCATAAGTATGATAACATAGAAAATTTAGAATTAAACTTACTAACATTGGCTGTAGTACCACTTTTAAGTTGCATACAGTATTTAGAAATATTGATACATTTAATTGCAAATATAGTAATAGTCATCTTAGCCAGTCAGGCTTTGCAAAGATGTACACAGGAAAGCCTGTGAGACATTTGTGTATGTTGTGATATGAACAGGGAAAGGATTGGGAAGATGTTCACAAGGTTTGAGTAATAAAGAAAGGAAGAAGGTGAGGGAAGATTTTGAACTGGGCCAGTACATACTCAGATAATAACCCAACAGGGAGGGGAGGAGGAGATGGCATCTATGTGGCAGGGGGTGTCTGTGTGTGTTTTTGTTTATTCCTTCTCACTGGCTAATGAAATGATAATGAATTGTCTAGATCTGTAAGACGACAGAAGGAAACCCTTCAGGGGCTTTTGTGTTTGATGCCTTCTGTTGGTCTACCATGAAAGAATAGCTACAAGAATATTTTACAAGTGAAGTCCTCCAATCCCCTTCCTTCTTTCAACCAGTTTTGTCAGAATCATAACACAAATTATTCAGTTTTAAAAAGCAAAGCTTTCAAGAATACGACTGCTAATGGAGCACTTGAAAGCCATCTTTGTTTTGACAAGCCTGGTTCAAATAGTATTTGTGGGCACAAGAGCATGGTTTGTTTTTATCCGCATCCAGACAACTTATCCCAGGAAAAGTTTTGTGCATGATTTTTTAAAAGAAATACTGTCTAGAGTTTTGACAGTGTTCTCAGCTGATAATCCTTAACCAATTAAAGAGGACTCACCAGAGACCTTGTTCATAAAAGATTTACCGAAAAGTCACAGTGTAGTTGAATTCAAAATGAAGAGTGTAAAGATAAGTGAGCATTTCTGAATAATAACCTATTCAGTAAAAGACAAAACATATCACTTCAAAATACGATGGAACAGCATTTAAAAAGATATCTTGGGAGACATTTCTCTCCCCTAACAACTCTTTAGAATAAACAGATTTCTTCAGGGTTACTTTGAAAGACGGAAAGCACTTAATAGGTAATTGGGTCGACAGTCGCCCTGTTTTGGGACAACACTCCAAGGATCTGTACATCTTGCCCCCAAGCAACAGCAACATTTTGATAATTTGAAAAACAGAAACGTTAGCTTGATTGTTTCTAGTAGAGGAGGACTCCAGTTTATTTATTTCTGAGGGATATTGCATATCAAAGCTTGGAGTAACTCCATTTGCTGCCACTGATAACTATTTAGTTCTTAGTATATGATGTTACTTTTGCAAGATTTGATCATTTATGTTTATTTTCTTCAATTGGGGGGAGTGGCAGTAGGAAATGAGGTCTGTGACAGGAATTGAGATCCATAGAATCACAGGATATTGGTGCTGCTCGAGAGAGTGGGCAAGGGCCAGGAATTAAAAGATGTTCCGTTTCTGTTGTATGCCAGACACGGTGGTAGGTGCGTCATAATTTATGAGCAGCACATGTATTGACAGATGTAATTTGACAGATGTGGAAAAAGACTCGTCAAGGAATTTCTCCAATAGATAATGTGGTGGCAGAAAAACAATTCCAGTTTTGTTGTTGTTCAGTCGCATTTAGGGCTATCGAAACCCAGCGTCGTGTTCTTTCTGATTCACAAGGCTAACTCCTCCGGGAGGAAACTTGGCATCCTCTGGCTCAGCGCTGCTAAATTCTAAATTGATATGAGTCAGTGAAGGTCTTGAGAGAATGTGGATTCTGAATCAGTAGGCCTGGGGTGGGGTCTGAGAACCTGCATTTTTAATTAGCTCCTAGATACGGCTGATAGCACTGGTTTGGCTTCCTGGTAAAAGGGTCTCCAATACAACACTGCTTTAGCATCATTAGAATCATTGTCTGACATTGTCAGACATTGCTGTCTGACATTTATTCTCAACTCTGGTTTAATTTTTAATCAGTCTTTATTACAATAAATGGAACAAGAGAGCAAGACAAGTGACACTGGTTTTATTTAGGAATGCAAAGAAGCCTTTTGACATTTAAGGTGTTTAAGGTTTTTGCACAAGTTAGAAAGAAATGGAAACAGATCGCTAGCAATTGAAAGGAACTTTGTTTTTCCACATCTACTGTAATATCTGATTTTCTCATAATATCATATGTCATCCACATTCTAGAAACCAAATTTTAATTAAAGAGAATACATGAACAACCACATCTAATGCACAGCATAGAAAGGTCACAAGTTTAAATCAGCTGACCAATGCTTTAGTGCACTATCCAGGCATTAGAATTGTATGACTTCCTGTCCCTTTAACTCAGATGCAAATAGGTTGATAATGGCAGTTTTAACTTTCCCCATTATATCCAAGTTGAATGTGGCAGTGATTTTATCCTTCAAGTGGCTATGCTTTTTCAAAAACTGAAATATGGCATTTCTTTACTGGCTGACCCTGGATTGTGTAAGAAAAGATTTATCTTATAGCACCTATGGGGCACAGGCAATTCGTAGACATGCAATTTTCATGGGCTGTGTCATCCTTTTAAGTTCCTAAGGGTCAAATATATACACATATATAGCATAATACTCAAGAAAACAAGCAAAAAATTTAAATGTCTTTTTAGAAGCACTTTTAAAGGTCTAGGAATCTTTTTCAAAAAGACCAATGCTGCTGCTGCTGCTAAGTCACTTTAGTCATGTCCAACTCTGTGCGACCCCATAGACAGCAGCCCACCAGGCTCCCCCCGTCCCTGGGATTCTCCAGGCAAGAACAGTGGAGTGGGTTAAAAAGACCAATAAAATGACATAAATAGGTCTTAATCTGTTTTCATAATTAGCATCCAATTAAGATATGTCATCAGTTTTTATTCAAATGAAGTTAATTAAACTATTAAGATACTGAGTTCAATTATGTCCTTAGCTCCAAATTCAGTCACCAAGTATCAGATATAATGACACTTTAATAAAAAGAACTTCTGCTTTTGAACTGTGGTGTTGGAGAGGACCCTTGAGAGTCCCTTGGACTGCAAGGAGATCCAACCAGTCCATCCTAAAGGAAATCAGTCCTGAATATACATTGGAAGGAATGATGCTGAAGCTGAAACTCTAATACTTTGGCTATCTGATATGAAGAGCTGACTCATTCGAAAAGACCCTGATGCTGGGAAAGATTGAGGGCAGGAGGAGAAGGAGGCAACAGAGGATGAGATGCTTGGATGGCATCACTGACTCAATGGACATGGGTTTGGGTGAACTCCAGGAGTTGGTGATGGACAAGGAGGCCTGGCATGCTGTGGTTCATGGGGTCGCAAAGAGTCGGACATGGCTGAGCAACTGAACTGAAAAAGAACTTCAACAATTAAAAATTATGAGCTCTAAAAGTATGTTACAGTCTATGTCAAGGCTATGGTTTTTCCAGTAGTCATGTATGGATGTGAGAGTTGGACTGTGAAGAAAGCTGAGCACCAAAGAATTGATGCTTTTGAACTGTGGTGTTGGAGAAGGCTCTTGAGAGTCCCTTGGACTGCAAGGAGATCCAACCAGTCCATTCTGAAGGAGATCAGCCCTGGGATTTCTTTGGAAGGAATTATGCTAAAGCTGAAGCTCCAGTACTTTGGCCACCTCATGCGAAGAGTTGACTCATTGGAAAAGACTGTGATGATGGGAGGGATTGGGGGCAGGAGGAGAAGGGGATGACAGGATGAGATGGCTGGATGGCATCACTGACTCGATGGACATGAGTCTGAGTGAACTCCAGGAGATGGTGATGGACAGGGAGGCCTGGCATGCTGCGATTCATGGGGTCGCAAAGAGTCGGACACGATTGAGCGACTGAACTGACAGCTTATGTATGATATCTCAATTTAAAATGTCTTATGCTTATTGTCTTTTGAAACCAAAAGGAATCATTTGAGTGCTGGTGTTAGAAATAGATCCCTTTTTATGTGCATATAGTGTACATGTTGGAGAAGGCAGTGGCACCCCACTCCAGTACTCTTGCCTGGAAAATCCCATGGACGGAGGAGCCTGGCAGGCTGCAGTCCATGGTGTTGCAAGAGTCAGACATGACTGAGAGGCTTCACTTTCACTTTTTACTTTCATGCATTGGAGAAAGAAATGGCAACCCACTTGTGTTCTTGCCTGGAGAATCCCAGGGACGGGGGACCTGGTGGGCTGCCACCTGTGGGGTCGCACAGTCAGACACGACTGAAGAGACTTAGCAACAGCAGCCACAGCAGTGTGCATGTACATGTCTAACAACTTCAGGTCAGAGTTCTACAAGAGCAAATCAGGATCAACTAATTTGCTAGGGAGTGACAGGCTGTGAAGAGTTTCAATTTATTTTTCTGGTGGTACATGGTTGCCTAACATGTTAACAGACGGCAAACAAGAAACAGACATTTCACCTTGATATAAACTCTGAGTTTCAATCTGGCTTCTTTCTCCCCGTTCCACAGTCCAGTAGGAGATTTCAGCAAGTCATCACACCTCATGGGAACCCACAAAAGTAAGATTTTCCCTGCTCTGAGTGTGAGGCTGCAGGGTTATTTCCTTACTGGTTTTCAGACCTCCATCAGCAGCTGCTGAGTCCAGCTTTCAAGTTCCTCTTTGTGAAGACCGACTGGGTGGGCCAGAGAAGGCGTCTGGGAGGAGGCACCCCAGTCATGATACGTGGTGAGGTCTGAGCACAGGTGACCCGAGAGCATTCTCAAAACTACAGCTTTCCAGCCCTAACTTACAAAGACCATGAAATATTAAGATGAGTGTAGGAAATAAACAGAGCAGATACACTGAAGGTGGGGACAATATTGTACATGCAGCTTTATTAATGACTCCTGATGTACAAGGTCATGAAGGCAGAGATGATAATGAGCACACACATGTACAGTTCAGGACGGCTGTCCACAGACGGCTGAGTGAGTGAGTACTCAGGAAAGCAAGGCGGACAAGAGCCACTGACTCATTGCTAGCCTCTGTATAGGAGATTCATAAAACCACAGTATAGATCAAGTTCCCTAAATCAACTTGCAGAAAAAATTATTAGTACTAAATACTTGTAGCTAAAAATTTAGAGATTTTTGTGGCTAACAAACCTTCACAGGTTGAGAGCTCCATTAGATGAAAAAGTCCAAGAAAATCAACACGGCTGCTCACCAGAAGATGCTCACATTTTCTAATATGTGCAAAACACAATGCACCTGTAATATTAACAGCATTCTTTCTTCTTCAGGCTAGAAGACCATCCTATGTATAACTGATAATAAGTCATTAAGAGACATACTACTTACTGTAAAGGTACTGAAATTCAGTTAGAGCGTATCATGGTGGGACTCATCATTATTCTTCCTTTGGGTCTAAATATCTTGGCTACTCTACTTATTTAAGTATCCAAATACAGATTTGTTTTGTGCCTTTACTATATTACTATGGAAATAAATCCCCCAAGTAGAAATTTCTTGAAACACTGAACAGAAATCCAGAGATCACTTAAAACATATACAAAATACACACACATATTCATTTTCAGGGGATACATAAAGCTTAAGTAAAAAGAAAAAATATTTTTCACATATAGAAAGTGAAAATGCTGTTTCAGCATAAAATTTATTTTTGTGCTTATTTTACAGAGTTTAGAATACACGAGGCACATTATTCGATGACAGTGAGTAGCCTTTTCAGCTTCTGTTTCTTCTTTAAATATAGATGCTGACAGTAAAGATGGATTAGATGCAGTCTACTTTTTCCTCAGTTGGCTCACTTTTTAGAGGATTATAAACCATGAACTGAAACTGAGTAAATGTTGGAAGTTTATTGCAAGCAGCACCTGGGGCCAAGAAGAGAGAAAGCCGTTTGGTTAAATGTAGAATGCACATATTTACAACCAGTACAGACACCGCTTCGGACAGTGGCCACTGTGTACCTGCTGTCCAGGCAGGCCATACCAGTGTGAGTGTGTCTACCTTAGTACCCATCAGCTGACAGCCCATGAGACCTCATAATAAAGGCTGATGTTTTGCTCCTATACATATGTGGTCATTGCTACCATTATTTTAAAGTTTTCATACCCTTTTTGTAGCAGAAAATTTTCAGGTACATTTCCTAGTCACTGGGCCATTCCCTGTATCCACCCATAAAACTCCCCTCCCTAGGCTCCCTATTCGTTTCTACTCTTCTATGCCCATGGGTGGGGAGGCTAATTTGTCAAGATGGTCTCCGTCAGAAAGAGACAGTTCTTCCCCAGCTCAGACACCTGGAGGGCATCCTTTTATTGCCACTACTTTCAGCATAAGGAGCTGATCAATTTTAAATTCATCTACAATTATATAATTATCATTTTTACATCCTGTTAAATGCAACTTTGAGCTTTCTAAGGTTTATTTCCTAAGAGGGAATCGATGAAACAGACTTATTTTAGACATAAAGCCTTTTCCCCCATAACTTATATTGACTTTTGCATTTTTAGTACTTAAAAAAGCGTAAGGAATTCCTCCACCAAGTTTTCAAATACCGAACTGTGGGAAGTAAGAGATCAAAGCACAATAATAAGCAGTCTAACCTAATAAGTTGTATTGATCAGTAGGCCGTGTATCTTCCCCATCTGAAATCTCACTAATGAAGAGCGGCTGTGGTTGATCTTGAAGTGCTTTGAAACTATGATAGGTTCACATGAAAAGTAAATGAAGCAAACGATATGCCTCAAATACAGTGCAAAAATAATTCTGCTAACACCTTTAGCTTACTAATTGGTAATACATTTTGTACCTGGGAACCCTGAGATCTAGATGACTGAGGCCTTTAAATAATGAATGGAAAAGAAGCAGGGAAGATCACTTATCCCTAACTACTTCTAACAAATAAAGGCATTTGACTTGATTAGCCCATCTCAGCATGCACTTGAGCTGAAGCTAAACTTTCCTTTGGACAGATGTCAAGGCTACAGGCTGAAAACCAAGGACTGGATCCTACCCACTGCCAGTCAACCAAGGAGGGTTTCAGGTGCATTTTTAACCCATTGGGGGTCTTGACACATCAGCAGTGAACATCTACTCAGTATAGCCCCGGTTTCTGCTGCAGAGGAATAAAATTCCTCACGGCATTTAAAAGTCTCTGTCCTCAGCAACATTTGCAGGTCCACACAAATATGAATTTCAAATCAAACCCACCATAACTTCCAGTCACGTTGGCACATATCACAGCCCCAAAGAATTTGGGAAAATACTTCTGGATTCTTGAGATCACTTTTTCACACGCTGTGGTTGGATTTTCTCCTCTTCTCATATATTCTACAGCTTGATAGCTGATTTAAACAGAGGCAAAACTTTAGTATCACAGAATAAACAAACTCCAAAGTTTCGTTACTTGAGGTTCCATGTGTAAAACCAACAAAATTGTCACATTTAATACAGTGCAGATAGGTGAACAGAGGGCCCTAACTTCTGTGGCAATATCAACAGAAAAGGAAGTAATCTTGGTACCATTTCTGTCTTTTCAGCTCACTCACCCACTCATTTCAGATAAGAAGTAATGTTTTGGCTTTGGCTGAATAACTGTTATTTAGTAATATCAGCCTAAAGTCAGAAAGTATAGAGTATAGTTTCTTTAAATAAGAAACAAGGCTACTGTCAATGGGGAGAAACACTAGGCATGAACAAAACAGCTAACTGTAAGGGTTATCTTTTGGTCGATAATGGTATGTAGTGACTCCACTTTCTACTTTTGTTGCCAGTTTTCACGTTTTCTCAGTGGCCTTACACTTGATTTAAATAGACCCTAAGCATTCTCATCTGTGTAGTGCAGTGAGCGGTATTACTCCATTTCAGAGGACTGGGACTGCTTCACTTGAAGGATTATGACTGTTAAAGTGATACTGTGAAGAGCTGGTAGGCAAGGTTTCTAAAAGGTTCTGCCACACACAGGTTCAGGTCGCGTGGCACAGATGATCACGTTCTATCCTGACACAGGGCGTTGCCACCTGAGTCTCTGGAGTCACAGATGGAGGGGACACACCTTGGTACGAAGCGCATCAGGATGTCCCCATCGCCCGTGGCTGCTGCGGCCCCCACCACGTCGTCAGCATAGGCCCCAGACCCAGGTATCGGTGAGTCTCCTATTCGGCTTTGGAAGGGCACAGCATGGTCATTCAGGGTGCAGAAAACTCTCTTAGATGTTTCTGCTTAGTCACTGATTATCATTTCAAGTAAATTCTTCATCAGAGTACAGACAAGCAAGATTTTCCTTAGTTTTTCCACTTGGGTTTTCACAACCCTGCACTCCTTACAGGGCGATCAGCCAGCAGCCCGTCACACGCAGGGGGCCCGCACAGGTTCACGGCGCCTGTCCCGACACCACCATCCTGCATCGTCTCATGCAGGATCGTCTCAACAGGTTCCAACCGCTTGTCCTCATCTACAATCTGTTCCTGCTTTCCAGCTCACATGCCAGCATTTCAGCAAGCTTTTCCTTGTGTTAATAATAAACCGTCTACGCTTTTCTGCTACTTTGAAATAAAAGTCCAGGAATCCTTAAAGACTGCCTCAAGTCCAGCTCTGGTCTTCCTTCCCTGCCCTTGACAGATGCCCAGTTCTGCTCTGGCCATCCTGAGCCCTGAACCCAGGCGTGTACTGCTGCGGGTCGGCTCGGGCCATGGCCCGGATGTTCCTGTTCCCTGGCTCAGACTCAGGGTCAGTGCCTGGCCTCCCTCTCTGGCCTCCCTGACTATCCTGGCCTAATCTGATCACCCCTGAACTCTGCAGCCCTGGATGAGACCCCTTCTCCTTTGTACTTAGCAGCTACTCAAGTATCTTCTTTCACAGTGAACTCAGCTATGAGGGCAGGGCTGTGCTCTTAACGCTCTTCATCCCCCAAGGCACCTAGGACATATTGGCTGACACTCAATACATATTTTCAAGATCTGTTCTTTTAGAAACACTAACCCAGGTATTTTGAATTTTATACCATTTGTAGATGTACCAGCAGCAATATTTCCCATCTTATGGATGACAACCATGCCTAGAAATTTAAAAAAGAATATATCATTGTAGGTATCAACTCTACAGTGTACCTCAAATAAAACCAAATAATTGAGCAATTGGCAATATAAACATCCTCTTCTATTAATTTCAGGTAGAAGACAATAGGAATCTTGGGGATTCTGAAAATTACACCAGTGGTATATAATCTGTGTGTTTTAATGACCTGGTTTCATGGCATCATTTTGTAGGCATCCCATTTCCTTACTTCAGACTGCTCACTTTTCAGTGCCTCTTCAATGGTTATGCCAAAGAGAATCACTGCTAGAGACTAATGGAAACTTCCAACATTACTGGAAATGACTGGATTGATCATTTGAATGTGGCAAACATAAAATTATTAAAGAACTAAATATCAAACAAAGATTTAAAAATCATCACGTGAATGACCATCAGATTTCTGTACAGGGTAATTGACCAAAATGAATACAGATGATATGAAAAGAATGTGTGTGTATACATATGTGTATATGTACATTTTTTTCCTTAATTGGCAGTTAATCAAAATCACCTTCTGGTTCATGAATAAGAATAAAGAAATTTAAAACTATAAGGAAGCAATTAAAAATGGCTGACTATAACCATAAATACTGTAGAGAAGACAAATTACCAATAGTATCATGACTGTAACTGTGTGCTGTATCTTCATAGGCGATGCCATCTCGTTTTAAGATAGTCGGTGGTTTGTAGGGTCCACAGTATTTTGAAGAATCTGGTATAACATTCTGTAAATAATATTTAAGTTTTATTTTTTTAGAAAGGGTTATTTTAGAAATCAGCAAGTGGTTATGAACAATTACTAAACATTAGCAAGAAACCAAAAGGACATCTGGTAACTTGAAAGGTAAGAATTAAAAGCCAAAGGTTCGCTAAGTCTTATGTGAACAGATGGATATAATTTTGCTAAATACTTAGTCAAATCTCAGAATTACCCAATATGGACTAAAGAGCTATAATATCTGAAAGAGATCCCCACTTTTTCTCTGTATATGCCAAAATGTCTCAGCACAATGGTAAATATAAAGATTTTCTTTTTTAGATTAGATATGATTTTTAAGATTGGATTTTCTTTTTTTTTTGATTCCTTAAAGAAATCAGATATACAACCTGATTTTTTCAATTTTAGAATCTGTTCCCTAGCCAAGGAAGAGTTATTCTGAGATTTAAAGCAAAATCTATTTTAAAATCTTCCAATTTTTAAAGCTAGGTTCATGTGAGCATATTCCAAGTTGTACTCTCAGGTTCTTTTATGAATCTGAGAGGCTCAAGAAAATAATCCAAATTCATAAATTCAGCTTGTGGACCTGGATTAGTATTAAAGCAAGAAGCCTACAACTCATGTCTTATCCATTTGTGCACAGGGTGCCTCCCATGACCTGGTGTCAAGCAGTGGTCTCTTTCAAGAGACTCCCTGGTTACTCAAAGGTAATTAGAATTTGGTGAAGAAGCGGATGAGAGATCAAGGTACTCCAGAGAAGGACTCTGCTGGGAATGAAAAACCGATTTAGGCTAAAGTCCTGGTGGCTCAGACTGTAAAGAATCCGCCTGCAAAGCAGGAGACCCAGGTTCAGTCATCCCCTACAGAAGGGAATGGCTACCAACTCCAGTAATTATGCCTGGAGAACCACATAGACGAGGAGCCCAGTGGGCTACAATCCATGGGGTCACTAGGAGTCGGACACGACTGAGGATTAACACTTTCTTTGCTTTTCCGTTGATTTACAGACAAATTATCTTTCTAGTAACAGACACCTAATAGTATAAATCTTCAAGGTGAATAAGGGCAAAATATAAAGTATACTTCAAATAGATAAACTGTTAAGAAATACTTTAGATTAATGGTTTCCAAACTTTGGGTTTTTAACACATGGAACCTTTTGCTACAAAGAAACAGAGAGAGCAGTTGTAGTGAGGCAGCCCCTTACCCTACAGCAGAAACCTTTTAAGTCTGAAGCCACTGCCAGGGGCCAGGAGCTCCCCAACGGGGATGTGGATCAGATGCAGCTAGGGAGCTTTTGAGACCACCTGTGCCCAGAGCTGGCTTCAATCGCTGGTTCCAATGAGCAACCAGGGTTGCTAACTCACGCTGCAGGCAACAGGTGGATGACCAAAAGCGGAAGGACTGTCACTCAATATTTTCAAATAACTTTAAAAAATCATGCATACATACCTTCCAGTAATTTGGTTGGCAATTCCGAGCAAGCCAGTCTGAATGAAGAGCCTGAGAAACGTTGGTGGATAAATCCTCATTGATAAAGCCCATGCTTTCGGCAAACTTAGTGGCTGGAGATTGGGAACAAAAATGTAAATGAGTTAAGTGTCTTCTTTTAAATAAAATGTATGTATAGGAAGTGCTGTGGGTCAGCTGTCTCCTTCGTGGAGCATGAGGTGGGAAACACAGACAGTCCAGGGAGTATTCAGACTCAAGGAGTGCTGTGGGCAGCGGTTTCCAGGTCTCCACTTCCCTATGCCCTTCCTGACGCTCATCTACTGACACCCTGGTGTTGTGTGTGAGGACAGTTCTCCTTTCCCTCCAGATCTGCTCCTTCTGCTTTACAAAAGGAAAGGGACACCCTGCAACAACAGTGACTCTGTGGCTCTAACTGGGGTGCAGTGCCTGGCATGTAAAGAAATGCTAAGACACCCAATAAAGGCACCACTGATTCCACGAAAGAGTAACAGCTCCTGGCTTTGTCGGGAAGCTTTCCATTCTGAACGTCAACAAAACTGAAGGATGCCTCCTGGAGTTGTTCACTGCATCATTAAACGATGTAGCAAATGTGATTTTTGACTATAGATCGCAGTATGATTTTGAGTATATACCCAGGAAGGTGTTCAAGGAAATACCACTGTTGTAGCAAAACTCCTTCTGTTCCCACCTTCTGTCATCATATGTCTCTCAGGTCTTATACCCATATAAACGTAACACAAGAAGGGAAATGATGCTGAATCCTTGTTCCCCTCCAGTAATTACTCATTTACTGATAATAAACTGATTTCTAAAATATCCTCCATTAAAGATAAAGAACGTATGGTTTAGAAGTTAAGGAACTTATCCGAAGTTAAACAGATGTTATGTGAAACAGCTGGACTTTGCTTAGGTCTGCTTTTATGCACTATTTTATACTGAGCCCTTTTTTCAGAGTGAAGACTAGAGCCAAAAGACAGCATAATGGAGCACAGTTGAAACACACCTGCCTCTCCTGCTAACAGCGTGTGTGTCGTGTGTTCCAGGACTTTGCGTGCCACGCCAATGGCGTTTTTAATTCGTCTAAGATCGCCTACTGCTCCCACGTTCATGGTAGTGCTGCCAGAAACAAGCACGGTAAGATTAACTCAGGTATTTTTATATGTTCACAAGTTTTTTACTTCAGCCTATAGTGTTTTGTAAGATTAAACTCCACTGTCTTACCATAGAAGTGACAACACATTCACAAAGTTCATACAAATTCCCACATTCAGACATTTAAGGGAAAAAAAAACCCAGAAAATCAATTAGCCATGTGCTCCCACAGCACTGGCCTTCTCAGTTTCCCACCACTCTGGCTTTTGAAAGGGCCTTTAAGGCTTCAGGTCAGGGAAACCACAGGGTTCATGGCTGGCAGGTAAACAATGGTTTCCCAGGAACACATTTTTGTACTTTAAGGTTCTCTCTATTCTAAGGAGACCTACCTACCTCCATGTGATATTTCTGTTATGATAACGATTTTTCCTTTCAAAAAAATCTTAAATTGAGGTGTAGTTAATTTACAATGTTGTGTTAGTTTCAGGTGTACAGCAAAGTGATTTGGATTCTTTTCCATTATAGGTTATTACAAGATATTGAGTATAGGTTATACCAAAATATATCCTAACTTATACATTGTGGGGGGAGGGATAAACTGGGAGATTGAGACTGACACATATACACTACTCTATATAAAATAAACAGCAAGGACCTACTGTACAGCGCAGGGAACTCTACTGGGTAGTCAGCAATGGCCTAAGTGGGAAAGGAATACAAAGCAAAGTGTGTAACGGATTCCAACACCTGAAACCAACACTACACTGCACATCAACTACACTCCAATAAAAAAATTAAAGGAAAACCACCGACTGTACTTGTGCATCTTGCTCTGGGTATAAGGCTGCTGCTGCTGCTGCTGCTGCTAAGTCGCTTCAGTTGTGTCCAACTCTGTGCGACCCCATAGACGGCAGCCCATCAGGCTCCTCCGTCCTGGGAGTTTCCAGGCAAAAGAGTACTGGAGTGGGTTGCCAGTGCCCTCTCCGGGGTATAAGACTAACCAACTGCAAATGTAACTCCACCTGCAGCAGAGCCACGGTGAGAAGCACGGCTCTGTGTGCAGGGCGTCCCTACCCGTCCATGATCATGGCGTCCAGCGTGGTCTCCGCCGACTCGTCCGGGCTGCCCCCGAAGCCCACGCTGCCGTCGCACTGCTGCTGCTCGCACGTCGCGCAGCCGCTCTCAACCGCGTCCAGGGCCGAACCTCCGGCCGCCAACGTCTTCCATGCTGGGAATCAAATCCCAATAGTGGTTGTGTAGATACTGATTTCCTTTTCCGTGCCAAAGGCAACAGACCAAAAATGGCACGAAAACGCCTATTTTAAAAATTGTTTGCACATTTACTCCAGTTAAGTTGAAATTTTCGTTTATCAAGTGCTACAAAGAAGTCAGAATGATATAGGCAGAATTATGTTAGACAGGTACTTACCATGAAGAATCCAAAGGCTTCGGCTATTGATGCCAAGTGAGGGTTTTTCCACTTATTAGTACCCATTTCTACTACGTGTGTGGAAAAAGAATACTTCTGTAATTCTGGGCCGTGTGACCCTGAGCTAACAACTTAACCTCTCCGCATCTGTTTCCTGCTATTTAAAATGGGGATATTAATTATACAATACCTGAATTAATGAATTAATCCACCTGAGCCCACATTGGAATTATCTGCTGTTATGGTACTGTTATGGACACTTGCTGTGATAGAGGCTACTTCAGTAGGTATATTTTAAATAATCTGATGATGTAGAAAAAAATCTTATGATGCTATATCATGAATTTTCAATTTGCCTTTTAGTAGCTTCAGTTGTAAGTTTTAAAACTGGAGAGAAACACCACATTAAATACTTATTCTGGTTCCAGTGGCCATGCTTTTAATACTAAACTATGTTCTCCAGAGGCCCACACATGGAAAAGGGGAGGAAGAAAAAAGGTCTTCAGCAGTCAGTTTCTTTACTAATAAAAATAGAATTCCTTGACGGGTTGGTGCTACTATTTGTAAATAATTTAAGTATTACTACTGAAAGAACAGGCTTCAAAGTACATTTACAGAAGTTTCCCCCTTGAATTCAGGCAACACAGAGAACTGTTTCCTGCCTGGGGCCCTGAACTTTCTTTTCTGTCTCCTTGTAGCTGGCAATTTCTTGTAGCCTGTTTACGCATTCTCTGAATCATATGCACTGCCTGTAACATACAAACTTAAGGCCATCAAATGCTAAAGCCAGTTCAGCACCAGAAAATTCTATTAGTAGCCTCAAGTGGAGGAGAGGAGTAGGAGTGGAAGAAACTCCTGGGGCAGTACGAGTTGAAATGAATGGAACACAGTAAGAAAATGACAGAACCATGATACGTACAGGATGTTACAAGAGCACATAAGACAGGTACCTGACTCAGACTGGGTCTGAGGGTGCTAAATGAGGGAAAGCTTCCTAGAGGAGGTGATAATCTTAGTCATTCTCAGTCCCAGATGGCTGCAAATCAACATCACTTAAGCAACTTGAAAAAAAAAAAAAAAGTCTCGTTCAAGCAGTAGAATGAAAACCTCGAGAGTGGGGCCCAAGCATGTGTATTTTTTGAGAAGTTCTGAGGCAGTTGCACTCATCTCACACGCTAGTAAAGTGATGCTCAAAATTTTCCAAGCCAGGCTTCAGCAATACATGAACCGTGAACTTCCAGATGTTCAAGCTAGTTTTAGAAAAGGCAGAGGAACCAGAGATCCAGCTGCCAACATCCGCTGGATCACTGAAAAAGCAAGAGTTCCAGAAAAAAATCTATTTCTGCTTTATTGAGTATGCCAAAGCCTTTGACTGTGTGGATCACAATAAACTGTGGAAAATTCTGAAAGAGATGGGAATACCAGACCACCTGACCTACCTCTTGAAAAACCTGTATGCAGGTCAGGAAGCAACAGTTAGAACTGGACATGGAATAACAGACTGGTTCCAGATAGGAAAAGGAGTACGTCAAGGCTGTATATTGTCACCCTGCTTATTTAACTTCTATGCAGAGTACATCATGAGAAACGCTGGACTGGAAGAAGCACAAGCTGGAATCAAGATTGCTGGGAGAAATATCAATAACCTCAGATATGCAGGTGACACCACCTTTATGACAGAAAGTGAAGAACTAAAGAGCCTCTTGATGAAACTGAAAGTGGAGAGTGAAAAAGTTGGCTTAAAGCTCAACATTTAGAAAACGAAGATCATGGCATCCAGTCCCATGACTTCATGACAAATAGATGGGGAAACAGTGGAAACAGTAGCTGATTTTATTTTTATGGGCTCTAAAATCACTGCAGATGGTAATTGCAGCCATGAAATTAAAAGACGCTTATTCCTTGGAAGGAAAGTTATGACCAACCTAGACAGCATATTAAAAAGCAGAGACATTACTTTGCCAACAAAGTTTGGTCTAGTCAAGGCTATGGTTTTTCCAGTGGTCATGTATGGATGTGACAGTTGGACTATAAAGAAAGCTGAGCACCGAAGAACTGATGCTTTTGAACTGTGGTTTTGGAGAAGACTGTTGAGAGTCCCTGGGACTGCAAGGAGATCCAACCAGTCCATCCTAAAGGAGATCAGTCCTGGGTGTTCACTGGAAGGACTGAAGCTGAAACTCCAATACTTTGGCCACCTGATGCAAGAAATGACTCATTTGAAAAGACCCTGATGCTGGGAAACATTGAAGGGAGGAGAAGAGGACAACAGAGGATGAGATGGTTGGATGGCATCACCTACTCTATGCACATGGGTTTGGTTAGACTCTTCAGTCGTGTCCGACTCTGTGTGACCCCATAGACGGCAGCCCACCAGGCTCCCCCGTCCCTGGGATTCTCCAGGCAAGAACACTGGAGTGGGTTGCCATTTCCTTCTCCAATGCATGAAAGTGAAAAGTGAAAGTGAAGTCGCTCAGTCGTGTCCAACTCTTCGCGACCCCATGGACTGTAGCCTACCAGGCCCCTACGTCCATGGGATTTTCCAGGCAAGAATACTGGAGTCGGGTGCCATTGCCTTCTCCGCTTGGTTAGACTCAGGAGTTGGTAATGGACAGGGAGGCCTGGCGTGCTGCGGTTCATGGGGTCGCAGAGTCGGACACGACTGAGCGACTGAACTGAACTGAGGATGATGATAATGTATAGCCAAGACTAGAACCCCGTATTTCTGATGACAAATACGGCATGTCAGCATGTAGCACAGAAAGTAAAGGTGAATAGATGATGCTTTATTTGGGAACTTGGTCGTTTGCCAAGCTTAAGTAGAGAGTTACTGCAGATACTTCAGGGGTTAGAAAGCAGAGGTGCTGAGGCAGACAAGAGACACAAGCCCAGAAAAAACAATAAAAGGCAAAAGAAGGTGCAGGGGCCCCTGGAAGTCTGAGCAGAGGCCATAAGTGCCGTAGGTCAGGGTGGAAAATATTGACCGGCGTCCGAACAGGAGTCACCCCGCCGCTGAGGACCTAAAATGCAGCTGTGGCGGGGAGGAGGGTGCGGCGCGGGAGACGCCGCGGCGCGGGGGGTGCGGGAGAGGCCGGAGGAGCGGCTGCGGAAGGTCGGCCGGCTCCGGGCTCCGGGCTCCCGGCCCCCGGCCCCCGGCCCCGGGTCAGCGGCGGCCCGCCCGCCCCGCCAGCTCGCGCAGCGCAGCCCCCGGCTCGGCCCCGCACCTGCCATGGTTGCATTCCTGAAAGGCCAAGTGTTGAGAATCAAGGGCAGCTGGCCGAAGCTGCGCGCCGGGGCTGGGCCAAGCAGCAACAGCAGCAACGGCAGGAGGAGGCCCGGCTTCCGTGCCATAGCTGCGAGCCCAGACCGGCGCCAGAGGTCACGGCCGCTGAGGACCTGCGGCCGGTGAACCCGGAACTCGTGGTCCCGGCGCCCCGCCCATCGTTTTGCCCCGCCCACCCCTCTGGGCCTAGGGCCCAGATCCTCAATTCTCGCGAGACGTGGTTTCCGCGGCCCCCTGGGAGTTTTCAGGTCGCCACGGTGTTGTCGGTTGGTGCTAGCGTCTTTCTGAGGTCTTATTTTTCTTTTTGTAAACTATTCAACCAAAAATTAGTATGAAATTATTCGGCTTTGGCTTACAAGATCCTGAGGACTTTTAAATTTGATTTCGTTAGTCGAAGTTGGTCAGTTTGTGAAATTTACAGCGTGCTCCGTGCGGTTCCTTGACGCAGATACGGGGATGGTTATTGAGTGTTAGTTAGGTGAGCCGTGCTCGCCTATAAACCAGGTTTATTTTTGATTTCTCTCACCCTACCTGCAGTCGTCTCTCCGCTGCAGTATTTGTAGGACGTCCTCTGGTTATAAATCCCTGAGCTGAAAGAAATGGGAGAAACTGGAGAAGCGGAAATTAACAACTGTCTACACAGCTCGCTGAGGTGTGCTTTGTTGTACCTCTAGGGCGAGAAGCTACCTCTATTCATTTCTGAATGTGTTTTACTCGTGCCTGGCAACATTAAGTGCTTAATAAATGTTTGAATACAAGCAGAATGGAGACTTTACCTTGTTGAAAGATGAACTGAAGCGCATTAAAGATTCTGGGAACTATTTCTAAGTAGACCTACCGTAAAACATTCTCGTTGAGCGTTCATTTAAAACCTTTTATTTATGTGTATCTAATTTACTTGTTTTAACAATTAGATTTGCTTTTGGAAATTTCATGAAACATTAAACAGCTAATCATTTTAAGTTATGTTTCTTGCTGACAAATTCTGCAACTGAGGGAAGGAGCTTCTTTGATTTTGTAAACCGAGGTAGAATTAAAAATACTCTGTTTAATGCTAATAGCTTCAAAGATTGACCTGTTCTAATTAAGTAAACAAATTAGGTTTTATTTATGAAGATTATCCTAGATCACATGAACTTGAAAAACAGTTTAGTTTCTATATTTCTGTGAGTATATTTTACTGTTTGCCTTTAAACCAATTAAAATAGAGCTCTTTACAAATTAATAGTGCCAATACTACTGGGAAGCTTAAAAAATCATACGACTATAACACACATAGATACTATAAACGTACAGATGGATGCAAACAGTTTTTATAGGTTTTGTTTTAAAATTTTAGGCATGAGACGGGTATGATATTGCAAACCCCACTAGCTTATAAAAGATCATTGTGTTCCTGGCAGATGGAACAAATTAAGGTTACCTCTTCAGACAGCTTTTTACTAATATTTATGAAAGAAACTTAAGATTTTTTTCATAGGCCTGGATTGCAAAATAGCCTTTTCTCTCTCTGTCTCTCTCTCCTGGTAAGAATTACCTTGGTTTCTAGAGAAGACCAAGTAGAACACTTACATCTCAAAAGACAGTGAAAGAGTGCAAGTTCCACCAAGAAGGACACCGGTTTGAAAGTCCAAATAATTTACGAAATCTGAAAACATTTTGAGATGAATTGGGGAGGTTTGGGGATTGGTTAAAAGAAGAAAAAGGAAAAAAAGCAAAGGAATGAGTGTGCTGTGAATTGTTTGTAGAGTCGCTTTTCTGTTCTTGTAAAGACTCTATCTGTAATACAAGTAAAATGTTTTTAATTCCTCAAATAATTGGACTGCAACCTGAATATTAAGAGACTGACTCAACTATCCAACCACTTATCCTCAATTTGTTTCTTTATGCCAGGGAGAAGATCTTCCACTAAGGTAAAAATCAGAAGATTTTATTGTTTCAGATTTAGAGTTCTGTGTCTTTGGAATGTTTTAGTATATCCTTCCACAAAGGCTTCCTAATGTGTTTCTTTCCTTCTGGGTACAAAGTTTTATTTTTAGTTTAGAGGACAAAAGCTAAAAAAAACATTGCTCTCAGCCTTTTAAAATCAGCTTCCAATTTGACCAACTTCTGATAATAGAGCTACTTTAATATAAGTTTAAAAAAATCCTCTCAAATACTTTGTTAGGTTTCAGCTGTAACGGACAGTAAATAGTCCTGACTGTATTAAACAACCCCATGGATGCAAGGGCTTCCCTTGTGTCTCAGCTGGTAAAGAATCTGCCTGCAATGTGGAAGACCTGGGTTCGATCCCTGGTTTGGGAAGATGAGGAGAAGGGAAATGCTACCCACTCCAGTATTCTGGCCTGGAGAATTCTGTAGACTGTATATTCCATGGGGTTGCAAAGAGTCGGACATGACTGAGCCAGTTTCACTGGATGCAAGGGGCGTTTCCCCAGGAGGGTACAAAAGATCCCACTCCCCCAAGATCTGGCATCACCCGCAAGACAGCCAAAGCAAAGACTCGAGTTCTCCCGAGATCTGGCAGTCTCAATGGGTTGCAACCCACGTGTCTTCCAGGCTGTATTTGCAGACTCCCAACCTGAGAACTGTCAAGCCAAGTTCTCAGTTCACAAATGAGACAAACCAGCAGGCATAGCTGTCCCTGGGAGAGAGAGTCACCACCAGTGAGCATCTAGAAATCCGTCATGAGTCACAACCCAAAGATCTAATTCTCACAAATGGGATTTGGAAACTGTTCCTTCCTCTTGGCCAAGCCCCACAGTAGAGATCTGGGAGAGCTGTTGCTGCTGCTGCTGCTGCTGCTAAGTAGCTTGTCGTGTCTGACTCTGTGTGACCCCATACACGGTAGCCCACCAGGCTCCCCCGTCCCTGGGATTCTCCAGGCAAGAACACTGGAGTGGGTTGCCATTTCCTTCTCCAATGCGTGAAAAGTGAAAGTGAAGTCGCTCAGTTGTGTCCGACTCTTCGAGACCCCATGGACTGCAGCCTACCAGGCTCCTCTGCCCATGGGATTTTCCAGGCAAGAGTACTAGAGTGGGGTGCCATTGCCTTCTCCGGCTGGGAGAGCTGACTTTGGTCAAGACCCCCACCCTTTGCCGATTTTGCCAGTTTCCCCAGGATCCTGGCTGCAGGCCCTGGAGCAGGTAGGGTATCCCAGCAGGTCTCATCCAGGTCCCCAGAGACTGTAGAGAAGGAAAGATAATGTTCCCTCTATGCTTTCTGGTGAGTGCTTGTCTGAGACCCTTTTTCTCTAGGGCACCTTCTGAGTGGTGGTGAAAAGCCCTCTATTATGGCCTCAGTAGTTCAGGTTGTCTTTGTGAGTTGAGCCTGCCTGTTGAGCCTAATAACAAAACTTGATTCACCTGTGGTGCTAGGCAGAGCCCGGTCCAGCTTACGGCAGTCCCCATCCACCCAGACCCAGGCTGGCTTCTGTGCCAGATCCAGCCGGACTCCAGCCAGTTTCAGGGCCCAGCACAGACAAAGGAATGCTTAGTTGAAGTCTGAAAGCTCAGACTAGGTTCCAGGCGGACTCATTCATGACCTCCAGAGCCAGCAAGAAACTGTGAGCTTGAGGCACAGCAGGTACTTGCATTTGCTTGCTCTTTGCTGTTGTGTGTGTGTGGGGTGGGGTTTATTTCACTCTCTCTTCTGATGCTGGCACTGTTAAAGGATAAACTGAGTCATATTAATTTATTTATTTGAGCAGAAATCAATTTGAATCAGGTGGTAGCCAATGTAGAAAGTAGCAGCTTGAAGGAGCTGTACAAAATGAAAGATTTTGACGGGCGGAAGGGAATGCAAACAAGATGGTTACACCAGCATTGCCGTCACCCCGCCCCCCCAAAAAAAGCAGATTGGTTGGTTGAAGATTACTTTCCTTTAGGGCAACAGGGACCATTTTTGTGCAAGACAATCTTTCCACGGACTGGGGGTGGGGGTGGTTTCGGGATGAGTCAAGTACATTATATTTACTGTGCAGTTTATTTCTAATCTAATGCCACCACTGATCCGGCAGGAGATAACAGTCAGCGACTCACAGCTTGGAGACCCCTGCTTTAGGGGAGGACACAGGGCTTCATGAGCAGATTATCTAACTAGTACTGATCAGATGGTTCCTGATTGACTGGCTTACCTGTCCATTTCTGGTGATTCCGTTTTGAGGGCTGTCCTCTTGTTTTCAGCCATATGCATGGCTCGTTTGTTTAGCTCAGTTGTCTGGGGAAATGGCAGAGCATGAACCTTCAGGGGCTGGAATGCCTGCCTGATGGCGAAGGGAAGCCACATCACCAAATGATCCAGAGGAGTGTCTATAAATCTGTCCAGACTTCTAAAATATTAACTTGGTAGCAGTTGTAAGGTTTACAGAAACTTCAAGGCTCTCACTGCTATGAAGTTAAGTATAGTTTAAACAGCCTAAGATAGCCTGGAAGAATTATCCTAAGATAAAGAAATGCTATTAAAAAGTTAGGTATAATTGAAGAGAAGTGTTACAAATTTCTGTTCAGGGTTTTTGGAGGAGGAATGAGTCATTTGTGCTGGGGAAGTCAGGATAAATTAATGCCAGCTGAAATTTAGAAGAGGCGAAACAGGTTGAGAAAGCAAGGAAAACGTGCACTGTCTTTTCAATTAATTTTTGTTAGCACCTGCACTGAGCCTTTGTGTTCTTGATACACCCTTGGGGGCCAGGCCAAGCCTTCAGGAAAATAAAAAGTTGTATGATACAGTACATGAAAAAACTGGTCTCTCTGCTCATTGCCCTCTATAGCTATCTCTGGTTCTTCTGTCTAAAAGAACTGAACTTTGTTGTGCATGCTCAGTTGCTTCAGTCATGTCCGCTCTTTGCAACCCCATGGACTGTAGCCCACCAGGCTCCTCTGTCCATGGAATTCTCCAGTCAAGATTACTAGAGTGGGTTGCCATTTCCTCCTCCAGGGAATCTTCCTGACCCAGGACTCAAACCCACATCTCCCTATGTAATATTATGATAAGTCAAGACAGTTTTATGTTATTTTTATTTAAATTTAGAGTGCATTACACAGTTTTCTTTGGTCAAAAGCTTATTTTTCTAAATGGAACTTACTTGTGACTAGCAATACTGTGGGAGAGTTCTCAAGTTCCAGATTTTAAAATGTTGTTGTTTAGTTGATCAGTTGTGTCTGACTCTTTTACAACCCCCATGGACTGTAGCCCATCAAGCTCCTCTGTCTATAGGATTTCTCAGGCAAGAATACTGGAGTGGTTTGCCATTTTCTTCCTCCAGGGGAATCTTTCAAACCCAGGAATCGAATCCTCATTCCTGCATTGACAGGCAGAATCTTTACCACGGAGTAACCAGGGAAGCCCCTTTTAAAACATGGGGTGACAACCTATCGGCATGATTAATTTATATAATCTTCCCTTGGCACACTTTTCATCTGTAAGATGGAGAAAAAAGAGTGTTATTCTTTATCTTAGAAAGTTTGGGGAATAAGTTAGGAGATGTGAGAGAATGGTAAAGTGCTACGAGAATTCAGTTGTTTAATTGGCATTTGCCAAGCAATTGATGTCAGTGAGGAGGCAGCCCAGAAATAAAACAGCAAAAAGAAATTTCGCCATTCAGAATTTTCTATAGGACTAATAAAGAGTTGGCTGGATACCTAAAAGGCATTCTGTAAAGTAAGCACTTTGATTTTCATGACTGTCTTAAATGAGAATTAAAAAGAATGTTTTCCATTCTCTAAAATTTGGTTTAAATTCTTAAAAAGATGGGCCATGGCAGGATTGTGAGATTTCTGGAATGTCTTAAAAACAGCATCCTCCAGCATTCCCAGATGGAAACGTAAACGATGTTACCAGTAGAGCCTTCCTGTGTTGGGTGAGGAGGGGGCACAGGTGGCTGTAGGCTCCCCTCTTTTGCTCTAAACTTCATGGCTTTCAATTTATCAGTCTCTGAAGGATGAAGAGTTGAGTCTCTCCTGATAGCATTTGAAGCTGTGGTTCCACAGAGGATTTAACGCTGTAGTTGCAGGGAGTCTGGGTATTTCAAATCTGAGGCTTAAAAACTAAGCCATCCCCTCCGGCTTTTGCACTGATGCTGTGAAATCCATTTGAGAAACATGCTTGTGTTTTGCTGCTCATTCAAAGCTGTAAGCGTGACTTGGCATTGAAATAATAATTTCTTTTTTCAAAAGCTCCCCGCTGAACTACTACCAGGGTTATCTAAATATAGGTTATTTATTTGATTGGCATATGCTCTTGTCAGTTTTGCAGACAGTACGTAATGATGGTGGCTAATGTTACAACATTGTGGTACCGCGTTTCTCATTTCTGTCCAATTTTACACTCATCCAGGGACACCTGATGGTTCTACCTGATTGACTATTCTATATGTAATTAGAGTCATTATATAGAAATGTGTTATCTTATTATTCTCTAAATGAGAAAACAAAGAATTCTTCCTTTCTGAAATATTTTTTCTGGTTCACGCCCTTGAACCCAGTTGTCAAATCATAGGAGATTAAAATCCCAAACTTTTTTTTTTTAACTTTTTAACCTTTAAAAATCATCTTGGTGACTTACAGGACCAAGATTGTGTAGTAGAAGATGGCCCGATTAAGTGACTTCAAGGTAAGTTATAGGAATGTGCTACAATAAAGTTATAATAAGGATATAGTAGACGGCTTTACGTCGTGGAATCTACTTTTATGACACTTGTTTACCATGTTGTGATGTCTTCATGAATGTGATTCTTTACAGTAATAAAGGAGGGCACGGCAGAGCAAACTTCGTGGCATCTTCCTGTCAGTTTAGATATCACCTGGCACCACTAACTGGTGTCACAATTGGTTTTAATGAAGAAGTTTAACAATAAAAGCAAAGTCATAAGAAAAAAATCAGTGATTCACAGGATTATGCTCACCATTTAAAATAATGCTCATCCAATGATCACGATTTAAGGGGAAAAATATTCTAATATGAACAAATAAATGTATCCAAATAGTCTGTTCTTTCCCAATGGTTCATATAAACTTTGAAAAGGAAGGGTTATTATACATGTGACTTAGTGTTCATTTTTTAGAAACACATTTGTGGTCAACAATCTGTCAGTTATCAGTACTCTAGCCCTTATTGAAGATAAGGCATTAATATTTTGGTACACATCTGTTTGGTGAAAAATCTTGACAGTACACGCGCTGGTGTGTAAAGATATCTGCCTTTTAAGATACGTGCCTTTTAAAGATATCTTTAGCCTTTTTGCATGTCACTAATATTCTTTGAGTCTTTTTGATTGTGAAATATAATGCAAATATAGAAAAGGACATAAAGCAAAAAGATACAAAGAATTTTGCATAAAATGAACACCCATGTAATCACCACCCGTGTCAACAAACAGAATATTTTGAGCACCCTAGAAAACCCTTAACCATTCATTCAACATCCTTTTCCTGGAGGTATGACATTCATCTATGTCTGAACAGAGATTTACTTCTTTTGACTGTCTTTTACATAGTGTAGATTTGGCCAGGAAGTTTGTTCAGGGTTTTGCTACATGCAAAAACCCCAAACATACTTTTTGGCCAACCTAATAGGTGAGAGTGAAAGTTACTCAGTCGTGTCCAACTCTTTGCAATCCCATGGACTATACAGTCCATGGAATTCTCCAGGCCGGAATACTGGAGTCACTAGCCGTTGCCGTCTCCAGGGGGTCTTCCCAAGCCAGGGATCGAACCCAGGTCTCCCACATTGCGGGCGGATTCTTTACCAGCTGAGCCACCAGGGAAGCCCAAGAATACTGGAGTGGGTAGCCTATCCCTTTCCCAGTAGATCTTCCTGATCCAGGAATCAAACCGGGGTCTCCTGCATTGCAGGCAGATTCTTTACCAACTGAGCTATCAGGGAAGCTCAACCTAATAGGTTTTGTATATAAATCATTTTTCAGAATTAGTCTGTCAGGTAGTACACTGAACTTATATGATAGACTGTAGCAATTAAAAGAGTATCATGCTAGCTCATGGGTGAAGGTCAACACCAGGAATTCAGGGCCCTTACATGGCTCAGGTGGGTGGGCAGCGTCTGTTATTAATGGGTTTCTGAAGAGTCAGGACAGATTTAGAGTTTAGGCAGCTCTCTAAATTCAGGGCAGATTCAGAGAGGTGGCTAGAGGAAATGAGTTCTCATTCTGAGGAAGGGGCTTTTCTACCCACCTACCATCTTTATCATTTTCTCATCTCTTTCCACACCATCTTAGGGAGCTGTGAACTGGATAATTTTAATTACATCCCAAGGCCCTGATGGCATTCAGCAGTTTAGGTGCCCTAATTACCAGGCAGCCTTAACAGTAAACATTTAGGTCACACATCTTTAAACTGTTTGAATTTCACAGGTTTAGGATTATGATGACTGTGATTTTGAAATTTTGTATTGGCTTTAAGTGCTCTCAGTATCAAATAACAGAAAACTCAGTGAAGTTTTAAAGCAAAAGGAATTTACTTTGTTGCACAAAACAAGAAGTAAAAAGGTGCTGGCCTTGGCTCAGTAGCTGGAAAATGGTAAAGCGTTTCCTTATAATGTTGGAGACCTGGATTCGATTTTTGGGTGGGAAAGATCCTCTGGAAAAGGTAATGGCAACCCACTCCAGTACTCTTGCCTGGAAAATGCCATGGGCAGAGGAGCCTGGCGAGCTACAGTCCATGGGGTCGGAGAGTCAGACACAACTGAGACAACTTTACTTTCACTTTACTTGTTTTATAGTCACAAGAGAGCTACTGTTGCTCCAGATATTGCATCTGCATTCAAACAATGGAGTGGAAGAAGGATCTGGTATTAGCCACACTGTCTTTGCCTTTGTATCAGGAAGGCAAAAGCATTTTCAGATGCACCCAGCAGAAAACCACTTCATTCTCGTTGGTCAGAATGGTGTCACTTGGCCTTTTCAGTAAAAACCTTCATTCCATACTCACAACATTTTCTTTTTCTTTCCTTCTTTTTAAGGAAGAGTCTGGATGTCACTTTTGTGTCAGTGTAATACATAATAGGAGGAACATATACAGGAAGAGGTCAGATACTGAGGGGACCTTGAGAACTCAAGACTTTTGTAAGTTTCTGAAGTCTTTTTGAAAGATTTTTGGACTTCATCAGAGTATAAATTTGGAGTCTGAGCCCCTGTTATTTAGATCTCAGGGATCAGAAGAACCTGATTCAGAATCAGAATGATGACCTTGGTGCTCAGGTTGAAAGGAACAGGGCCATTCTCCCTCTGCAGTAGAAAGATGATAAGATGATTATTTTTGAGAATAAGAGATTAAAGGAAAACAGGGGACTTTGTACCCGATAATCTTGATCTTCTCTGGGAATCATAAGAATTGCCTGCCAAGATTATAGTGAGTTTGAAATGGTGACTAGAAACTGGTGAGGGACTTCAGAAGATTCATTATTTCAAGTATTCATAAAGGTGGGCGGTAATTGAACAGAACAGATGGTGGAGCAGGAAGGCAGATCCCCATTTGACATCAAGTTGCCTGATGTTGCCGAATCCTAAATAATCACCATCTTTGCTTTTCTCCAGTATCATTTTAAGTGACCTGACTTATAATGTAAAAAGTGATAATCATCCTGTACTTGGTTGACGGGAGATTTGTTGGTTTTGCTGATAATGGCAACATCCAGACTGAATGGTGTGTGTGTGTGTGTGTGTTTAATGAAGAGTCAATAGCCCGGGTGAATAGAGAGCTGGAGAGCGAGGCGGCTGTGATAAACAGCAACAGCCCTCTTCACGTGAGGACTGCTGCGTCCTAGGCTTCAGAGTCTGTCCTCAAATTGAGGAGGAGGAATCTTGCCCTGTGGGCTGACTTTGCGTTAAAAAGCGCAGGAGCCATTTTGCTTTTCTTCGTCCCTTTCCTCCTCTCTCTCTAGCCCTTCCTCCTCCACCTTCTTCCTGCCCTCCCGTCTTCTCTCCTGGCCCTCTCCTCTCCTTCTTACCTTTCTTCTTTTCAAAAGTAGTTTATTGGTTGCTCATTACGTGTCAGGGATATTTTCATGTGGTATAGATGCAGCGGTGACCGAATCAGAGAGACTCCTACCTGATGGAACTGCTGGAACCCTCTGGCATAGGCAGCATGTTAGGGAGCAGTGGGGGCCCGGGAGGAGGGTGAGGCGGCGGGAGGGGCTGCCTGCCGTGGAGGCTTCTGGGGCCGGTGACGAGAGATGGCGAGATTCTAGCTGGTTTTTTTTTTTTTTTTTTTTAATGTTAAAAGTTTTTAATTTTCAAGGTGCCTGTAACAAAAATAACCAGACACTTTTACAGCGTTCATTTACAACCGCAGTCTTCAGACGCCGGTGACTGCTGCTATCTGGCGGGCACACAGCCGGGACAGCCAGGGGCAGGCGCCCCGCCTCGTGCCCAGCGGGTGCGGCCACGTCCCCCCGGCTGAGCATGGGTCCTGGGTAGGGGGGCGCCGCACCTTCCTCCAACCCCGCGGAGGCACTGGTCCACCTGAGTCCTGACTCCATCCTGCCAACTGCTCTGTCTGCGGGCTGCTTCGCGCCTTCTCTCGCTAGTCTGTCCGCCTCTTCATTGCCTCTAAATCCCGAACGGCCAGGAACATGCATCCACTGAATGTCCATGCCCGGCGCCAACCGCTCCAGCTCCGCGAAGTCCTCCTTGTTGGTCACCTCCTTCCCGGCGCTGGTCCTCCAGCCATTCTGCTTCCAGCCCTTCACCCAGGTGGTGATGCCATTGATGGTAAACATGCTGTCCGTGTAGAGAACCAGGTTAGTGATGTCCTGAGCCTTAGCTTGCTCGACGGCCTTGCAGGCTGCATGAATCTCTGCCCTTTGGTTTGTTTGTCGCCCAGGAAGTCTAATTCCTACATTTAAGAGATGGCCTGGCCCCCAGTACACGCCGATTCCTGTGCGAGCCCTCTCGCGCCCGTTACTGGAGCAGCAGCCGTCAGTGTAGACCACCGAGTCCCCCATGTAAGAAAAGGTGTCTTTGCTAACTGGAGGTGGTGGCTCTGTGCTCTGTTTCACGTGCTTTGCACACAGCTCTGCATTTTCACCCTCATCCAAGGGCTCACGGAGTCGCTTGCTTGCTTTCACTTGTGGTTCTTCTATGTGTTTAGTTTTTTGCCCTTCTGAATGACTGGGGCTTGCAGACCTGCTGACAAAGGCCCAGGCTTCCTCCTCTGTGGCAAACTTCTTAACCAGTCCACCTGCGCTCTGCATTCATCCCAGGTCCGGAAGACCCCGGCCTTGCAGCCCCTCCTCACGGCATAGAACATGGCAAGACTGCGGCAGCTTGGGCTACTGCAGCCCACAGTGGCCAAAGTCACTCTGTGCACCACGCCCAGAAGCCGGGCCATCGCTCACTCCCGGCCACCGCCAAGAACCTCAGCTCCCGGCCGACGGCCGCCATCACAGAGCCCCTCTAGCTGGGTTTTAAAGGAAAGGCCTGTAGACTCCCTGATGGCTAGGACGCGGGGCGTAAGAGGCCCAGGTGTCAACTTGGGACGTGAGTAGACACAACCCAGGGTGAGACATGGGACAAAGAGTAAATTTTCGGTTTTGGGAATGGAGTGAGCTTGTCGATGATTTCAGTAGTGTCCCGCTCTGACAGGTTTCTGCGTCTTAGGAGGGCAGAGTCTGTGTTTCTTGCAGTGGCCTCAGCGGGAGCGCTCACCAGGCTTGAGGGAGGTGCTTCCTCCGGCGAGTCATCACAGGACTCGCCTGCTGACTGTGGCGCCTTTTCTCAAAGAGGGGAGTCCGCTCGGAAAGGCAGGGAGAGGCTCTCTCCTGTTTCGTTCGACTCCTTCTCCCATTGAGGCTGGTAGTGAGGCCTTGGCCTTTCCAGTCTGGGCTCTGTGTGATAAGTCAGGGAGGATGACACTGAGCGGACTCACCGTGACGTCTGAAGCCGAAGCTCCCTGCAGGGACGGGCTCGTCACCCTGCCCTGCGCTCTGTGTTCCAGATGGGGTGAAGACCATCTGCTTGGTGGTGAAGGGCTGTCCTCCGACTCGACCTTGGTTTTTTCTGAAAGTGCTCATCAGACCTCGGTTTGTCCCTCCTGTATTCTGTCTTGCAGTTTACTCAAAACCCTGGCTCAGGAAAGGCGTCCTGAGGGTGGAGTCCCCTGGGGAGATACAGCAGCGTTGGTCACATCGCCTTCCGCCTTCCATTTTTCACAGTGATTTACAGACATAGTCCCATGCATGTTAGCTCATCTGTGCTCCCATTGTGCAGGTGGAGGGATGGGAGTTTTTAGCAGGTCATTGACACAACCAAAGTCATTGTTACCAAGAGTAGCAGCGAGATGCTATATCTAGGTCTCCTCAGTACTAAACATAATGTTTTTCCCCTTATATCCATGATGACTTTGGACATATAGTAAGGGTGAGTTTTCTTTGAGTCCTTGGGGGTAATGTGCACATTCATCAAAGTCTGAGCAGCAGCATAGGGAACCTCTGTAAAAAGCGTGAAAATAGAAAACTTTCCACTATATATTTTATTAGTCAAAACCCTGTACATTCGTTCATCCATCTCTTGTTAGAAGTATGTCAAATTTTTCATTCGAGCCTGAAATGTATCCAAATGTATTTTCTTTGAGAGTTGCCTTTCATAGTTTTTTTTTAAGTGCTGAATTTTTGTATAAATTTTGTTATGTTTTTTGATCGGGTGGTATTTGTGACTCTATTGGGAAATGAAGAATAACATCCCCAAACTGTCGAAGAATTTCTATAATAGCTGCTTTCTCCCGAGTACTTCTGAATGCCACCATCTTGGCAGAATGCAATATCTATTAATTATCGCAAAATCTTAAAAGTCTCCAGCTTCAAAATGGAAACTATGTTGCACTTATTTTTATGGGAAAGAAAATCTATCATGTGTGTGCCCAGGAGAGTCATGATGGCAGATAACGCACGATGCAAATGGCACTGGGCAGGTTCCAGGTGGCAGTAACTCTTATCTACAGCCAAGACCATCAGCACAAATAGGACGAATGTGGGAATCGGCCACTGAGGCCATGTGTTTACTTCCAAGAGCAACTGTGCCATCTCATTTCCAAGACCCGAGCCACCCAAACACATTGTTCTGCGTTACATAATGCTACCATTTAAATGCTGTCATTCCAACGTGAAGACCAGCTGTGCACATCAGGGCCCAGCTGCGGGGTTGAGGTACCGATGAGCCATCTGGCGCCTGGTTCTGGGTGGTTAAATTCCAGCTGGGCATTTCACTCCATATCCAGCTGTGATAAAGTCAATTGAAGGCTGCATATTATTCCTCAGAAATCACTCCTCGGGGACATTCCTCAGAAATAAATTTCCATCAGAGGTGTCATTGATTGGTTCTATACTTTCAATGACAACATTTGCCAAAATAAAACCAAACAGAGAATCGTTCGGTCATTTTGCTGTCTTTGTGTGAAACAAAGCAGTTAAAGAGAATGAAGCTTTTTGGTCCTTCTGCAGATTATTTGTGTACAGGGGCAACCAGCAGTATAGCTGCCTGGCTTCCCTCATCTCTCTGAGAGGAACAGTCAGATGCTCCATAAAGGCTCAAACAGCAAAAGCGATAATTAGCCTGATTTCCAGAATCATTCTGTCCGCAGGTATGTGAGACAGCAGACTCGCCTCTCCCTCAATACCAAATGTTTTCAAGGGAAGGATCTGAAAATGCTGCCTTAAGTTTTTATACGTGTGACTAATCATGGTGTCCTCGGAGAGAAAAAGACCTTGAAAAATTAGACTTAACATTTCAGCATTTTCGGTCATTTCTGTTGCATTACTGAAACCATGCACCTCAGATTCAGACCTGAACCCATCGTCTTTTCACTGAGATCACACACCTGGTCTTAGGACTTTGTGAGGCTCAAGCGCTTGATGTCTCACTGCAGAAAAAATTCAGTGAGAGACAAAGCGATAGGTAAGAAGTGGATTTTTATTTAGAAACACACTATGAGACAGAGTGTGGACCATCTGAGGAGGTGAGAGCGACCCCAGGGTATGAGGTGGTCAGTTTTTATAGGGATCGATCATTTCCTAGGCTGATGTGTGGAGGAGTAGTCCAGCTCTTTTGGGGAAGCGGTGGGGATTTCCCGGAATTGGGCCACAGCCCACTTTTTGGCCTTGGAACTCTCCTGGCGACCATGGGTGTGTCATTTAGTGTGCTGATGTGTTAGGAGAGAAGGCTGAGGCTCAGGTTCTAGTGGCAGTCAACGTGGATCTGTTTGGCTCCCATCACTTTATGTCAGGTCCTCAGGCTGTGTCATTCTTTCAAAGGTTGTACCCTGCACCCTTCCTTCCTGTTTTATAAGGATATGGAACTATGGACTTAATCTTTATTATGTTTTAGCGTCTTCAAAGGAGCTGACTTTTCTTATAACTTATTACAATGTTTCACTTAGTGATGCTTTAAAGACAATTTTAAGCAAACAGCCCTAGGATATATTAATTACTGAGAATAGAGTTATGCTATATATTAGTGTATGTTAGCTGTCAAATACAGTGAGCTTGAAATAAAATAGTTTTCTTTTTCCTTAAAATTAAATTTACTTTGTTCTGTGATTTCTGATTGGAAAAGCTAACCATTTATTCCTAGATGGAACCTTCTTTGGGGAGCTGCAATTGCTAATTTAAACACACAAAAAGTGAATATATGTGCAGAGAAAGTATTCAGTAAAGACACTTTATTATCTTTTTGGAGTGTTTAGAGAAACTCTTGTGTGGGGATTATATGAGTAACCAAAACACAGATAAGCACAGTAATGCAAACTTCCAATGCGTGTGTATCAGGGTTCCTCAGAGAAACAGAGTCAATAGCATCCATATAAATAGGTAGATATAAGAGGAGATTTATTAGAGGAATTGTCTCATGAGGCTGTGGGGGCTGAGAAGTCCCACAGTCTCTTGTCTGAAAGCTGGAGAATGAGACAGGCCAGTGGTGTAATTCAGTCTAAATCTGAAGGTGTGAAAGCCAGCAGCTCTGAGGTCAGAGGCAGGAGAAGTTGGGCATCCCAGCTGAAGGAGAGAGAGAATTTGCCGTTCCCCCGCCTTTGTGTTCCACCTGGGCCTTCAAGGGATGGGATAGTACCACCCGCATAGGTGAGGGTCTCCTGAATCAAATGCCGGTCTCTTCCAGACACGCCAGCACAGTAGGCCCAGAAGTAATGTTTTACCAGCATCTGGGCATCCTTGAGGCCAGTCAAGGTGACAGAGAATTCACCACCACAGAGTACATTCAAGTTGGGTGGTTTGTTTTCCTTTCAATTCTAAATGCAGAAATTCTTAAGGAACACTTTCACTTTTATTACTATGGATTTAAGTTCAGGGCTTGTTTCTCAGCTTCTGAGTGGTCTAAAATAAACCAGTGAGTGTCTTATGACAATTTATAGTCTCTTTGAATATGTTTGAGAGAGAATTTAAACAGAGAAGATTTTTAGAGTTGATACCAGGGTTATATATGCATTGTAATTTCTCCAAAATATATATTTTAGAACCCCACTAATACTTTGAATACAAAATAGAGAAGTCATCCCTTACACTTTATAGGTGCCCATATCCCACACCCGAATCCCAGGACTGACTGGAGCTTATAGTCATAGTTGGAGTAACTCCACAGAGCACGAAGGAGCAGGCCTTGAGGTCATAGAAATCACGAGACAAAACTAAGAGACAGCAAGGAAAAACAAAAGACATTAACAAAATTTTTAAATTTACAAAGATTTGAAACATGCACTGCACCTCTTATTTTCAGATTTAAACTTTGGACTGTTGTTAAATTTTAGACTAATTCACTTTTTGTTCTTTTCGTTTTAAATACCTTAAAAGTTTTATTACATGCTTTTGTACCTCAAAGTGTAGACAAGCAAAAAACTGAAAATTACTGCTATTTGATGTTAGAAGTTCTTTTATTTGACTTAGAAAATTGATTTTATCGAAGTCACCAGACTGCCCGTCCGTGGTAGCAAGCATTCTTTCTTTACAACAAGATGACAGACAGGTGGGAAGAGTGTAAGGGAAACTCACTTGCAGTGACTTTGGCTCTTTACCTTATGTGAATTATTTCTTTTGAAAATGAGAGATGGGTAGGCATCTCCTAATCAGTGAATTTTAAAAATACTTGCAATAATAATGGATATTTATATAATCCCTGTGTTATATTGTGAAACAAAGGGATTGGTAAAATTACCCAAGTAAATCTGATATTGCTATGAAGGGACAGGTTGTAAAGTCAGACCTTCTACCAAAGAAGGGATTTGTGGTGTTTTCAGTGTTTCCTGTGTGTGCATGCTAAGTTGGTCAGCTGTGTCCAACTCTTTGCTACCCTATAGACTGTGTAGCCTACCAGTTTCCTCTGTCCAAGGGACTCTCCAGGCAAGAATACTGGAGTGGGTTGTCATGGCCTCCTCCAGGGGATCTTCCCAACCCAGGGATTGAACCCAAGTCTCTTACATCTCCCACATTTCCAGGTGGATTCTTTTGCACTAGTGCCACTGGGAATGGTCTCCAGTTAGGAAATGACTAGGAGCTGTGAGAACGATGGTGCACAAATATATCGATATGTTACCTTATGTATGCAAAAATGACCATGATGATCAACAGCTACCATTTGTTATACACTTCCTGTTAGCCTAGCACTGTTATAAATACTTCATGTGCTAATTTATTGAATCTTCTCAACACTATTATTATCCAAACACTGTATAGGTAAGTTCTGAGTTTAACTAGAGGCGTTAAATAACTTGTCCAAATCCTTGAAGCTTGTAAAAGTTAAAGCCAGAATCCAAATTCATAATATGTGACTACAGAAACCACATTCTTTTATGGTAAATGATACTGCCTCCAAAGTATTACCTTGTGTTAGGGCATTTTATATAATAATATCTGATTGTGGTCATGTAAACAGCCAGGACTCAGAATGTACAAACACACATAACACATACACATGTGCACTCTTTTCCTCTCAAATAACCACCCAAAGAAAGGTTTGTTTAGAATATGTTAAATATGCTAAAATAATTAATTCTCTAGTTGCTTTCAAATCAACGCCTGTCACATTTTGCAAATAATTTGAGGAGAGTAATTTGGAAGAAAAAGATAACAGGATCACTTAGCTATGAACATGGGCAATGGGATTCAGAGTACAGAAGTGGCTTTGATTGGAGGAAGGTTACCTAAATGAAACTCAAATACATTAAAAACAATTCCTGAATAAAGAAGGACAGCCTCCACATCTTTATATACCTTGAAGACAGGATAAAAGAAAATGGATTTTGCTCACAGAAAGGCAGGCCTGGATTAGACTTGAATAAACCTTTCCAAGATGATTTGAAAAAAACTGAAGTTATAGGGACTAACTTGGTTCTGCTCATGATGACTCAGGCACATATGTTACTGGATTACTAAAATTCCTTATATCTCTATGAATGAATCTGTTGCACTTGACCAAGTTCAGTTCAGTCTCTCAGTCATGTCTGACTCTGTAACCCCATGAACTGCAGCACGCCAGGCTTCCCTGTCCATCACCAACACCCAGAGCTGACTCAAACTCATGTCCATCAGGATGGTGATGCCATCAAACCATCTCATCTTCTGTCGTCCCTGTCTCCTCCTGCCTTCAATCTTTCCCAGCAACAGGACTTTTCCAAGGAGTCAGTTCTTTGCATCAGGTGGCCTAAGTATTGGAGTTTCAGCTTCAGCATGAGTCCTTCCAATGAAAATTCAGGACAGATTTCCTTTAGAATGGATTGGTTGGATCTCCTTGCAGTCCAAGGGACTTTCAAGAGTCTTCTCCAGCAGCACAGTTCAAAAGTATCATGCTCAATTTTATATTCCAACTCTCACATCCATGCATGACTACTGAAAAAAATCATAGCTTTGACTAGACAGACTTTTGTTGGCAAAGTAATGACTCTGCTTTTTAATATGCTGTCTAGGTTTGTCATAGCTTTTCTTCCAAGGAGCACCCCCGCCAAATAAAGTATCTTACTGTATCCATTGTTTCCTCATCTATTTGACATGAAATGATGGGACCAGATGCCATGATCTTAGTTTTCTAAATGTTGTGTTTTAAGCCAACTTTTTCACTCTCTTCTTTCACTTTCATCAAGAGGCTCTTTAGTTCTTCACTTTCTGCCATAAGGGTGGTGTCATCTGCATATCTGAGGTTATTGATATTTCTCCCAGCAATCTTGATTCCAGCTTGTGCTTCCTCCAGCCTGATGTTTTCCATGATGTACTTTGCATATAAGTTAAGTAAACAGGGTGACAATGTACAGCCTTGATGTACTCCTTTCCCAATTTGGAACCAGTCTGTTGTTCCATGTCCAGTTCTAACTGTTGCTTCTTGACCTGAAACAGATTTCACAGGAAGCAGGTCAGGTGGTCTGATATTCTCATCTCTTTCAGAATTTTCCATAGTTTGTTGTGATCCACACAGTCAAAGGTTTGGCGTAGTCAATAAAGTAGAAGTAGATGTTTTTCTGGAACTCTCGTGTTTTTTTGATAATCCAACAGATGTTGGCAATTTGATCTCTGGTTCTTCTGCCTTTTCTAAATTCAGCTTGAACATCTACAACTTCACAATTCACATACTATTAAAGGCTGGCTTGGAGAAATTTGAGCATTACTTGCGTGTGAGATGAGTGCAATTGTGCGGTAGTTTGAGCATTCTTTGGCATTGCCTTTCTTTGGGATTGGAATGAAAACTGACCTTTTCCAGGCCTGTGGCCACTGCTGAGTTTTCCAAATTTGCTGGCATCTTGAGTGCAGCATTTTCACAGCATCATCTTTTAGGATTTGAAATAGCTCCACTGGAATTCCATCACCTCTGCTAGCTTTGTTCGTAGTGATGCTTCCTAAGGCCCACTTGACTTCACATTAAAGGATGTCTGGCTCTAGGTGAGTGATCACATCATCATTGTTATCTGGGTTGTGAAAAGTTTTTTTGTATAGTTCTTCTGTGTATACTTGCCACCTCTTCTTAATATCTTCTGCTTCTGTTAGGTCCATATCATTTCTGTCCTTAATTGTGCCCATCTTTGCATGAATTGTTCCCTTGGTATCTCTAATTTTCTCAAAGAAATCTCTAGCCTTTCCCATTCTATTGTTTTCCTCTATTTCTTTGCATTGATCACTTAGGAAGCCTTTCTTATCTCTCCTTGCTATTCTTTGGAACTCGGCATTCAAATGGGTATATTTTTCCTTTTTTCCTTTGCCTTTTGCTTCTCTTCTTTTCTCAGCTATCTGTAAGGCCTCCTCAGACAACCATCTTGCCTTTCTGCAGTTCTTTCCTTGGGGATGGTCTTGATCACTGCCTCCTGTACAATGTCATGAACCTCCGTCCGTAGTTCTTCAGGCACTCTATCAGATCTAGTCCCTTGAATCTACTTGTCACTTCCACTGTATAATTATAAGGGATTTGATTTTGGTCATACCTGAATGGTCTAGTGATTTTCTCTACTTTCTTCATATTAAGTCTGAATTTAGCAATAGGAGTTCATGATCAGAGCCACAGTCAGCTCCCAGTCTTGTTTTTACTGACCATATAGAGCTTCTCCATCTTTAGCTGCAGAGAATATAATCAGTCTGATTTCAGTATTGATCATCTGGTGATGTCCATGTGTAGAGTCTTCTCTTGTGTTGTTGGAAGAGGGTGTTTGCTATGACCAGTGCGTTCTCTTGGCAAAAGTCTGTTAGTATTTGATCTGCTTCATTTTGTACTCCAAGGCTAAATTTGCTTGTTACTCCAGGTATTTCTTGACTTCCTACTTTTGCATTTCAGTCCCATATAATGGAAAGGATATATTTTTTGGGTGTTAGTTCTAGAAGGTTTTGTAGGTCTTCATAGAACTGTTCAACTTCAGCTTCTTCAGCATTATTGGTCAGGGCATAGACTCGGATTGTTGTAACATTGGATGGTTTGCCTTGGAAACGAACAGAGATAATTCTGTCATTTTTGAGATTGCATCCAAGTACCACAGTTTGGACTCTTGTTGACTGTGATGGCTACTCCATTTCTTCTAAGGAATTCTTGCCCACAGTAGTAGATATAATGGTCATCTGAGTTAAATTCACCCATTCCAGTCCATTTTAGTTCACTGATTCCTAAAATGTCAAGGTTCACTCTTGCCATCTTCTGTTTGACCACTTCCAATTTGCCTTGATTCATGGACCTAACATTTCAGGTTCCTGTGCAATATTCTTTACAGCATTGGGCTTTACTTTCGTTACCAGTCACATCCACAACTGGGTGTTGTTTTTGCTTTGACTCTGTCTTTTCATTCTTTCTGGAGTTATTTCTCCACTGATCTCCAGTAGCATATTGGGCACCTACTGACCTGGGGAGTTCATCTTTCAGTGTCCTATATTTTTGCCTTTTCATACTGTTCATGGGGTTCTCAAGGCAAGAATGCTGAAGTGATTTGCCATTCCCTTTCCCAGTGGACCACATTTTGTCAGAACTCTCCACCATGACCCATCTGTCTTGGGTGGCCCTATCCAAGGGCCATGGCTTGGCTCATAGTTTCATTGAGTTAGACAAGGCTGTCATCCATATTATCAGTTTGATTAGTTTTCTGTGATTGTGGTTTTTCATTCTGTTGGCCCTCTGATGAATAAGGATAAGAAGCTTCCTGATGGGCGTGACTGACTGAAGGGGAGACTGGGAGGTTGACCAAGGGTAGTGCCATATTTCTTTACCACCTCCCTAACTTGATTATAAGGGTTGTGATTATTGTTGTTCAGTTGCTAAGTTGTGTCTGACTCTTTCTGACCACATAGACTGTAGTGTGCCAGGCTCCCCTGTCCTTCACTATCTCCCAGAGTTTGCTCAAACTCATGTGCATTGAGTTGGTGATGCCATCCAACCATCTCATCCTCTGCCACCATCTTCTCATTTGCTTTTAATCTTTCCCAGTATCAGGACACAGCCTTGTTGGGGCAAAGGGGCTTTTGTAACTGAGTGAAGCTATGAGACATACTGTTCAGGGCCACTCAAAATGGTTGGGTTCTAGTGAAAAATTCTGACAAAATATGGTCCACTGGAGGAGGAAATGGCAACCCACTCCAGTATTCTTGCCTCAAGAGCCCCATGAACAGTATTAAAATGGCTGTGATATGTATAAATAGAAACTAAAATTTACTGCATAGTTATTGGGAAAATGTAAGAATAACAGTATTATTTCCAAACTGTAAGAGTTCCAAAGACTAGCAAGGAGAGATAAGAAAGACTTCTTCAGCGATCAATGCAAAGAAATAGAGGAGAACAATAGAATGGGAAAGACTAGAGATCTTTTCAAGAAAATTAGAGATACCAAGGGAACGTTTCATGCAAAGACGGGCTTGATAAAGATCAGAAATGGTATGAACCTAACAGAAGCAGAAGATATTAAGAAGAGGTGGCAAGAATACACAGAAGAACTGTACAAAAAAGATCTTCACGACCAAGATAATCGTGATGGTGTGATCACTCACCTAGAGCCAGAGATCCTTTAATGTGAAGTCAAGTGGGCCTTAGGAAGCATCACTATGAACAAAGCTAGTGGAGGTGATGGAATTCCAGTTGAGCTATTTCAAATCCTGAAAGATAATGCTGTGAAAGTGCTGCACTCAATATGCCAGCAAATTTGGAAAACAGCAGTGGCCATAGGCCAGGAAAAGGTCAGTTTTCATTCCAATCCCAAAGAAAGGCAATGCCAAAGAGTGCTCAAACTACTGCAAAATTGCACTCATCTCACACGCTAGTAAAGTAATGCTCAAAATTCTCCAAGCCAGGCATCAGCAATACGTGAACCATGAACTTCCAGATGTTCAAGCTGGTTTTAGAAAAGGCAGAGGAACCAGAGATCAAATGGCAACATCTGCTGGATCATGGAAAAAGGAAGAGAGTTCCAGAAAAACATCTCTTTCTGCTTTATTGACTATGCCAAAGCCTTTGACTGTGTGGATCACAATAAACTGTGGAAGATTCTGAAAGAGATGGGAATACCAGACCACCTGACTTGCCTCTTGAGAAACCTATATGCAGGTCAGGAAGCAACAGTTAGAACTGGACATGGAATAACAGACTGGTTCCAGATAGGAAAAGGAGTATGTCAAGGCTGTATATTGTCACCCTGCTTATTTAACTTATATGCAGAGTACATCATGAGAAACACTGGGCTGGAAGAAGCACAAGCTGGAATCAAGATTGCCGGAAGAAATATCAATAACCTCAGATATGCAGATGATACCACTCTTATGGCAGAAAGTGAAGAGGAACTAAAAAGTCTCTTGATGAAAGTGAATAAGGAGAGTGAAAAAGTTGGCTTAAAGCTCAATATTCAGAAAACCAAGATCATGGCATCTGGTCCCATCACTTCATGGGGAATAGATGGGGAAACAGTAGAAACAGTGTCAGACTTTATATTTTGGGGCTCCAAAATCACTGCAGATGGTGACTGCAGCCATGAAATTAAAAGATGCTTACTCCTTGGAAGGAAAGTTATGACCGACCTAGATAGCGTATTGAAAAGCAGAGACATTACTTTGCCAACAAAGTTCCGTCTAGTCAAGGCTATGGTTTTTCCTGTGGTCATGTATGGATGTGAGAGTTGGACTGTGAAGAAAGCTGAGCACTGAAGAAATGATGCTTTTGAACTGTGGTGTTGGAGAAGACTCTTGAGAATCCCTTGGACTGCAAGGAGATCCCACCAGTCCATTCTGAAGGAGATCAGTCCTGGGTGTTCATTGGAAGGACTGATGCTGAAGCTAAAACTCCAATACTTCCACCACCTCATGGGAAGTGTTGATTCATTGGAAAAGACTGATGCTGGGAGGGATTGGGGGCAGGAGGAGAAGGGGATGACAGAGGATAAGATGGCTGAATAGCATCACCAATTTGATGGGCATGAGTTTGGGTGAACTCCGGGAGATGGTGATGGACAGGGAGGCCTGGTGTGGTGCGATTCATGGGGTCGCAAAGAGTTGGACACGACTGAGTGACTGAACTGAACTGAACTGAAGTTATTCATGAGTTAGAAACCTCTAGCCAAGTTTGTCATTTAGGTTAAGTAAAAACACTTATTCTTCCCAGGAATAATTGTAATCACCAAGATTATAACCTAGGAAAAGACATAATCTCCTATGAAGTAAAGATTTTAAGCTAGAAATTTTTAATACAAAATACAGGCAGTCATTTAATCAGATTTAGTTTTTTGGAAAAATCACAGCAGAAAATTTTCTTTGGGAGCAATGCTAAATTATCTTAAATAGTTATTTGACCTTACTACCAATAATAAGTTTCAGGGAGCATTCATTAAACTTAGAAGTGACAATATATGTTTTACTAACCTTAAAAGCATCATAATTGGGCTTCCCAGGTGGCTCACTGGTAGAAAAGTCTGCCTGCAAAGCAGGAGACACAGATTTGATGCCGGGGTTGGGAAGATCCCCTGGAAAAAAAATGGCTAGCCACTTCAGTATTCTTGCCGGGAAAATCCCATGGACAGAGTAGCCTGGGGACTACAGTCCATGGGGTTGCAGAGAGTTGGGTATTACTTAGTGACTAAACAATAACAATTATCATAATACTGTTATCAGAACTAGCCACATTTTCTAGGCCACTGTTGGTTGTGATACCACCACTATTGGTTAACTAAGGCTCTGAGGAGCATAAAGGATTTTTGTTCCCCATTTTGCTTATTTTTTAAAAATATAAATATATGGATTTGCAACACAATGATCTATGTTCTGTCAGGTTATAATCTTACATGTATACAACTTGTTCAGTCTTAACAAATTTTTTTTAAATGTTCTCATATATTCACTAATTTATTCTAGGTCACTGGAATAAATTTCATCCCATCTTCCAAAGTCTTTCACCCCTTTAAACAGCTTTGGTGACATTTCAAGGTCTGTAACTATTGAGGATAAATTAGTTAAATAAGTTAAGATGAGGCCTAAAGGATTAGGTTATTTAAACATAAGACATTTCTTGACAATGAGGGTTATTAGATATTAAAATAGAAATTACCCTCTTTGGTCTGTTGGCTATAAACATTCTCGTTTATCTGACAGGAAGTAAATGTAATAATTTCAGAAGTCTTGGGAACAGAAAAGATGGCCTTAAAAACTCATTCCGTGAATATAGGTGTGACATGTATGATATTAAGCATGAAGTAATTAAATGGTATCTATTCCCAGGGTGGAAGAGATTGTGTAATGATGACAAATAGGAAGTGTCATGACATCCCGAGTTTGTCCAGTGGAAAAGTTGTAGGTGATGCTTCCTATCAGAGTGATTTTAACAGCCTAAATATCCCATTATTCTATCCAGAAAAGTGCAGTGCCTTCCCTAGTGGCTCAGATGGTGAAGAATCTGCCTGCAGTGTAGCAGACCGGGTTCGATCCCTGAATCTGGACGATCCCCTGGAGAAGGAAATGGCAACCGACTCTGGTATCCTTGCCTTGAAAATCCTGTGAACAGATGAGCCTGGCAGGCTACGGTCCATGGGGTCACAAAAGAGTCAGACATGACTGAGTGACTAACACTTTTTCACTTGAGAAATTGAAGCCATGCAGGACTAAGGCTGGAAATACAGAGCTGAAGAACCCTACGCTCACACCCAGAGCCTATTAGAAACACAAAGCTTTTATGCATATTTGTTGATTTAGATTCATGCTTAAGAAATCCATTTTGAGCAAGTGCCAGCCGAGGCTAAGGGTGACCCAGATTCTTATTCCTGGTGTCATGATGCATCAGAAGCACAACCAAGTGGCTAAGATTTTGTGTTGTGGAGTCAGCCTACGTGTAAATGAACCCACTATACAAGCTTTGTGGTTTGTTATGTAAAACTACACATTACTGATTGTAGATAGTTTGCATTTCTGTGGATGAGCTCCACCTTTTTTAGTGGATCCTTTTATCATCTTCGTGAAAGGCAGAGTAGACGCTTGGGCCAAGCAGTTCTCTCATAATAACTGCTGTCCGTTCTGAATAGTCCAGGTATCCATTCTGATTAACGAGTGCTGATGCATCAAAATTAAATAGCTTGAGTATAACTCCTGGGGCTAAAGATTATTGTGTAGGCATTTGGATTTGGTTCATATATGTCTATGATGAGATATTATCAGGAAAATGTACATGGAAACAGAACTTCCTGGCCCTGGCTTTATAAATAGCTTTTCTTCTAATAAGAACTTGATTCCTCATGACCATTATAATTATTTTCAGTTTATTTACTCTTATTGAGGTATATAAAGTGCACTCTATCCATATCTACAGCTATTTCTGGTGAAGATATTTAGGTATATCTTGCGTGTGTATTTGTAAATGCACAAATATTAGTTAAATAACTTGATGGATTTTTTACATATAGAAATATTTCCACAGCACCACCACCCGTAGAGCAAGATTCAGAACTTTTCCAACAGCTGTACTTAGCTGTTTTCCATCCCATTCCAAAAAATAAGCCCTAATGTGACCTTTATCACTGTAGAATAGTTTGCCTGTTCTTGAACTTTATATTAATGAAGCCACATAATTTATATCGTTTATGTCCAGCTAGTTTTTTCCCCAATACTATGTGTTTGACATTCGTTTACATCATTGCATAGAACCATGGTTCTTTCTTTGTCACTGGTGCATAACATACTGTTCTACAATTTATTTACCCACTGTAGCATTAATTGAATGCATTGTGCCCAGTTTGGAACCTATATGCTTATATATGTTCTTGGGTAGACTTCAGCACTTATTTCTGTAGTGTGACTTTGTTGCTCTTAAGCAAGGTATGCCAAAGAAGTAGCTTTCTCACTATAGACATCTGCCTGAAGGGAGATTAACTAGCATTAGAAAATCATCCACTTCAAGTCTCTTAGTGTAGGAATTCTATTTCCTCGTTCATCTGATATGTTACTTTATCTCCACAATAAAGCCTCCATCTTACCAAGAAAGCAAAACCAAGTTGTAGAGATGGCCCATGAGTTGGTCTCCAATGGGACTTACTCAAGATGTCTATCAGTATTATACCATTGACGGAGATTATGAAAAAAAAAAGAAAAGAAAGAAAATCACAAAGCTCCCAGCTCAGCCCGAATGGCGCTGATCCAAAAAATGTAATACAAACAGTTCAGAATCTCTCTGACATAACTTGCAGCAAATTCCAGCCCTTCCCTGCAAAAAAAAAAAAAAAAACCTGAGCTGTGTGCAAATCTTCTTTGTCATACAACAGTCCTGATCACTGAGAGAGACCACAGCTCTGTTCGGGTCTCAGGATCTTTATCTGCAGGCAGAGGAAGCAAACACAGTGTCAATTACGTCTCTTAAGCTCAGGAATTGCACTGGGAGCATAATGAGGTAGGAACTTTTTTTGTTGTTGCTGTTTGGTCTCAGACTCAGAATTAATCTAGCTCAACATTTAGAAGACCCTGAAACCCGACTCTGTGGCACCATCTTTCTCCAGCTGCTCAGACTAGAAACCTCGAATTCACCCTTGATTTTCTTTCCTCAAGTCCATCTCCAATCCATCATCAGCAAATCCTACTGAGTCTTAATAAAACCATCCAAGTGCAAACAGTTCTCTGCTTCCCAGTGCCTCTCTCTCAGCTAGGCCACAGCAGCCCACCCTCAGGCACCTCTGGGTCCACACGGGCTTTGCTGCTTTTGACCTGTTCCTACAATCTACTGTCCCTGCTGCAAATAGCATTTTTGTTTGTTTGTTTGGGTTTTTGTTTTTGTTTGTTTACAAATATAAGCTAGATAATGACATTCCACTGTTAAAAGAACAGAAACAAAACAAAACAAGAACTTCCTCTGACTTCCCATCACACTTGGACCAAAATCCTTTTTGGCCAAGAAAGCTCTAGAATCTTAAACTTGACCGCACATTGAGAGCCACCTGGAAAGGTTAAGAATACTGAGTTGTGTCCGTGGTATCTGATGGCCGCTGGGCGTGCCACGTTCACCCTACTTCTCTGCGGTCCCTCCTCCCAGTCTGCTTTCCCTGTCTCTCTGCACTCCAACCCCAAGTGCCTTCTTGCAGTTTTTAAAAAACATTCTCTGCTCATTTCTATCCCCAAACATGGGTTGCTCTTCCCTCAGATCTTCGGCTAATCTGTTCTTCCACAGATTTCCATTTCTGTTCACATGTTAACTTTATAAAAACATTTTCCTTGACAAACCTATTTAACCACCCCTATTTCTTTACCCTGTGTGTTTTCAGCATTTATGGGAAATTGCTGTTTTCTTCCTTTCCTGTTTATGACTGATGTTCCTCATGAGAGGAGAGGCTCCAGGAAGAGGGCCACTCTGTCTTATTTACTAAAATCTCTTAAGCCTGGTATATATTATGCGTGCATGCTTAATTGTGTCTAACCCTTTGTGACCCCATGGACTGCAGCCTGCCAGCCTCCTCTGTCCATGGGATTTTTCAGACAAGAATACTGTCCGAAGTGTCTGGAGTGGGTTTTATTTGCAGGCAGAGTCTTTTACCACTGAGCCACCTGGGAAGCCTTAGTATATATTATGCCTGGTACTGATTCTGTAATTCCTCCATTTTGAGTGAAGAAAAGGATTAATCAGGATTCTGGGATCAAGAGTTGCTACAACTAGGCAATGTTGGCTTGTGGAATTTTTTATTCAGAAGACTTATGCTATTGTTTTACTTACAGTCTTAGACTTTCCTTCTGGAAATAGTCAAGGAGACCGTTGCTCATATTTGCTTGACTGTGTTGCTTGGTTTTTATGTTCCACTTCCTTCCTGACATACAGACTGTCTGGCTGGACTCTGCAGTGAGTTGGACGCTCCTGGATTGGGAGTCTTGGCTCCATTCCTCTCTGTTGAAGGCGTGGGATCCACCTCTTCTCTTAGGAGATGCTATGAGTGGGAAACCCTACCCTTATGCTGAAGGTGTCAACACGCCTTGTCTTTATTCACGTGTCCTCCTTTCACCTTTTGATGAAACAGTCCCCTCCCTGATGCAGTGGGATACATCTCCAGGGGACAGAAACGTCCTTGCATCTGCAGCCCTTGACCTGGGTCTGGGGTCCTGGTTGCTCACAAAGAGTCTCATGTTGGCTTCATCTCCAAGGCAGACGCTTCCAGTCTCTGTCCCGAGTCAGAACTTGAATGAGAGCCTTCAGGGACGTGTGGCTTGACAGGAGGAGCCTGAAGTGTGTACTTGTTATTTGACCACAAAGCAGTGCACTCTGTATTTTACATTGTTTTTCTAAGATTGAGATAGAATATACTAGGAGACTAAGAGATCTGAGAGGAACTTGGAGAAACTCTAAAACCAAGATGAAAAAAGAATAAAAAGCAGAGAGAGGGGGGGAAAGATTTTCTTTTGGGTTGGTGAAGAGAACCCAATCTATTGTAAGTGGAAGGGTATTTAATAATTAAGTGCCAATAAGGGCATAGATCGGGCTTCCCTGGTGACTCAGTGATAAAGGACTTCCCTGTCAATGCAGGAGATGCAGATCTGATCCCTGGATCAAGAAAAGCCCCTGGAGAAGGAAATGGCAACCCACGCCAGTATTTTTCTCTGGAAAACTCCATGGACAGAGGAACCTGGTGGGCTGCAATCTGTGGGGTCACAAAGAGTCAGACATGAGTGGGTGACTAAACCACTACCTCCACCACCAGAACATAGGTATGATGACAAAGAAAGTGGGAACAATAATTTTCTTAAAAAAATTGAAAGTGGTGAGAAAAAACAGAGATGTACTGAGCTTATGTTGGCAACATCCTTTTTTGGTAAGAATGGTTCTGAGACACAAAATGTGAATTCAGTGACATATAAACAACAGAAAATAGGGAAATGATTGAGAAAGGAAAACAACAAAGACAAACACAGAACACCTTGACCATGTATCATGCATAGAAACTCAACATGAAATGAGGTCATGCATATAAAGTTCTTAGAGCAGTTTCTGGACGTAGTGAGCAGTCAGTAAGTACTAGCTCAGACAAACCAGAGACTGTCCATCATGTTGAAGGTGCCGAGTAACAAAATTTATGTTGCAAGCTGCGGGGAGCTCACTATTTTCAAAACGCGTTCTGTTCTTCCACCGTCCAAGCCAGTGGCAAGACAGCTGACCGTGGAGGTCACCAGAATCTATATTTGTTGTGATTCTGAGAACATCTGAAAGTTGTTAAGGTTGGTGGTGACTACCTCAACAGATTCTCTGTTTTTCCTCCATTGCTGCTACTGCTGCTACTAAGTCACTTCAGTTGTGTCTGACTCTGTGCGACCCCATAGATGGCAGCCCACCAGGCTCCGCCGTCCCTGGGATTCTCCAGGCAAGAACACTGGAGTGGGTTGCCATTTCCTTCTCCAATACATGGAAGTGAAAAATGAAAGTGAAGTTGCTCAGTCATGTCCGACTCTTAGCGACCCCAATGGCACCCCACTCCAGTACTCTTGCCTGGAAAATCCCATGGATGGAGGAGCCTGGTAGGCTGAAGTCCATGGGGTTGCTAGGAGTTGGACACGTCTGAGTGACTTTACTTTGACTTTTCACTTTCATGCACTGGAGAAGGAAATGGCAACCCACTCCAGTGTTCTTGCCTGGAGAATCCCAGGGACAGGGGAGCCTGGTGGGCTGCCGTCTATGGGGTCACACTGAGTCGGACATGACTGAAGCGACTTAGCAGCAGCAGCAGCAGACTGCAGCCCACCAGGCTCCTCCATCCATGGGATTTTCAGGCAAGAGTCCTGGAGTGGGTTGTCATTGCCATTAGATACCATTAAAAAAAAATCACAAAAGTGACATATACGCATGATATCACATCAAACAACAGAATGGTATAAAGTTGAGAAATGCAGGTGGCTCAGACGGTAAAGCGTCTGTCTACAATGCAGAAGACCCGGGTTCAATCCCTGGGTCAGGAAGATCCCCTGGAGAAGGAAATGGCAATCCACTCCAGTACTATTGCCTGGAAAATCTCATGAACAGAGGAGCTTAGTAGGCTACAGTCCATGGGGTCACAAATAGTTGGACATGACTGAGCGACTTCACTGAATTTCCCTAACTCTGTTAACCAATGTTAATGGCACTGCTATGTCAATCAACACATTTTAAATTCAGATGATATTTGTTTATTTTGGGGAAAAGTTATGAAGTAGAAACTGAAGTAGAATAGCATGCTTTCAAAAGAAGGTCATTTCAGAGGATTATTGGGGGAAATACAAAGAAAGTAAGCTTAAATCCTTAATGGAGTTATGAACAAAAGAATTTGGAGCAACCAAGTTACCTTTTTGAGATTTTGTTAGTTAATTCTAAAACTAAATTCTTATTGGTATTATTCTGGGGGAAAAATGCTTATTAAGCAAGACTGTGAGCTCCTTAAGGATTAGTATTATCACAAAATCCTGCAAGAACCTCACACGTGGTGAACGTTTTCTAAGTGTTAAAAGAGGAAAAAGAACATATGACTCTTTAAAAATGTGAGGTCTCTTTTTCATAATACCAACAGAGTTCTCATTTTACCCATCATAATAATCGTTTTTCTCCACTACAATCATTCAAATAACACATAAAATGTTTATATTCAATTTATTAATTTGCTTCATTTAATTATGACTATCGCACCATTTAGAAAAAGCCTACACATTTAAGAGCTTAATATATTTTCTCTTTGTTTTATTTTGTCCTGATTGAATAGTTTTTAAAATGTGTTTTGCTAACCTCCAATATTCCTTTCATATGATAGTTTTCATTAGCTTGTAGCTGGTTTTTTATTAGCTGGTTTCCTCCTTCTTGCTCTCTTTTCTTCCCTCTTAGGAGAACTTTAGTCCTTGTGTTCATCAGAAAATCAAGGCCCTCTGTGAGAGGGCTGGGGTATACTCCTTATGGAGCCTATGACTTAAATAATGACCAAATCCACAGCTCAAGGGGTTGCAAAGAGTCGGACACGACTGAGCACCTGAACTGAACTGAACTGAACTGAACTGAAGGAATAGGATTCTTGTACATCATTAACTATGGAAAGGTTAGGGAAGAGAAACTGGGAAGTGAGAGTTAAAAGATATGTAAGACTGAAATCTTCTCCTGTTGCTTCCTAAAAGAGAGTTGGTCAGTAACAAGAAAGAGCTAAATTATCTTGATCTGAAAACTAGAGCTTTAGTTAAAGAACGTTACTTTCTTGTCCTAGAAGAAAATAAAACCATGTCATTGAATACTGTCTTACATGAATGGGTTGAGAGGCTGTAATAAAGATTGGCATATTACTAACACTTCCTTTTTGTATTCATTAAAAAAGTAAAACTGATGGATTGTAGTTATTGTAACATACTACTAAATATATCAATAATATACATTTTTATTGGCTGCTTTCTAGTGAATGCTGCATGACATACAACATGCTTCTAATTAGATTAATTTATTTAGGGGGAAATGGACCTCATTAGCCAATTTTTCTAATGTTTCAATGACATTTCTTCTTCTTTTTTTTTAGTTTTATGAACTAGGAATTTATTGTCAGTGTTTGGTAAATAGCACTATGAATTAACACTTGCAAGAGATGACAGTAAATAGTGACTCTGCCTGAGTCAAGTCTTAAAGTTGCCACTTATTTAATGTGTGACTTTAGGCAAATTGTTTGAGTTTTCTTTCCTTTCTGTAAAGTGTCTCTGTTTACACTAAATGGGCAGTAAAAATAACAACTTTTTCTGAGGACTGAGTTAACTCCTATACAGCATTTATAACTCAAAACATGTAACAGGGGTTTTTATTTTTCTGTTCAACAGAAGTGATACATACTTTGAACCAGTCCTTTTCCCGAGCAGACACAGTCAATCAAACCGGAAACTCCTCCCGCCTTGTACCCAAGGATGGAGTGTATATTCTGGGAACTCGGAGAATAACAGGGCTTTGGAGGGGCACTGGGGCCACAGATCTGACCCAGGGTCTTTGCTCACACCCTTGTCTGCCGAGAATAGCTATCACCACCCTGCGCGGGCTTCCCCGTTCAGCTCAATTCTGATCCACGTCCGAAATGCCCACTTCCCACCTGGTCACAGAGAAACTGCAGCGCTGTCTCAGCCCTGTCTGCCCAGGCTCTCTGTGCCGTGGTTCCTGACCTTCTAGTGCCCTGGACTCTCCCTCGGGTGTGGACCTCAGGCTTCCTGCATTCTCTGGCTCCACAGAGCTATCTGACAGTTTGCATGTATAGATAAGAGGAACTCTGGGACAAATTTAGAAGCACAGAAACATAAGTATCTATGAGATTTATCGAATTATCATTATTCTTCAAAGTTCCATTTTTCTTTTTCCTTTTGAAGGGAGAAAGAGGATTAGAGACAGTGGTTAGAATGTGCAGAGACATTACCAAGGATTCTGGGCTCTCACTCCCACCGAGCTCTGGCCAGGGGACTCCCCTGGACTCTTGATCAGTTGACATTCTGACCGTTAAACTAGAGAAGCCAGTGCAAAAAGCAGTGACTCTAAGGAGGGAGTTTGTACAGTCATAGTTTGGTACAGTAACAGAGTGTTAGGAGGGACAGGTCAGTTCTGGTTAGTGACTCACAGAAAGGGGAGAGGACGGAGGAGAAGGTATTTGGTTCAGGTCTGGGAAGATACGTGGGCTCTTAAGCCAAAATATATGTTGCAGAGAAGACCTGTTCTTGCCCTTTTGTTCCCAAAGCTTATATTTTTTCATCCTCTGCTTTAATGAGTTAGAAGAGTGTTTTGTAGAGGAAAGCATGTAGACTTTGGAGCCGTCGGGCTCAGCGGTGTCACTGAGTAGCTGGATGACCTGGGAAAATCGAAGGCTGAGTGTCTGTACAATGACCATGACCTCGTCCTTCCAGGCGAGGGAATCAAGCACTGAAACATACATGGCGCACCCAAGTTCCAGGCCCAGCTCCTGTAACAGCTCAACAAATACTGTTTCTTTCCCCACTTTTGACCCCAGAGGTTTAGTGTAAACTTTATTTAGTGTGTACTAGGAACTTGGGCAAAACTCCCTTTAGGAACTGTGTTCTGTAAATAAGTATTTATAGTCATGGTCTACTTTCTCCTGGGAGGATCTGTAAAATGCAAGACTTTACTGCCATTGATACCTAGCCCCAATTTTTATAATCATAAAATGGAGCAAAACAATGGGTGATATACAGAGCCTAAAGTGAGATATTGACTTGATTTATATGCTTTTTAGCTACTAAATTCTACAGAGAGCTATTTTAAAAGGAAATACATCTGAAAAGCTAACACAAGATTTTACAAGTGGTTGTATTTAGCAGAAAACATGTTTTTCTGCCAGTTGATCTCTTGAGAATTATGTCACCGGGTATACTCTGTTCCTCCTAATTGGACTGTGATAACATCTAATTGGACAACTCTGTTTCTTTGTTAGATCTTTTTGGTTTTATTATGTAGAAGTTTATCCCAACTCAAGAAGAATAAGGCTGCTACCCTAGAGTGCAGCTGGGAGGCCTCACAGGTTTGAGCAGTGGGGAAGGGAACCAAGAACTAACTTTCTCAGCTAAGTAGGCTAAACTTGAAGGTATAGATTCACAAATATCCAAATAAAATTTCTTTATTGACATAGAGGAGAATTTCCAGCCTTGGTACTGCTGGGTGTGGGTTTGGGGAGAGGAAAATGAAAGAAAACCCAACTATAAACAGAGAGGAAATCAAAATACTAGTCTATAAAAAGTCTGGTTTTAATTTGCACTAAGGTAAAGCCCTTTATGAGCTTCCCTGGTAGCTCGGCTGGAAAAGAATCCACCTGCAATGCAGGAGACCCTCCTTCGATTCCTGGGTCAGGAAGATCTCCTGGAGGAGGGCATGGCAACCCACTCCAGTATTCTTACCTGAAGAATCCCCATGGACATGGCAGGATACAGTCGATGGGGTCACAAAGAGTTAGACATGACTGAGCAACTAAGCACAGCACAAAACCCTTTATAATTATTCTCTGCATCCACATGCTTGAAGTGTTTGAAATCACAAAATGGCAAAATTTATAAGTGAAAATCATCTTGTATTAGTCCTAAATAGGGATATTCTAATAGAGCAAATAATCCATCTGAAAAAACTACTCATTATTCATGTCTGCACAGCTGAGTATCAGCAAAAATAGGTATGTCTCAGAAAGAAAACTGTGGGTAGACTGACATTTGACTTAGCTGCTATCTTGAAGAATTCAAATCCATTCTCTTCTGCAGGATTCCTCTAGGCAGCATCAGCCATCCAGCTCACTCTGTGCTGTCTGACCTGGCTCCTGTCTCGTGTGTTTTTGTGTGACTGAAGTTTTTTGCTTAAACCTGCCATGTTTGGTATTTGGTGGAAGGTATAGGTGCTCTCTTGCCTGGAAAATCCCATGGACAGAGGAGCCTGGTAGGCTACAGTCCATGGCGGACGCAAAGAGTTGGACACGACTGAGCAACTTCACTTACTCACTCACTTATAGGTGCGTCCTGATAGTTTGTAGATTACAAAACAATTTATGAGTACCACTGAGAGTCAGTCTATTCATTTTGGTGTGAATGTTTTTTCCACTGGTTTGCCTTTCATTTTGCCAACATCAGTTACTCCGACACTACTGTAATATCCACTGCTTGCTGAGAGCAGTGGACTCAGGCATCGTCTCCTGTGATGTTGTAGATTTCATTTGGTGTCTTACTCTGTCTGCTTCTTCTTCTTTGTCATGGCATTTTTTTTTCTTTTGTTTTCATATTTGGCCAGCAGTTTCTGGTACTCATAGAGTTTTACCAGAACTTTAGTTGTTTAATAGTGGTTTTAAAGGCAGCACACCACTTTTGTGCTTACAATGAATTCATAAAAGAAATGTCACTATTAGAATTTTTCCTGAAAAAATTTTCAATTGTTAATAAATGGCATTTGGTAAGAAAAATATATGAACACTGAAACTTGCTCTTAGTTGCCAGGAAACTATTTTATCTAGTAAGTGTATGTTTAGGGCCTATTGTTGATGAGAAAATAGGCCTTCTCCTCTCTTCTTCCTCCCACCACACCTACTATAAATAGCTTGAGAATAACTCTCTAAATATATACAGGAAATAAAACATGCTGCAAGTGTGGCCCCAGATGCTCTAAGAATCCAGAGTGGAAGGAAATTCCAGTCTGTGTGGGATAATCATTGGGGAGTTAGCAGATGAATGGGTTCTTGGAAGACTTGTGATAGGTAAAGACTGAGGATGAGCAATTCAAGTAGAAAGAATGACCAGGACTAAGTCCACAATAGCAGCAAATATGAGATGTTTTTAGAAAATGATAACACTATCAAAAAAAATTATAAAGCGGAGTAAAAGGAGTAAGTCCCCAAGTTTAAATAAAACTGTATTGCAGATAGCCTCAAATAAAGTTCACATGGTGTATTTTGTTGTTTAAAATCTGTTCAGATTCAATGTTGAGTGAATGTAAAGCACTCAAATAAAATTGCACAGCAATTCTCATATGAAATACACCCAAACTCCATTAAGCATCAGTACTTAAAGTGTGGTGACCTGCACACTCTCCATAGACCTGTTGGTGGAATTTCCTGGGCTGGGAAGACGTTCTGTCAGCCAGAGTGTATCATCACGGTGCCGGCGCAGCTCTCAGTGTCTTGGCCAAAGAACAGGAACGTAAGGAGTCCAGGCTTTCATCTGGGTGGTTAGAAGGAAATGTCCCTTTACAGAAGGAGCAAAGCACCGTCTCTAAGGCTTGTTGTCACTCGCCCAATTTGGTCATTGCTTATAATTGTCATTTTCTAGTCATGGATTAATTGGCATATACACACTGAGCTGTGCCAGGCAAGAATACTGGAGTGGATTGCCATGCCCTCCTCCAGGACATCTTCCCAGCCCAGGAATCAAACCCAGGGCTCCTGTCTTGCACTAGTGTGTATAAAATGGATAACTGATGAGAACCCTGGAGTAGGAAATAGCAACCCACTCCAATATTCTTGCCTGGAAAATTCCATGGACAGAGGAGTCTGGTGGGCGACAGCCCATGGAGTCACAAAGAGTTGAACGTGACTGAGCACGCATACAATGAGAGCCTGCTGTACAGGACAGGGAGAGCTACTCAGTGTACTGTGGTGACCTGAATGGGAAGGAAACCTAAAAAGAGAGGATATAGGTATATATATAGGTGACTCACTTTGCTGTACAGCAGAAATGAACACAACATTGTAAAGCAGCTATACTCCAATTAAAGAAATTGGGGTTTTGGAAAAAAACACATTAGACTTATTCGTATAATGGCAAACTGTACCTAGTTTGAATTAGACTAGATTTATATGTCTCCAAATTTTCATAAATAAGATATGAGTTAATAAAACAGAAAAAATAATACATATATATACAACTTTAATTTGAGGATTTCTGATAAGGAAGCCAGAAGAGCAAACACTTTGGAGCAAAGACTTTTAGATGTCAGCATTATATTATACTCATAATCCATCATTATCAAATTTCAAATTATCAAATCCATTATTATCAAAGCCATCAAATTTATTTTTATAATATGAAATAATCTTTTTTGTACATAGAATTCTCCAAAGCTCAGTCTGCAATCACCAAGATAGCTTGTACCTTTTGAAATAGTAACTTCTTTTGCTCTGGGATGATGATAAAATTAGAAAGGTTTTGTCATAATAAAGAAAAAAAAGAGGAAAGAAATATTACCTATGAAGCATCATTTAGGAAATGACATGTTTAGTCAATTTTAGAAAAGTGAAGCTGTACTGAAGACAAAAAGTGCCTATCAGGTTACTTTTATGGGAAAAATTTAAATTTTCTGAGTAGTTGGGTCAAATCCCAAAATACCATATGACTTTGTAACACAAAAATGAAAAGCATCTATTGTATTCAAACCATGTGTTCAGGCTAAAAGGTAACGTTAACTGGATTTCCCAAATCCAGCCTGGAAACTTTGATATCCTTCTGGGCCACGTGGGGCTTAGAAGCCTCTGCCTATGGAGGATCAGACTGTCTTTTATGAGCCTGTCTGCCCCTGATCCAGTCATGTTCCTATTAAGTTCTGCTGTAACCCCTCCTGGTACAGGGGCAGAAGTTGGCCATTCTTTTCTTTCTCTTTTTTTACAGCGATGTGACTCAATCTGTGCCTGAGCTATTCAGGAATAAGTAGATATTATGAACTAAGAAAAGAATAAGAACAGTAGTGAAGTTGACCAAACTATTAGAGAATATTTTCCCTATTGAACACCGGCTTCAATCTCGTAGGATATTGGAGGCCGAGCTTTGGGGTCCTCAGACATCCTGAAATATTATACAGATAATATGAAAAAGATACAGACGAAAGCTCCTGAAACTCAGTGCCTGCAGATTTCCATCTCTTCCTGTTACAAAGCGAAAACAATCACAGTTCTCTTACCTGTGCACCAGGCATAAACATTAATTGATGGCTGTTCTTCCTGAATTACATTTGGTCTGTTGGGGAAAACCCATATATAATCAGTTTAGAAATACAGTGAGTTTAAATATAATGTCACAGATGAGCAGTGAAACTTTAATCATGCTTTTATGATCTCCAGCTTGGATTACAGTCATTCTCTGCCTCCAGGTCTCCTTCAGGGGTCCCACCGGCCAAAGACAAGACAGTACAAGTATGCGGCCCCAGAGATTTTAATCATGCAGAGTCTGGTCAATGTGTATGTCTGCCTGGAGAGCTGGGTTCTGGCTGCTGGTTAGGGCCGGATTGATGGTAAGAGGTCCTGGGGATGTGTTTTTGAAACACGGCGTGAATCCAAATGAGTTTCAGGTTCCCTATTGTCCAAGCCCAATTTTGCTCAACTGTGAAAACGTGGGGTTTCCATTTCTTCAGAAGCGCTATTATAAATCATGATGCCCCATAGCTTTTTCAAGTAGTTGTGGAATATATTTTTCCCAGACAGATTCAGAATATCAGACCTGTCGTCGAATTTAGGTCAAAGCTAAATTGACTTGTTTAATTTTCTTTTATTTTTCTTTTTTTCCCAACAGTACAGTATTCTTTCTGTGCCTTCCATGTAGATTTGCCATAATTTTAAAAAATTCCTTTAAGATCTTAGCATTGTAATACTTACCATGTTTAAAATAAACGCCGTTGAAATCTTATTTAAAAGTATGCTCATGTAGAACAAACATGGTTACCAGAGGACAAGGGTTAGGGGAAGGGATAATTTGTGATGGACATGTACACACGGCTATATTTAAAATGGATAACCAATAAGGACGTACTTTATAGTACAGTGAACTCTGCTAAATGGTGTATAACAATCTAAATGGGAAAAGACAGAATAGATACATGTATATGTACAAGTGAATCACTTTGCTGTATAAATGAAACTAACACAACATTGTTAATTGACTATGCTCCAACTTAAATTAATAAAAAAATTAAAAGTTAAAAAATAAAGTATGCTCATGTATAGGCATGGTCTGCTGTGCATGGTGACACCATTGCCGAGACCCCTGCCACTTCCTTGTTGATGACAGAGAAAAATCAAACATAGTTTATTTTCCTATAATTCTATTGTATAGGATATTTTATAAACATACTTTATCATTTTTCCCAGGTATTATTTTTATCCTGATTTCCCAAGTCATCTTATTTGTCTCAACCTTAATTGGAAGTAAATCATTAAAATGCATTTTCTTTTTTTTGCTCTTTGAAAATGGAAATGGCCATAAGGGCTTTTATTTCTGAATGAAATTGCATAATTAGGTTTCATCTACTGACATTTCCGCATTTCTTTTAAACATATTTCTTCTGCTATCTAGACGCACATTTGTCATATGTATTGAAGTCGGTGTAATTACTCTCCCTTTTAACTTATTGGTCATATTTTGATATGATAGCAGTTTTCTGGGAATTGGGCTTGTCTGATAGCTTACTTGGTAAAGAATCCACCTGCAATGCAGGAAACCCTGGTTTAATTTCTGGGTCAGGAAGATCTTCTGGAGAAGGGATAGGCTACCCACTCCAGTATTCTGGCCTGGAGAATTCCAAGGGAGTTGCAAGGAGTTGGATTCGACTGAGTGACTTTCACCTTCTTTATGGGAATTAGATGCAAGGAATACCTGCTTTAAGGAAGGGATATACTATTAGTGACTAGCTACCTTGATTTGATTCTTCCTGAGCATGGCATATTCCTCAGTGCTATAATTATAGATAGAGGCATTGAGAAACACAAATGAGATTTGATAGTGAAAAATCTGATATTCATAGAAAAACCACTTTTCCTTTTGAGCGTCTTTTCTCATCAAAGGGATAGTTATAGTTCACATCTCACACAGCTTTTGTAAGGAGTGAAAGAAATATGAAAGCACTTCAAAACGTATAAGACTATTTGCAAATATTAGTTATTTTTAATATTCTGTAGTGGAGGAAAGCTTTTATGGACAAGAAGCAAAGTATTTAGCAGCTAAATTCAGTATTTAATTTTGAAGCACAGAATTTCTTCTATTAACAGCTAAACCTCTCCCTTCTGCTTTTTTGCTGTATATTGTCTACCTCTTTGGGTTTTTTTTTAACTAGTATAAAACAATGCATATGTGTTATACATTTGTCTTTTAGTAAATCTATGTTGTATTTTAGTAAAAATCAGATAATAAATAAAGGTTTTGAATATGTGAAAAAATATAGCCATAAATATGGAAAGTGAAAATATACTCTAATAAGGCCCTTTTGAAATATTTCACTCTGGTTAACTTCACAATAATAAAAATAGTTGTCGTGTTTTCGAACAGTCACAAAATATACTGATACTTATGTTGGCATTAACACACACTCTATTTTTATATTTTTAACACACACTCCATTTCTATATTTTTCTCCAGTGTTTCTTTAGTGTTAACTAAATGTTGGATTGTTCTTTTTCAGTTCATTAAAGAACCATTTCTGAACTTATCTCTGAGCTTTTCCTGGTAAGGGGAACTTGAAGTTCAAATGCCAGTGTGTGCAAATAGTACCAAGTGGATTGGGATGGGGAATCTGATCTCATTCTACTCTTGGTCCTCTTGTCCCTCCTCTGTTTTGTGAAACTGCCCTCTTTTCTCTGAGACAGGAAGAATTCATATCTGCAGATTTTCTTAGGGAATCACAAATGAGCTCCTGTAATTCTGTGGACCAGGTCCCTTTGCAGTTACCATAGAGACCCAGATCCAAACAATAGGCCATCTTTTCAACTGTTTTAAGCTCATAGGCTTCTTGGCTTCATGTTTCATTGTGTTTTCTCCCTGAACATTTCACTACTGAATTTTTTCTTCTTTCTTTTGTATTCCATTCTAGCCAAACTTACATATATTAATTCTTTTAAAAAGAAATATTTATAAGTGGGGAGACTTGTCTCAGAAATGAACCAGTAATTTATGCATGTCTGTGCAATGCTCACTCTCATGCATGCTCAGTCACTCAGTCGTGTCCAACTCTGTGACCCAAGGACTGTAGCCCACCAGGTTCCTCTGTCCCCGGGGATTCTCCAGGCAAGAATACTGGAATGGGTTGCCATTTCCTTCTCCAGGGAATCTTCCCGACCCAGGGATTGAACCTGGGTCTCCTGCATTGCAGGCAGATTCTTCACCATCTGAGCCAGCAGGGAAGCCCCAGTGCTCACTCTACTTGTCACTAATTTTATGTATTAGCTATAAAACAGTCTCATAAGCCTTCATCAAGGACCAGCTCACTTAGCTTTAAAAGTGAATGCAGGAGGCATGATGATGCAGGACCACTAACAGCACAGTAAGGCCTCCCAACGCCCAGGTGAGTGTCCAGAGTCTCCACACCGCTTCCAACGTTCATAAATTACTTAGTCATTGACCAGCTGATAAACTTTACTTCCAACTGGTACAATATGAAAGTAAAGAGAAACAGCTAGAAGAATGCATCTAAGCAAATGCACGGTTGGACTTCCTTTTACAGACTGGGTTGAAATAATTACGGGGAATATAATTAGCAGTAAATGTAGCTCTGGGATGTGTCATTCCACATAGGATGAATTCTCTGCACAACCCTACTGCAATCCCATCTGCTAAGTCCATATTTTCCAACCAGCATTTTCTGCACATATGCCATGTGATTGGTACTTTGGTAGAAGCTGGACATAGACATAGAATCCTTGGCTCGAAGAACTCATGAACTACTTATTTGACTAGAATATTTCAGTCACAAGGATTTTATTTGGGGGAGATTTCTGTTTAAATAGCAACAAAGGTAATAATTGTTCACTTTCTTGTAGAGATGGCAGATCATCATAGTTAAAATGTGGACTCTAAATGTTGCCTTTCAAAATGCCAAACATTGGAAAGGTGCGTTTAATCTCAACAATCTCTGATGTTTGTTTGTTCATCTACAAATAAATAAATAACAGCAGAATCTAACTCGTAGGATCCTTGTAAGGCGTAAGTGAGTTAGTATTCACACAGTACTTAGAATAGTGCCTGGATTCAAATCATTCAAAACATAATGGCTTCTTTGTCCTCAAGGCCCCAAAAGGATGATTCATAGAGTATTTTTACCCTTATGAGAAACTATATTATATTTTAAATCTTTCGCTTAGAATTAAACAATGAAGATGAATAACAAAGTGATGGTAAGAAAACTGCTTGTTGAATTCAGTATGGATAATCAACCTGTACCACTCAAGGCAAAAGAGAGAAATAATGTTCTAAAACAAGGAGTGCTGCAATTTTATTTGGTCTTGAAGTATACAGGTATATTCTTTGTCACCCCAATCATTTCCATCAAACATACATAATTGAGATTCTGTGGCCAATTAGCTCAAGTTGTGTGAATTTGGGAAATTCTCCTTGAACTCCTAGGCTTCATGTGAACTCTTGCTGAAGTGTATTTGGAAGAGACAATTTTTTCTTTATGTGTTTCAATTAGAATTCCGGTGCATATATTGCATCTGACCTCTTTGAAAACCTTAATTTAAATGAGGAGCAAAGAATTCAGTATTCTCTTGCAAGGTCCATTCTAGCTGCAGCATTCTTCAGTTTTAGGTTTCCAAAAGGTGCAGAGTTGCTCTGAATTGTGATGAGAGTGACAATGAACTCTTGTCTCCCAGAATGTGGATGGTAAGGCACAATCTCCTGACATCCTTGTAACAACAAAATTATGCTTCTATACTGGTGCCTCAGACTGTAAAGCGTCTGTCTACAATGTGGGAGACCCGGGTTCGATCCCTGGGTCGGGAAGATCCCCCTGGAGAAGGAAATGGCAATCCACTCCAGTACTATTGCTTGAAAAATCCCATGGACAGAGGAGCCTGGTAGACTACAGTCCATGGAGTCGCAAAGAGTTGGACACGACTGAGTGACTCACTTTGACTTTCATACTTTTTTTCTGATGAAAAGAGAGAGTAGAGAAACTCAGTCGTGAGAGATTTCTTGGTTAAATTAATGTTTTAAAACCTATACAGGAAATGATTTCTTATTGGAAGAAATAATTATTTCTTTGGTCTCTGATCAGACCATCTGCATAACCTCAGCTTTTCATCCTAGTTTTTTCCCTATTAGTTCTGAGCCCTTCTTGATTAATGGTCCTCTTTTTCAACTTCATCTTCAATTCCTCCCTCCCCACTAGCCTCTTTCCTTTGTCTATAAGACAGAGTTGAAGTTTTCCTTTGGTCATGCTATTTCCTTGGGAACTTCTGATGTGCCTTTTAAGTAAACAAAACTTTTGGAAAGATAACATTTGTCTACCTTCAAACATTCAACTTCTGCTACAGCCTCTCCTTTGTTAACCCTCAGCAATCTGCTTTCCACTATGAGTCCATAATAACACACTTGAAGGTCACATGTGGTTCTATAATGACATAAACAATGGTTCTTTTCCAGTTGTCATCCTTTTTGATAAGCCCTTGACATTGAAATCAATGCCCCTTATCCCATTTGCAGAAAACTGTTACCCTAGCTTTCCTGACACAGAATTTGACAGTCTTCCTATCTCTGACTGCTTTATCTGTGACTATTAATTTTCCTCCTTCTGTTATTCCAAAAATTCCACCCTGAGCCATCTTGTCTATTTCTGACGCCTTCTCTTGGGTCTTCTCGTCACTCTCCTAACTTTAATCATTTCAGATTGAAGACAAGAGTAGAAGAGGGTAACAGGGGATGAGATGGTTGGATGGCATCACTGACGCAATGGACATGAATTTGAGCAAACTCTGGGAGATAGTAGAGAACAGAGGAGTGTGGCATGATACAGTCCATGGGGTTGTAAAGTGTCAGATGTGACTTAGTGACTGAACAAATCTCTCTCCTGAATTCTACATCTTATGCTTTTGTTTTAGAGAAATTTTGGCATTTAAAATGTCTACATCATCTTACTTATTCAAGTAAATTGTCCAAAAGAGGAGATGGTAATAGAAAGTCACAGTATTATTATAAAGCCTCTTGCTTGTCTCTACTTGAGTACTCCATTAACTGGGCTGTTTAAAAGCGGAAATGAATCTTAAGCTCTTATGGCATCAAGAAAACTCAAGTTTTGAGTTAAGCTTTCTCCATCTTAGTGGCTGTTGGAGGAGGGTGATGCCTCAGCCACCACCAGCAAGCTGCCACTTCCTTCCGGCTTCAAAACCAAGCCACATCTGCCCAAATCAGGGAGTTGTCCAGTAGGACACCCGTTTGTTGAATCCACCTGACATGTAAATGAATCGGGGTTTATACTCTGTGGGTAACTCAGCTCTTCTTGGTCATAGTAGAATTTGGGAAGCAACCCAGAGGAACCCCAGTTTTCCAGAGATTTGCTTTTTTATCTTCCCAATAGAGCAGCTACTCTATTTCCCCTTTACCTGTGTGAATCACCCTAGTAAATGCAGAAACTCCTCCTCTCTTCTTGGTGAGTCTAGTGACACATGGACCCTCAGTGACCAGATCTCACCTGCTAGTGCAGCGGGCCATTATCATTTTCCCCACTGAGAGCATCTGTCCCTTGGGTACCATTTAAGGTACCATGCAGGCTAACCTGCTGTAATGAAGCAAGCCCCAAACACTGTGGCTCAAACAAGATTATTTCCCTCTCAAACAAGTTCTGAGTTGGCTGGTGGCTTTAGGCACAGAAGTATCTTTGCTTAACAAGATTATCAACCTTGTTCTGTCTTGTTGCTCTGTAATGCCTCAGAGTCTCACTGTATAGTGAACTCTGGCCCATCTGCATTACACATGTAGATTCTAGCCCACACACATGTGGGAACAAAGGAAGGAAGTTCTAGCGTTTTGCTCATTAAAGGATTTGACCTTGAAGTTGCTTGTGTCATTCTGCCTGCCTCCCATGAGCTGGAACTATAGCACATAACTCTATATAGAGGCAGTGAAAAGCTGGAGCTTGTTTAACTGGGAAGACATTCACTGAACAAATATTCAGGGTGTTCTCCTGTTAACATGCAAAAGGAGATCGTTGGTCATGGGAAAGTTATCAGTCTATGCTATGGTACTAAAACCTTTAAAAATCAAGATAGCAAAGTTTCAGGGATGAGAGGCAAACATATTATGAGCGGGACACTAGGTATAACAGTGGGAGATGCTACTTTCCTCTTTGGTTCCAGGCCTGTGTATTCTGTCTGTGGCACTTGACATCAAATATCGGATGATGGATTGAGGTATATATCACATCCTTAAGGAGTTCCCCAACCACACCAAAATTGGTGCCCCTGGAAGGATGAATCTTTCCTGCTGTTCATCACGGCTCCCCTGATGGTCCTGAAATGCGGTATCAGTCTGCATGGTTGTAATGCATTGCTTTAGGAAACCAAGGTCAAAAGTTTTCTTCCCCATCACGTGGCAGAGTGCATGCATGCATGCTAAGTCACTTCAGTCCTGTCCGACTCTTTGTGGTGCTAGGAACTGTCACCTGCCAGGCTCTTCTGTCCATTGAATTCTCCAGGCAAGAATACTGGACTGGGTTGCCATGCCCTCCTCCAGGGAATCTTCCCAACCCAGGGATCCAATCCGTGTCTCTTAGGTCTCCTACATCGGCAGGCGGGCTCTTTACCACTAGCGCCACCTGGGAAGCCCATCTGACACTGTACTTCTCATAAGGTTCTTTGAAGGAGAGGAGACAGTACAGTATCTATAGAGATGGTGAAAATTTTCTGTTCAAGCCAGCTTACTCTTATCCACAGATAACAGCACTTTTTAAGAATAGAGGTAACACTTCATCTCGCTAATGTGTTTCCTGGTGTTTGGTAAAGGGATTTCTTAGAGTTAATGGATGGCTAAGTGGCTGCTCATTAAAAAATCTAGCAGAATTATTAATATTTATTCTCCCTATTCTTGCTCTTTTATTTACATTACTCAGGAAAAAAGTGCTGGCCTCTTAAGTTCACCCACCTGAGCCGTGACTGAATCCAGGTTTCAACTAACTGATCAAGTAGACAATCAGAACTTCAGCAGGTGCTTGATGAGCTAAACCAATCCCCAGATTTGGTTTGCTTATTCTCTGATTTAGTTCAGTTCAGTCACTCAGTCATGTCTGACTCTTTGTAACCCCATGATTCGCAGCACGCCAGGCCTCCCTGTCCATCACCATCTCCTGGAGTTCAGTCAAACTCACATCCATTGAGTCCATGATGCCATCCAGCCGTCTCATCCTCTATAGTCCTCTTCTCCTCCTGCCCCCAATCTCTCCCAGCATCAGAGTCTTTTCCAATGAGTCAGCTCTTCGCATGAGGTGGCCAAAGTACTGGAGTTTCAGCTTTAGCATTATTCCTTCCAAACAACACCCAGGGCTGATCTCCTTCAGAATGGACTGGTTGGATCTCCTTGCAGTCCAAGGGACTCTCAAGAGTCTTCTCCAACACCACAGTTCAAAAGCATCAATTCTTCAGTGCTAGGCTTTCTTCGCAGTCCAACTCTTGCATCCATACATGACCACAGGAAAAACCATAGCCTTGACTAGATGGACCTTTGTTGGCAAAGTAACATCTCTGCTTTTGAATATGCTATCTAGGTTGCTCATAACTTTTCTTCCAAGGAGTAAGCATTTTTAAATTTCATGGCTGCAGTTACCATCTGCAGTGATGTTGGAGCCCCCCAAAATAAAGTCAGCTACTGTTTCCACTGTTTCCCCATCTATTTCCCATGAAGTGATGGGACCAGATGCCATGATGTTCGTTTTCTGAATGTTGAACTTTAAGCCAACTTTTTCACTCTCCTCTTTAACTTTCATCAAGAGGCTTTTTAGTTCCTCTTCACTTTCTGCCATAAGGGTGGTGTCAGATATGTCATCTGCATATCTGAGGTTATTGATATTTCTCCCAGCAATCTTGATTCCAGCTTGTGCTTCCTCCAGCCCAGCATTTCTCATGATGTACTCTGCATACAAGTTAAATAAGCAAGATGACAATATACAGCCTTGACGTCCTCCTTTTCCTATTTGGAACCAGTCGGTTGTTCCATGTCCATTTCTAACTGTTGCTTCCTGACCTGCATATAGGTTTCTCAAGAGGCAGGTCAGGTGGTCTGGTATTCCCATCTCTTTGAGAATTTTCCACAGTTTATTGTGATCCACACAGTCAAAGGCTTTGGCATACTCAATAAAGCAGAAAGAGATGTTTTTCTGGAACTCTCTTGCTTTTTCCATGATCCAGCAGATGTTGGCAATTTGATCTCTGGTTCCTCTGCCTTTTCTAAAACCAGCTTGAACATCTGGAAGTTCATGGTTCATGTATTGCTGAAGCCTGGCTTGGAGAATTTTGAGCATTACTTTACTGGCATGTGAGATGAGTGCAATTGTGTAGTAGTTTGAGCATTCTTTGGCATTGCCTTTCTTTGGGATTGGCATGAAAACTGACCTTTTCCAGTCCTGTGGCCACTGCTGAGTTTTCCAGATTTGCTGGCATACTGAGTGCAGCACCTTCACAGCATCATCTTTCAGGATTTGAAATAGCTCAACTGGAATTCCATCACCTCCACTAGCTTTGTTTATAGTGATGCTTCCTAAGGCCCTCTTGACTTCACATTCCAGGATGTCTGATTCTAGATTAGTGATCACACCATCGTGATTATCTTGGTCATGAAGATCTTTTTTGTACAGTTCTTCTGTGTATTCTTGCTATCTCTTCTTAATATCTTCTGCTTCTGTTAGGTCCATACCATTTCTGTCCTTTATTGAGCCCATCTTTGCATGAAGTGTTCCCTTGGTATCTCTAATTTTCTTGAAGAGATCTCTAGTCTTTCCCATTCTGTTGTTTTCCTCTATTTCTTTGCACTGATCACTGAGGAAGGCTTTCTTATTTCTTCTTGCTGTTCTTTGGAACTCTGCATTCAGATGCTTGTATCTTTCCTTTTCTCCTTTGCTTTTCACCTCTCTTCTTTTCACAGCTATTTGTAAGGCCTCCCCAGACAGCCATTTTGCTTTTTTGCATTTCTTTTCCATGGGGATGGTCTTGATCCCTGTCTCCTGTACAATGTCTCGAACCTCATTCCATAGTTCATCAGGCACTCTATCTATCAGATCTAGGCCCTTAAATCTATTTCTCACTTCCACTGTATAATCATAAGGGATTTGATTTAGGTTATACCTAAATGGTCTAGCGGTTTTCCCTACTTTCTTCAATTTAAGTCTGAATTTGGCAATAAGGAGCTCATGATCTGAGCCACAGTCAGCCGCTGGTCTTGTTTTTGCTGACTGTATAGAGCTTCTCCATCTTTGGCTGCAAAGAATATAATCAGTCTGATTTCCGTGTTGACCATCTGGTGATGTCCATGTGTAGAGTCTTCTCTTGTGTTGTTGGAAGAGGGTGTTTGCTATGACCAGTGCATTCTCTTGGCAAAACTCTGTTAGCCTTTGCCCTGCTTTGTTCCGTATTCCAAGACCAAAATTGCCTGTTACTCCAGGTGTTTCTTGACTTCCTACTTTTGCATTCCAGTCCGCTATAATGAAAAGGACATCTTTTGGGGGTGTTAGTTCTAAAACGTCTTGGAGGTTTTCATAGAACCATTCAACTTCAGCTTCTTCAGTGTTACTGGTTGGCGCATAGACTTGGATTACTGTGATATTGAATGGTTTGCCTTGGAAACGAACAGAGATCATTCTGTCGTTTTTGAGATTGCATCCAAGTACTGCATTCCGGACTCTTTTGTTGACCATGATGGCTACTCCACTTCCTCTGAGGGATTCCTGCCCGCAGTAGTAGATATAATGGTCATCTGAGTTAAAATCACCCGTTTCTGTCCATTTTAGTTCGCTGATTCCTAGAATGTCGATGTTCACTCTTGCCATCTCCTCTTTGACCACTTTCAATTTGTCTTGATTCATTCTCTGATTTAAAACCCTCAGGATTTTCAAGAGTGTGTTTTCCCAGCCAGAGTGTTTAGTATCGAAGCCTGGTTTTAGACTGACCAGCTGTGTGATCTTGGATAAGCTGCTCTCCTCCACATACCTTGGTTTCCTTATTTGTAAAGAAGATATAGTACATGCTCATGGGTTAATTGTGGATACATTTAAAGAGGTTGTATATATACAGTACATGTGTGTGTATATAAAACAAAGTCTATGTTGAATCAACAATAGCTCTTCTTTTTTCTTCGTTGAACATAGGTCAGTATTCCTAGTTTGCTAGTAAAAGTCCCTCCTCTTTTTGTTATAACCTTCACTTCTACTCGTTATTTTACACCAACCATGTGTTTCATTTTTATGAAGCTGGACTAAATCCTGTTTCTTATCTCTCACTTCTGTATTTGACATCTTTTCCTGACAAGTCCTTTCATGGAACGCTGCTTATTGGATTTCACCTACTTGTGATGCTCACATAGGGTGCCGGTGCCACTGTGAAATCTTTCTTGCTATTTTTCTGTCTGAAGATAAGCTTTCCTCACAAACATCTTCATTTTGAGTCAGTTTTTTTTTTTTTTTTCGAGGACACCTCATTAGTTAACTAACTGATTAGACACTTCTTAAGTGATACCCACGTTTAAGGAGACTTTTTCACTATGTGAGAGGAACTTGCACATTTCTGGGAGAAACAGACATATAAATAGATAATTCCAATATAGTGGTTGGTTGGACATTAATGAGAGTCATGGTTTGAGTTACCTAAGCATTCAGAAGACAGGTTACTTAGCTCCAAACTGGGAAGCAGTGAAGGCTTTCTGGAGGAAAGGAATGCTTCCCAGAGGAAGTGATGCCAGAAATGAGCTGGAAAAAAAGTTATAAAACCTGTTATGAAGTTCACATGGGGCTGCAGTGGAGAAATACCAGAAAGGCAGACACTGACAAGGTACCACCATTCCAAAGGATCATGTATGAGAGTAAGGAGTTAGGACATATTTTTCAGTTCCATTGAAGGCTTTTCAGCAGATTTCAAATTTAGAGAATTCATCTTAGCAGTAGTATGGAGGTGGGGCTTTGGGGGCCAAAAAAAGACCAGTTAAATTGTATTGCCATCATCTAAGTGAGAGACAAGAAGGGCAGGAATAGCAGGACTGCATGGAAAAGATGGAATAACTGGAAAATTATTCCCGAGAAAAATTAGAAGGATTTTATCATCCGTTAATTCTGGGAGATGAGGAAGTAGAAGGAGGTAATACATATACCTTTTAGGTTTTAATAGGGATAACAGGGAGGTTGGTGATGCTAAATCACATCACCTAAGTCTGAAACGCACATAGTGTGGAGGACGAAGGAGCAGTATGTCTACCTAGTGCGTATGGCGGATGCTCTCCTGACATTTTCAGATCTGCTGATTCACAGAGATACCACTCTCTGGGGTAGAAACTTGAATATGAAAGACACAGGTGTCTAAATCTTTGTGTAATCATGTCCCACAAAGTCTTTGTCTGTACACCTTCCAATGATTCACGTCATCTGACTTACTGTCGATGCGGAAAATTGCTAAGGCAGGAGAAAGTCCACAATCTCAAACACAGAGAGGAAAGGGGAAAAAAGGAAAAAGAAAGAATGAATGAAAGGAAAAAGAAAACATCCATGTGGCAACTGAATGTATTTGAATGTAGAATTTGATAAGAAATTGAAACTGGTAAATAGGATCACAGATGAGCAGATACCTAATTAGATAATGAAAAATTACTTTTCATTTAAAATCCACTAATCTCTACCCTCATTTTTTTTTTAAGTATGTATGTAAATATTTGGTACAGTAGATGTTCTAAATGGAAACATTAGAGGCGGATTGAAGACAGGAGACATACTGGGCTGGGAACCCAGAAAGCTGGGTCCCAGCTCCGCTGCTGCTGTTGCTGCTGCTAAGTCGCTTCAGTCGTGTCTGACTCTTTGCAACCCAATGGACTGCAGCCCACCAGGCTCCTCTGTCCCTGGGATTCTCCAGGCAAGAGTGCTGGAGTGGGTTGCCATTTCCTTCTTCAATGCATGAAAGTGAAAAGTGAAAGTCAAACTGCTCAGTCGTGTCCGACTTCGCGACTTCATGGGCTGCAGCCTACCAGGCTCCTCGGTCCATGGGATTTTCCAGGCAAGAGTACTGGAGTGGGGTGCCATCGCCTTCTCTGGGGTCCTGGCTCTATCTTCTCCTAAACTTGGCTAGAGAAGAGGTTGGGGCTCTTTAATCTCTTCAGAAAAGTTATCCTCTTGCTGAAATCTTTTGACTTCTATAATCTGATGGGGCTTGTGACATAATTCACTGTGGCTCAGAAATATTTGATGTCTTCCTCAAAAATGCCTGTAAAAAAAGAAGCAGCACCTGGGGACTGGACTCGGGCATGACTGCCCACAAAACACTCTAATCAATCACGACTAACATAAAACGATGTCATAATATAAATTAAGGCTCTGGCGTGAATAATCTTCATTTCCATCTCTGCTCACACTGAAGTGATTATAGGGATAAAGAATGGCTATCACTCAATTAACAGACCATTAAGGCATCTCATTAGCAGGTTAAAGGGTTAAGACTGGTTAAAAAAAATGCAGCAGTTGGGTTCAAGGGACAGAAGGAAATGAAATGGAAACAGGTTACTAGGTTACTGTAATTAGAAAGCATTTCACAGAATAGGCATTTTATAAGTTGAATAAGTATATGAAAGAGCCTGAGGTCTTGGCTTGCTTTTTGCGCTAAATTAGTATTAAACTTTCATATTATTATCAATGTTCTTCTTCACATGTGAATAGTATCTGCTTTTAGCAGTAGAGCAATCCACATTTGCTGAGCCTCATCTGTAATTGACATGCAAAGAATTAAACGTGTGTGTGTGTGTGTGAGAGAGAGAGATTATAGGTGCATGGAGAGGCTGATGGTGTTCAGCTTTTACCTGTTTCTAACAAGCTCAAACTGTTGATTGAAGAGAATAATTTTCAGTTGATTTTACACTACATGGGAATGTTGAGTGGTACTAGACTTAAAAGTTTTTGAAAAGAGGAAATCCACTCTTTCTAGAGGAAGTTTATATTCACCAAGATGAAAACAGCAGTTATACTGCTGTATTGGCACAGCATAAAACAGTTACAATGAAGACATTTCTTGAAAATTTGTGGCTCCTATAACTGGCTTTCAGAATTCATTCAGTGGCACGTTAACCAAAGTAAAAATGAATAGAGGCATCATCCAAAGAAGAAATGATGCAGAAACTGGTTGGCAGAATTTTGAGGGTAGTGTTTTACCCATAGTCTCTACAGATGCAAGGGAGAAAATAGGTTGTTCATGAAACTTAAATTCAGTGGAGGAACCAATTCAATTTTTGAATTTATGTTTAGTTCCTAAACAACTTTCCTTTTTCCAGACCACCGTGTCCTTGAAAAGTTAATTTTGTTTTTATCTCTGGATCCAAGAGGCTTCGCATGACAGTGGAAGTTGAAAGCTTCCCAGGTAAAGATCCTTCAAAGAATAAGGGACTCATGATAGGGAAGGATAAAAGTCAACAGTTTATACCACCCGATCGCTTTTAAGATTTTCATCAAATACATCCCCTGCAGTAGAAACTTACCAGAGCAGCTTCCCAGCAGAGTTAAAATCATAAAACAATGACATTGTTCTCTTTGTTTCCCTGAGCCTTCACACAGGAAAGACAGCAACTGAACTGTGTATCAACTTACTTTCTTCCCCTTTTGGTGTTTGGAAAAAGAAAAAAAAAAAGTCTTACCCTGAGGTACCTGGTAATAGCCACAGTTTAAGCAAAACGTGGCTTCGTTTTTTGTTATCGGGGAGAAAAATGCAACTTTATTCTAAGAGTGTTTGTATTTTATGGATTCTGGTGTGAATGTGCCATGGACTTAGTCAAGGACAAAATCTGTCGAAACGCAGAAAAAGGAGTTCGCTGCAATTTTAAAAATAAATATTAACTTGTGACTGAAAAAAAAAAGTTTACCCAAAATTTTATTTTTTTTAATGTGTGTATATTTTATGACGGTGATGACAGCTTATTTAAAAATCAGCAGTTATAACAATGAAAGGGGCTGCATGTTCTTATTTCTGGGATGTTGCAAATTTGTGACCTCATGCTGATGTTTGCTCTGGAGCCTGTCATATGCAAGGGAACGACTCCCTCCTTGCCCACTTGTGTCTCCTTTCTTCCCTCCCGGGAACAAAGCCATCAAGGGACCAGTGTCCTCAAAATGCCAAGTACAGTTTTGAGTTGAGATGCTTTCTTAAAATCTACTTTGTAGCTGCTTCACCAAAAGATACAGAATGCCCTACAAGTTTTTTATTGTGTGTGTGTGTGTTACCACTCAGTTGTGTCTGACCCTTTGCGACCCCATGAACAACAGCCCACCAGACTCCTCTGCCCATGGGATTTCCCAGGCAAGAATACTGCGGTGGGTTAACATACGCTTTTCCAGGGGATCTTCCCGATCCAAGGATTGAACCCTGGTCTTCTGCATTGCAGGCAGGCTCTTTACTGTCTCAGCCACCACGGAAGCCCTCGTGTTGTACTGCAAGCTAATAAAAGTTGAAATTTGTTCTCCTAGATATTCATTTGGAGAAGGCGACGGCACCCCACTCCAGTCCTCTTGCCTGGAAAATCCCATGGATGGAGGAGCCTGGTGGGCTGCAGTCCATGGGGTTGCTGAGGGTCAGACACAACTGAGCAACTTCCCTTTCACTTTTCACTTTCATGCTTTGGAGAAGGAAAAGGCAACCCACTCCAGTGTTCTTGCCTGGAGAATTCCAGGGACGGGGGAGCCTGGTGGGCTGCCATCTATGGGGTCGCACAGAGTCAGACACGACTGAAGTGACTTAGCAGCAGATATTCATTGAGTAGCAGTGTTGCTATTGAATTGCCTCTTTGAGATTTAATTAAAAAAAAAAAAATTCCTCCATGTTGGCACTGAAAAGATGGTGCCAGAAGGTTCCTGGGACAGGCTATATGAATCTGGCTATATTTCAACTGGGTTCATTGCTTTTTGCCTACTTAATTTTTTTGTGGGTATGATCTTTCTCTTTATTTGTGTAAATGTCATAGTTTGCTGAATGACATTGAACACCTGTTACATTTCATTTTTAAAAAATTTCTGAATGTTTGGAACTGTTACCACATCAGTTTCTGTGCAAATGGTTTTGATTAGTCCAGGGGATGCTAGTGGTAAAGAACCTGCCTACCAGTGCAGGAGACGTAAGAGACACAGATTGGATCCCTGGGTCAGGAAGATCCCCTGGGGGAGGGCATGGCAACCCACTCCAGTATTCTTGCCTGGAGAATCCCATGGACAGAGGAGCTGGGCAGGCTACATCCCATGGGGTTGCAAAGAGTCAGACACGACTGAAGCGACTTAGCATGCACAGGTTTAGAAAAAATTATGATGGTGTTCTATCATAGTCCCTATAATAGGAATAAATGCATCCAAGACAGGTATACTATACTGCAATGGAAGCCCTAGTTTAAAAACGTCATGATGAGAGAGCGACACATTTGGCAGTGGTACTGGAGAACATATGATTTGATTTTCCCCTCAGTATCTCAGCCCCCAAAACTCACATTAGAAAGCCCCCATTTGAGAAAGCTGGTGTATTACTCTACAAAAAGGTCAAAAGATTCATGAGGTTGCTGAACGGACCCATCAGTTCTTTTCATTGTCTTCCGTGGAAATCAGAATATTGCTTGGACTTTTATAGTTACTAGGATGGTTTCAAAAGTTAGCTTAATTCTCAACGACCTTTTATCCCCTGGTAGATGCTCACCACACCCCTTAATTGCTCCCCTTCAGGAATGTCACTAGAGTTGTCAGCTCCAATGATTGCTTTCCACATTTCTTCACTAACTTTTATAAACCTTTTTTTATACGGTGCACCCAAACTCATGGGACTTCCAGCTCAGCCCCTACATTTCCTGGCAGTTCACTGTTGACTGGGCACAGGGCAGGGAGCTCCCCCGTCCCCTCCCCCATGTCCCTAGCAGCTCTCAAGTCACCTGCAAAATGATGAAGGAAATTGACACTTTTAGCGCATAAGGTAAAACGTGCCTGCAGGCATCTTTGGACTTTGCCTTTGCTTTTGATGTGTAACATGTGAACAACATAGAAACAGTGTGTCTGCTTCTAATTTTAACCTCAAGGCAAATCCCCTAGCCCCTTTCCCAGTAAGCCTGCCGCCCTTCGGCAGGCCCTGCGATCGGAAAGTTCTCTAGCCTGGTGCAGCTCCCAGGACGTCAGCAAAGGGAGTCAGAGCAGAAACTGTCAAGGTGGGTCTCAGATGCTAACATAAGATGTCCTCCAAGACCCTGAAAGTGGGGAGAGATTTTGAGCTAATGGAGTGCTGTGTGCCAGGCAGATGTGAAGAGAACAAAAGACAGTGACATCTGAATTATGAATAGCATTAACTATTGTGTAAGTAGCTTCTGCCACTGACATTCTGAGTTAACTGTCAGGACACCTGAGATGAGAAGCATCGTCAAGGCAAGAGGGATGCTCAAGGATATCATTTTTTTTTTTCCAGAATTTTCTGGAGGGCTGCTTAACACAAAGCAAAAATCTGTCAGATGTTACAGAAAACCTAAATGAACTTTTGGCTGATCCAATACAATAATCAGTTTAAAGACCTCAAAGATATTTCGTGCTTGGAGGGGCACTTTCCACTCTTCCACTTGGTTTCTGTGGACAGGCAGATCAGTCTCTTCTGCTCCTAAAGGGACCTGGCTGACACATTTGAGAAGCTCAGGATCCCATATCTCCACAGGGGCCCTGAGACATTGATCCAGCAGGTCTGACCAATGGAGACTCAGAGAATTCCAGCAATTTGTGGGCTTTGGATAATTGAGCTCAGCTCCAGCTCCTGCTCTGACCTGCAGTCTGAGAAGGAATTTCATCTCCTTATTGTTGTTGTTCAGTCACTCAGTTGTGTCTGACTCTTTGCGACCCCATGGACTACAGCACGCCAGGCCTCCCTATCCTTCTATCCTTCACCATCTCCTGGAGTTTGCCCCGGTTCATGTCCATTGAGTTGGTGATACCGTCTAACCATCTCATCCTCTGCAGCCCTCTTCTCGTCTCTCCTCTTCTTCCACCTCCCTGAAAGGGAAAGTGCAAATGAAAGAGCAAGTCGATCAGTCCTGTCTGCCAACTCTTTGCGACACCATGGGCTTTACAGTCAATGGGATCCTCCAGACCAGAATATTGGAGTGGGTAGCCTTTCTCTTCTCCAGGGGATCTTCCCAACCCAGGGATCAAACCCAGGTCTCCCACATTGCAAGGGGATTCTTCACCAGCTGAGCCACAAGGTAAGCTCAAGAATACTGGAGTCCTCCTCCCTAAATTTGTTTAAATCTCCCAAGGGCTGCTAAGTAGGTATTACTGGAGTAGGTTGACATTTCCTTCTCCAGGGGATCTTCCCGACTAAGAGACTGAACCTACATCTCCTACATTAGGAGGCAGATTCTGAACCACCCGGGAAGCCCCCAAATTTGTTTAAATTTCCTAAGAACTCCTGAGTAGGTATTATAATCATTTTATGAGGGAAACCAAGGCTTGGGGATGAGTAACCTCCTCAGAGAGGTAGCAGGTGCCAGACATAAGTCAAACCCAGGTTTCTGGATTCCCAGGATGAGGATTTTTCTACTTCACTCTGCAGCCACCCAGACCTGACACCAGCTACAGCTTCTTCAGTGCTCAGCCTGGAGACACAGATCCTTGTCAGTTGATCTGACATAATTCTCAGGTTAGTAGTCATAGTAATGAATATCAGTAGGGTGCTTTACATTTTGCAAAATTCTTTTTTATGTCTATTTGTTAATTCAATGCCCCCAATAACCTCTGGCAAAATATTTCTATGAACCCATTTAAGAAATAGTTGGAGGAATTAACTTCTATTTAGCTTCTGCTGGGCACCAGTACTTCTGCTTATGATATATCACCTCATTTTATATTCATAATCTCATTACATTGTCATTATGATTGTCATCTTTTGAGAAAATTGAGACTCAAAGGAGTTTATCATCATCTGTGGATCTAGTAAATGTAGTAAAACTAAAATCGAGTAAAATGGAGGAAAACTGTAAAGCAGTGATCAATGTCTTTCTTATTAAATGTCATTTTGTTGTTGTTTAGTCTCCAAGCAATGTCTGACTCTGTGATTCCCATGGACTGTAGCCCATTAGGCTCTTCTGTCCATGGAATTCCCTAGGGATGGATACTGGAGTGGATAGCCATTTCCTTCTCCAGGGTATCTTCCCAACTCAGGGACTGGACCCACGTCTCCTGCACTGAGGGCAGATTCTTTTCCACGGAGCCACCAGGGAAGCCCCTTCTTACTCTATGCTTGTCTCACAGTAGGGTTCTGGTGAAGCCTATTCTTCTGCCTTGCTCAGTTCTCACGGAGGCGCCTGAAACAAAAGCTGCATCCTTTACTAGTTCATCTCTGTTCAGTAGACACAGGATGTCTCCTTCCTGTTACTCGTGGGGGAGCATTAGAAAGTTTTCCTGCTAGGATTGCTTGCTCATGAGTAACGTTCTCACTCTCTCCCCCTCTCGGCATAATCTCTCCAGGATACTCAATTATAATAGGCTCTATGTGTCTCCAGGTGCTAACTATCATGAATAAGTTTCTGCTTCCTGTATTTCAGGCAATGGAATTAAGTATGGGGGAGATTGGCAGAGAGAATGGGGAAGGTGTTTGGGGAATGGACGATTCCTTGTGAGCCCAAAGCACAGCACGTAGGCTGAGAATCACTCATGCTTTGCATTCCCAGGAGTTTGTCTGCCCTGTGACCTGGTCATTGGCCGGATATCGGATGATGTAGTTTTTGATTAACGGTAATGTGTCTAAAGGGCCAAAGTCTATCCCATTTCCTCAGCCTTATGCACCCTTTCTGGGAAGAGGCAAATATTGTCAAAAAAAAATAGACCATGAACACTCGACACTTTGATTCAACTGGAAAGGGACGGTTTAAGTCAGGTAAGGACAGCTGCAGGAAAAATTACGGTGTCTGACTTACTGAGGCAATCTTTCAGCTGTTGCTGTTTAGTTGCTCAGTCATGTCCAACTCTTTGCAGCCCCATGGGACTGTAGCCCTCCAGGCTCCTCTGTCCGTGGGATTTTTCAGGCAAGAATACTGAAGTGAGTTGCCATTTCTTTCTCCAGGGGAATCTTCCCAACCCAGGGATCAAACCCATGTTTCTGCTTGGCAGGCGGATTCTTTGCCACTGAGAGACCTGGGAAGCCCCCCAATCTTGTAGCAATGTGTCGTTCAGCATGTTTAGTTCATAGGATCGCAAAGAGTCAGACATGACAAGCATCTTAGCACGCATGCTGTATCTATGGAGAGAACCCAGTCATGATCTAAATTTAGTGTTCTGAGGAGGAAGAAAATTTTCAAGGAAAGTAGAGATTGAAAGATGAAAGAGGTTACAGGAAAATGAGAATGTCTTAGAAAAAAGAAAGGAAAGATTTTAAGATAGAATTGATGGTCAAGTTCTTTAGCAGCCTCCATGCTGGTGTCAGGATGGGATGGCCTTTATTTCCCAGCCTCTAACTCTCCACGCTTGTTAGCTCCTCACCCCTGCCCCTGCCAGTAGGCTCAGAAAAGGGGGGGCGGGCTGGGCTGACTCCTGTCCAAAGGCTGACTTCCCGGGCTGACAGCCAGCGGGCAAGAGCTTTTATAGACAGAGGGAGGGGGCTCGGTGCAGAAGCAGCACAGGCAGCTCTGACAGTCATCTTGAACTTGGTCATCGGAGATCTGATCAGGATCCTCTTGATTGTTTTAGGTACAGCTAGTCTTCAGTTCCAGGGTCGGTTTGTTCTCATTTTCTTTGAGGCCAGTTCTCAGAATTGAGGCAGCATAGGGTCACAAAGAGTCGGACACGACTAAAGTGGCTTAGCATGTCATGGCTACAAACTGATCATCATGTAGTTAACTTCTCCACCTGGTGTGCTTTCAGTGTCCATAAGACAACTCCAAAGATGTGGCTTGCAGTATTAGCTGTAACCCTTGAGAAGGAACTAAAGGTCTTGACTATGGTTAGTGACTATACTATTACTATTATTTGGTCTCCTATGACTGTTTTCCTTCATTTCCTCATTTTCTCACTTCTCTGATTAAATTTATTCTTTGAGTAAAGTTTTTCCACCGACAAAAGGAAGCTGAGGACTTGGGAGTGATGCTCTGTTTCACAATCACATTCTTAACTTTTGCTCTGTTTCACAATCACATTCTTAAGTTTGTATCCATTCTACCATCTACTTTTTTTTTTTTTTTTTGGACTCAACTGCCATTATTTGGCAACCCACTCCAGTGTTCTTGCCTGGAGAATCCCAGGGACTGGGGCTGCTGTCTATGGGGTCACACAGAGTCGGACACGACTGAAGTGACTTAGCAGCAGCAGCCATTATTTTCTAAATCAAATGTGGTCTTTTGCTTTGGTGCCAATGTAACACTTAAACACATGACCTACGTACAGTTGTTTTTTTTTTTTTTTTGTCATCAAAAGTCCACTTTATTACAATGTTCTGGTGTTGCCTTGAGGTATATATGTTGTAAGACAGCACATAGGTCGAGAATTTTTCCATAAGTCATTTACATGCCTTGGTGCTGGGCATTCTATGGAACTGTTTGTTTCTTGAGTGGAAATGCACAATTTCAAAGAAGCCTCACAGCAGAACTCAAATATCTCACACTTGACCACAAAAGCACACTCGCTCTCACACTCAGGAGACAGGGCAAGAGGGGGGTCCTTGCTCTCAGTGTCTCTAGTCTCTAGTTGGTGTCCATTCACCTTCTGCATGAAAATCCTCCTGGAATGGGACTTGGTCTGTTTCCAAAGAAGCAAGTCTCAGTCAGTGCTGTTTCTAAACCAGGGAGCCAAATCTTCCAACAGTTTTTGATGGGCAGGTAGGTTTATCTGACCCTCAGGATGGACTGTTTTTGAAACTGACATCATCCAGCCTCTCAGTTCAGTTCAGTTGCTCAGTCGTGTCTGACTTTGCGACCCCATGGACTGCAGCACACCAGGCCTCCCTGTCTTTCACCAACTCCTGGAGTTTACCCAAACTCATGTCCATCGAGTTGGTGATGCCATCTATGCATCTCATCCTCTGTTGTCCCCTTCTCCTCCTGCCTTCAGTCTTTCCCAGGTCTTTTCCAAGGAGTCAGTTCTTCACATCAGGTGGCCAAAATATTGGAGTTTCAGCTTCAACATCAGTCCTTCCAATGAATATTCAGGACTGATTTCCTTTAGGATTGACTGGTTTGATCTCCTTGCAGTCCAAGGGACTCTAAAGAGTCTTTTCCAACACCACTTTTCAAAAGCATCAATTCTTTGGCACTCAGCTTTCTTTATAGTCCAACTCTCATATCCATACATGACTACTGGAAAAAACCATAGCTTTGACTAGATGGACCTTTGTCAGCAAAGTAATGTCTCTATTTTTTAGTATGCTATCTAGGTTGGTCATCACTTTTCTTCCAAGGAGTAAGCATCTTTTAATTTCATGGCTGCAGTCACCATCTGCAGTGATTTGGAGTCCCCCAAAATAAAGTCTCTCACTGTTTCTAGTGTTTCCCCATCTATTTGCCATGAAGTGATGGGACCAGATACCATGATCTTAGTTTTCTGAACATTGAGTTTTAAGCCAAATTTTTCACTTTCCTCTTTCACTTTCATTAAGAGGATCTTTAGTTCTTCACTTTCTGTCATAACGGTGGTGTCATCTGCATATCTGAGGTTATTGATATTTCTCCCAGCAATCTTGATTCCAGCCTGTGCTTCATCCAGCCTGGCATTTCACATGATGTACTCTGCATATAAGTTAAATAAGCAGGGTGACAATATACAGCCTTGACGTACTCCTTTCTCAATTTGTAACCAGTCTGTTGTTCCATGTCGTTCTAACTGTTGCTTCTTGACCTGCATACAAATTTCTCAGGAGGCAGGTAACGTGGTCTGGTATTCCCACCTCTTGAAGAATTTTCCATAGGTTGTGGTGATCCACATAGTCAGAGGCTTTGATGCTGCTTAAAATTTTGCTATGTTTGCTCCAGTCTTGGGTGCTTACTTTACCTCTTATGTTTGTTCAACATTTATGGCCTGGCATGGAATTCAATGAATAAGGAATAAAGATGACTGTAAAAATGTCATTGGTGATCATGAATAATATAATTTTAGGAGAGTGGAGGGATTAGAAATACCGAAAAAGTCTTGATTTGTATCACATTGTAGGTCATCTTAATAGAATGATTAGAAAAAGAATAGAAAGTGATACTGTATATTTTTCTTTACAGAAAAATAGCAAGAAGTAGTGGGGTGATTTGCTACATTTGTAGTCGGAATAAAAAAATATGTAATAAATACTTTTTTTTCCCCAGAAACTGGGAAATAGAGGGTGGGTATAGCAGCCAGCAAAAGGGGAAGAAAGAATTTATTGCAACTTGTCACATGAGAGATACATAATACACGGTGTGGTTGTGATTGAACAAGCTGCCCTCATTGTAAAGCCGACCACACATGCTGTGTCATGGATAATTAAATCTTCTAGGAATCAGAACACAAATACACCCATCCCCAGCGTTACACTGTCATCCTGCAAGAGCATTCAGTGAAGTTGTGAGGCTGCCCCATGGGCAACAGTTGACCTGGAAACCGGGACTCAGAAAGCATGATCTGGTGAGTTGAGATTTAAACTTGGGGCTGGGTTGAAAAGAGGGTGGATCAGAAAGTCAGAGGTCCAGCGCTGTAGAAAGTCAAAGCTACATAATTTCTCAAAAGCCCAAGCCCATGTGCAGTTTGTGGGTTGGAAATCCTCATTCGTTTCTTACTCTGGCAACAGGCAACACTTGATACCTGATAGAGGATGGCCTCAAACTTGGGGACTCAGAGTGGGCATGAGGGAGTTTTATCTTCATCAGTTTTATTCACTTCAGTTTCCAGTGGAGGCTTCCCAGGTGGCACTAGTGGTAAAGAACCTGCCTGCCAATGCAGGAGTCAGAAGAGACACGGGTTCAATCCCTGGGTTGGGAAGATTCCCCTGGAGAGGGGCATGGCAACCCACTCCAGTATTCTTGCCTGGGAAATCCCATGGACAGAGGAGCCTGGTGAGCTACAGTCCATGGGGTCACAAAGAGTCAGACCCGACTGAAGTGACAGCACGCACACCAGTGAAGGAGAGACACAGAGACGTGATACCTGCCTTACTTACCTAAGCGCTCAGTACAAAAATGATTTCAAATATAAGCATTCATTAGCCTCTGTTGTTGCTGAGTCACAAGGTCCTGTCTGACTCTTGCGACCCCGTGGACCGCAGTCCATTAGGCTCCTCTGTCCATGGGATTCTACTAGTAAATGGTAGATTTTTAAAAGAAACTGTTTTGATTTTCTCACTTGAAAGGCCACAAATAATTTCAGATTTAGCAGTCTGCCTTCAAAGCATCTTGGCAAAGGAAAGTTCATTTAGCTCTCAAGGTTCTGTCTTCAATCTTTCCCAGCATCAGGGTATTTTCCAATGAATTAGCTAGGTGTATATATATATATATGTCTGGAGAAGGCAATGGCCACCCACTCCAGTACTCTTGCCTGGAAAATCCCATGGATGGGGGAGCCTGGTGGGCTGCAGTCCATGGGGTCGCAAAAAGTCAGACACGACTGAGCGACTTCACTTTCACTTTTCCCTTTCATGCATTGGAGAAGGAGATGGCAACCCACTCCAGTGTTCTTGCCTGGAGAATCCCAGGGACGGGGGAGCCTGGTGGGCTGCCGTCTATGGGGTCACACAGAGTCAGACACAACTGAAGTGATTTAGCAGCATATATATGTCCCCTCCCTCTTGAACCTCCAAAAACTTGCCTCTTTGTCACAACTATTCTGCTTTCTTAACACTGAATTTTGATGTTTGAAAATACTTTTCTTTTTAAAAAGCTCTCCTAGTTAGTTAGTCACAGTCACTCAGTCATGTCTCTTTTTGACCCCATGGACTATAGCCCACGAGGCTCCTCTGTCCACGGGATTCTCCAAGTAAGAACACTGGAGTGGGTTGCCATGCCCTCTCCAGGGGATCTTCCTGACCCAAGGATAGAACCTATGTCTCCTGCATTGCAGGAGGATTCTTTACCATCTGAGCCAAAAATCTCTCCTGGATTTTAACAATTAGCCTTGAACTAGCTGTCTACTCTGTTCTTTGCAGTCTCCTGTCTCCTTCAGACCTACCTTCACTGAATGATCTTTTCTTCAGAATACAAAGCTAATACAGTTTCTCTTTATCTTTTAAAAAATTAACTAATCTTGGCATTGCTTTATCATCTTGGCTTGTTGCAGGCTCTCTCACATTGAAAATTACCCTCTTTATTAAAGCCCAGACAGAAAAATCCATTTCTCCATTTTTCTTTTTTTTGAACAAATAGACTCTTAAGCTATTCCGTGTCCCATAATAGTTTACAGTCTTTGGGGTAAAGGAGTTCCCCCTTGCAACTTGCAAACCTGTTTCCACTTGCCATTTTAAAATTACTGTTGCCTTTGGAGGTGGGAAAATGTCTTCCTTTGTCAAAATGGCAACAGGAGGCACAAGTGACAATCCCTCTCCTTAAGACTGGGGACAGCACAAAGCTGTCAGTTCTAAAAATGACACCACGGCACAGCCTTTCTTTAAGGCGCTTTCAGTTTTGACTCCTGCTCTCCCTGACGGTTGAAATGGCAGCAGGAGGCAGAAACTAAAGTGAGTTCTCTTGGCATTTGCCCTTGGGTGGAAATTAATAATAGAAGAAGCAGACCTGTGCTTCACAACAGCTCGTGTCAGATGTCACGCAATGGACTGTGACCAATCCCCTAATGAGGTGACCCACACTGTCCATAACCGTCCAAAGCTAGACTTCATTCTCAAACTTGCTTACAGTGTTAATCTGTGTCTTTAGACTTGTAGAGCATTTGATATCTTCTGGAAGATAATGTTCTACTTCAAGAAGTAGGCCAGAAATTGCAATCAGATTTCTCAAGAAACCCTAAATTATCTTGGCTGCATTGAATTTTATAAAGCACACAGTATTATTTTTTTTCTTTTGAATTCAACTGGGTTTCTGATTGTGGATGAATTAACATGCACATTTTTTTTTTTCATGTAATAGCCTCATGAATTATCAGGTAGCTCTGCTGATTCCAACCTAAGTATTAACTCTGTGGCTTTCTGGATTTATTGGTACCATATAGGCTTCCCTCACTTACTAGTTTATTTATGAGCCGCTGGATTTTATTGTATCTGTTCTTTGCCTGGTGCCTTCTGGTTCTGCACCATCAGCTCATTTGTATCGAATATTTGCAATTCCTTTCTTTGTGGATGGATGCTCTATTCCCAGGGCTTGGTATCTGGACATACAACAGAATTTAAACTATCCTCTCCCAAACCCCACTTTGCTAGTTGGGTTCCCACACTCAGATCTGGGAATAAGCCAGGGCCTTTAGCTGTGTGGTTATGCATGAGACATACATTCTGTCTTTTTTGCTCAATAAATTTTCATATCAGTTCCTCTGATACTTGAAAAGGGCGTTAGCACGAACTTTATACTCTCGCATCTCTCCCTTTCCTTACCCATCGCTGATGCGTCCTGATTTATTTGCACTTCCTTAACTTCATCTTGCATCTTTAGCTCTCCCAAATGCCTCTTTCTCATACTTGATTACTTCTTGATTTTCTTCTTTCTCCATTTTGGTCCATTTTGTTCAGGGTGTTTTCCTTCCTGAGGCAAGTAAATTGTCTTTTTAACATTCCCCATTTCCTTTGGTTTTGTATTGATTATTAATTTCATATATTTCATTCCATCTACTTTGCAGTCTTTCAAAATTTATTTTATGTAAATTCTTGACCCATTTAATGTTACTTTGATAATAATTTGTTGGAGTCAGTAGTTTAGCTCTTTTACAATATATTCCTAATCTGTCATTCATATTATTATAATATAAACTGAGTGATGCTCCATTTTTTACCATTTCATGTTTAGAAACAAGCTTTTTTCCATAATCACAACATACTCATAAAATTTCTGTTTTGAAAAAATAGACCTAGATTGCCTTTGATATTTTGGTTTATAGGCATATACCAATATGCTCTTAGGAATGTCATTAAAATATTCTTCATTGCCTATTTTTTGTCTTTGTGTATATTTGTGTGTGTGTGTGTATATATATATATATACACACACAAGGAAAGGCAGTCTCGTTATTTGTTTTGATGCAGAAGTTCCAAAACTTGGTTGCGTACAAGCATCACCCAAAAGCTTTGGAAAGCTGTATTCCAGAGACCCATTCAGGCTTACAGATCTGAATTTCTGGTAAAGATCCAGTCTATAGGAAAGATCCTTGCGTTTGTAACAAGCCCCACTGAGACTCTCAGATGGCTTAGTCAGCCTCAGTCCTGAGACAAGTGTTCGGGGATAATTTCTAAGTGGTTTTCCATTTGGGACTGAATGTGTTTAAGTACCTGAGCCAAAGGAAAGAATGAAGGTGAGAAATATGCTTTTGTTTATGAGATAACCCCATCGTGATCTGTTATCTGGTTTTCAGCCTTTCCTGTGGGACTGTTATTTCTCTAACGTCGGGGGCTGGCCCCTGCTCATCCCTGAAATCCTGTACCTGGCTTCCATCCTGACAGATGGAGACACTCGGCACAGATTTGTTTAATATAGGAAATGTCTGAACTACCTCTCATCAAGGCATGAGGTTTTGAGAGAATCCGTCAAGACAGATCTGACGGCAAGTTCCACTGAAAATGCTAGATTATTAAAACAAGAGAGACCCCCTTTCTAGGCAAGCAGGAGGGAGTGAAATGGACACATGACAGAAATAATGAGGAGGGGGCAGGCAGATGCTGGAGGCGTACAAGAATGACTTCAGAAGAATGGAAAGTTGACCTATAACAGGCAACTTCCTTCTAAGGTTACTGATCAAAATATCTCAGTGTGATTAATATTTCACTGTTGTCATAGAGTGCTACCCACAGTTACATCATCTTGTCTTTTGCCCACAAAAGTGAAAGTGAAATTCACTCAGTTGTGTCCGACTCTTTGTGACCCCATGTACTATCCAGTCCATGGAATTCTCCAGGCCAGAATACTGGAGTGGGTAGCCTTTCCCTTCTCCAGGGGATCTTCCCAACTCAGGAATTGAACCAGGGTCTCCTGCACTGCAGACACATTCCACTTAGCTATAAGGGAAGCCCCACAAAAATGGAATTTGGTGAAATGAATATTTTTGCTGCTGCTGCTGCTAAGTCACTTCAGTCGTGTCTGACTCTGTGCTACCCCATAGATGGCAGCCCTCCAGGCTCCTCCGTCCCTGGGATTCTCCAGGCAATAACACTGGAGTGGGTTGCCATTTCCTTCTCTGAGGAGGATTTAAATTTTTATATTTCTAGAGAAAAGAAGAATAGGCAGTAATAGAAGGGGCTGGAAACATTGTAATATATGAAAGTTGATTTAGTTTCCTAGTTCCTGGGGCAGTGACTAGTGAGGTTTTTGTTGTGTGTGTGTGTGTGAGAGAGATCTGTTCCACTTGTGTGGCAAATCAAACGTAATCTTTACAAGTTTCATATGTATTAGTATGGAATTAGTGCATGAGCCTCACAGTTTTCTCAGGAAAAAGTTCACTTCTAATCACCAAATTAGACCAAATCAATAACTGAGAACTCTCATTAGTACACTGAAAGAAAACAAATTTCTTTCTGAAACAAAACCAATTTCAAGTTCTGGTATCTTTCGCCCCAACTTCAGATCTAGTTTGCAGTAGTGTCAGAAGTGTGCTGTTTTTAAAGGATGCAGAGAAATCATTGCAACGAGGCAGTGTCCTGGAGGCATCTGTGATGGGCTTTCTCTCACTGGGTAGTAGTCCTGACATTAAGCAAAAGAGCAAAATAGAGGAAGCATAATTGAGAGGTCTTCCCACCCACTGTTAAAATTCCTAATTATTAAACCTCCTTCAATGGATGAAATCTGAGCAGATGTGATGTATGCACCCACAGGGTGGACGCTTTAACAGCCTGTGTGACCTCCACTGTTTCTTCCTTTGCCTTAGTAACAGCCATGTTGCAGGGAGTGACTGACAGCTCTGCAACTTGCTTGAGTCCAGAGGCTTAGATCCAGGAGTCTGTGGTGGGCACAGAGTCAGGGCAAGCAATCAACTTTGTTCTCCAAAGCCACCGAGACTGGGGGCTTTGGTTTCTGCATTGCTACTTTGATCATCATGATTGATACAGGGGTTTGTGATTGATAAAAAGGTTTGGCAATTCACTATTTGCTAGTGCAGAAAGTTTCAATAGATTTAATTATTTAGGCAAATATGTTGTGCCCAAGTTATACAACATATTACAAAATTTGTCAGGGGGAGGATAAATTTGGAGTATGGGATTAACATGTATACACTACTGTATATGAAATGGATAAACAACAAGGGCAGGGAGATAGCACAGGGCACTATATTCAATATCTTATAATAACCAACAGTGGAAAGGAATCTGAAAAAGAATACATATACATATATCTGAATAACTTTGTTGTAAACCTGAGACTAACAGAGCTTTGTATATCAACTATCCTTCAGTACAAAAAGACAAAATACTGCAAAATTCAGTTGCATAATATAAACCATTTGAAAGAAAAATAGATAATGTAAAAACTTATTCAGTGATTACAAAATATAGGATCATTGAAGTTTAACATTCAGGGAGACTACAGGGTTCTATAATGACTGCCATGTGTAGGTAGAAACATCCCTAAATGTGGTCTTCCCTTTGCAGGCATTTGGTGACTATGGGACTCACTGCCTTTCTGAGTCAGCAAATTGTATTGCTGAGAATTATAAAATGTTAGGCAGAACTTTCTTAAATTTGGAGAAAATTATTTTCCTGAAGGTTAAGTTCTACTCTAATGGGAAACAGTCTTCTGACTCAGCCAATTCTGCTGCTGGACAACTATAATTATTAGGTAGAACTTTTTACATATATTTAGCAAAATCTTTTCTTTGCTACTTAATTCTGGCCAGTTCTACTGTAAAGAAAAGTTTCAATTAAATCCATTCTGCTGTTCAGGTGGCAATTCTTAAAATATCTGGAGACAGCTATTATGTCCCCCCAGACTATTCTGTAGCCCTGAATATTCTGTTTCTTCAGCCATTCATTACAGGAAACCCTTACCACACCTGAAGAAACTGAGCTCTCTCTGCCAGACAACCTAGTTTACAAATGTCTCTTTTAAGGTACAGCAAGAACATGTGACATGCCAAGAGTGTGGATTTGAGAATCCAATCATTATTCTTCTTGGGTATTATACTGCTGTTATTACAATCTGGGATTAAATTAATTTTTTTTTTCAGTCCAGTTCAGTCATTCAGTCATGCCCGACTCTTTGCGAGAACCACAGCACGCCAGGCCTCCCTGTCCATCACCAACTCCCGGAGTTCACCCAAACCCATGTCCATCGAGTTGGTGATGCCATTCAACCGTCTCATCCTCTGTTGTCCTCTTCTCCTCCTGCCCTCAATCTTTACTAGCAACAGGGTCTTTTCCAATGAGTCAGCTCTTCACATCAGGTGACCAAAGTATTGGAGTTTCAGCTTCAACATCAGTCCTTCCAGTGAACACCCAGGACGGATCTCCTTTAGGATGGACTGTTTGGATCTCTTTGCAGTCCAAGGGACTCTGAAGAGTCTTCTCCAACACCACAGTTCAAAACCATCAATTCTTCAGTGCTCAGCTTTCTTCACAATCCAACTCTCACACCCATACATGACCACTGGAAAAAATATAGCCTTGACTAGATGGAACTTTGTTGACCAAGTAATGTCTCTGCTTTTTAATATGCTGTCTAGGTTGGTCATAACTTTCCTTCCAAGGAGTAAGCATCTCTTAATTTCATGGCTGCAATCACCATCTGCTGTGATTTTGGAGCCCGGAAAAATAGTCAGCCACTGTTTCCACTGTTTCCCCATTTATTTGCCATGAAGTGATGGGACTGGATGCCATGATCTTAGTTTTCTGAATGCTGAGTTTTAAGCCAACTTTTTCACTCTCCTCTTTCACTTTCATCAAGAGGCTCTTTAGTTCTTCTTCACTTTCTGCCATAAGGGTGGTGGCATCTGCATATCTGAGGTTATTGATATTTCTCCCAGCAATCTTGATTCCAGCTTGTGCTTCCTCCAGCTCAGCGTTTCTCTTGATGTACTCTGCATAGAAGTTAAATAAGCAGGGTGACAATACACAGCCTTGATTTACTCCTTTTCCTATTTGGAACCAGTCTGTTGTTCCATGTCCAGTTCTAACTGTTGCTTCCTGACCTGCATACAGGTTTCTCAAGAGGCAGATCAGGTGGTCTGGTATTCCCAACTCTTTCAGAATTTTCCACAGTTTATTGTAAACCACACAGTCAAAGGCTTTGGCATAGTCAATAAAGTAGAAATATATGTTTTTTTTAAACTCTTGCTTTTTCGATGATCCATCAGATGTTGCCAATTTGATCTCTGGTTCCTCTGCCTTTTCTAAAACCAGCTTGAACATCAGGAAGTTCATGGTTCATGTATTGCTGAAGCCTGGCTTGGAGAATTTTGAGCATTACTTCACTAGTGTGTGAGATGAGTGCAATTGTGTGGTAGTTTGAGCATTCTTTGGGATTGGCATGAAAACTGACCTTTTCCAGTCCTATGGCCACTGCTGAGTTTTCCAAATTTGCTGGCATATTGAGTGCAGCACTTTCACAGCGTCATCTTTCAGGATTTGAAATAGCTCAACTGGTCTTCCATCACTTCCACTAGCTTTGTTCGTAGTGATGCTTCCTAAGTCCCATCCAACTGGATCATCTAAATCTCCCAGAATGTTTTCCTTACAATTGTTATAAAACTGAAGTGTCATCTATCCTTTTATTATATAATGGAATTTTGGAAAACAACATAGAACTCTATATTTGTTTGTAAAAAGCTTTCAGATTTTTTAAAAAACATTTAAATTATTTAAAGTAAACATTTCAGATCATTTTAAAGTAAACATAAAGTAAAGTAAACTGAGTGAAAGTCACTCAGTCATGTCTGACTCTTTGGGACTCCATGGATTATATCCTGCCAGGCTCCTATGCCTATGGGGATTCTCCAGGCTAGAATGGAGTGTGTAGCTATTCCCTTCTCCAGGGAATATTCCCAACCCAGGGATTGAACCCAGGTCTCCTGCATTGCAGGTGGATTCTTTACCAGCTGAGCCATCAGGGAAGCCCAAGAATACTGGAGTGAGTAGCCTGACCCTTCTCCAGGGGATCTTCCTGACCCAGGAATTGAACTGGGGTCTCCTGCATTGCAGGCAGTTTCTAAGCTACCAGGGAAGCCCAAGTAAATGTAACTTATATTAATTCCATAGTAAGGCAACTTATTAACCACTTAAGTTTGTATATATGTTTATAATTTAATATTTTTGATTAGAGAATATTTCTCTTTTTCCTTTGTTTCTTAGATTTCTTGGGATTACACATGGCTACTGTTTCCTAGCTATGCTGCATAACCCCTGACATACTTGTTTTAAATCTATCAAGGTTAATTATATCATTGGTAAATATTTGTGTGGATTTTTCATTCATAGAGGTTTTCCATTCCATGCATGTTACTTCCAAGAAAAATAGGCTAACTCAAATGAAATTGTTTAAAAATATTAAGCATTATCAATAGTAAAATGAATAACATATGAAATGTTATATTACATATTATATGAAGAACAAAATCAGGCAAAAATAAACTATCATCTCTGTCGTTAGGACAGTGATTACCCTTGGGTTGTGATGGTATAAGTGGACAGAGATTGCTTCTAGGAATATGATAAAGCTTTTTTTTTAATTTAGGAAATAGATTTATGATTGGTGAAAAGTCATCCACCTGTGTACCTATACTGATACTGATAGCCACACAGTCGTGTCCGACTCTTTGCAACCCATGGACTGTAGCCCGCCGGGCTCTTGTCTCCATGGAATTCTCCAGGCAAGAATACTGGGGTGGGTTGCCATTCTCTTCTCCAGGGGACCTTCCCAGCCCAGGGATCGAGCCCAGGCCTCCTGCACTGCAGGCAGTTCTTCACCATTTGAGCCACCAGAGAGACCAGGTGTACCTGTGACGCGTACTCTTTCCTGTGTGTGTCTTATGCTCCAATAGGAAGTTTACATTAAACATGTTGAATGTTTTCTTATTGGGAATTATAATTGTATTTCTCTAGACTATTAAATCATTCAGCAAACTGTTTTAAAGGTAAAACTATTTTCACAGTTTAATGAAAGATTATTTCATCGACAGTGCTGTCCTTATTTTGGTTATATGTTAGAGAAGCATGTGAAACCTATTAAACCACATTAAACTGTATTTTAAACCATGCTTTAAACCATAAAGTATATTAAACCATATTAAACTTAGCATATTAAAAAGCAGAGACATTACCTCGTCAATAAAGGTCTGTCTAGTCAAAGCTATGGTTTTTCCAGTAGTCATATACTACTGGAAAGTTGGACTATAAAGAAAGCTGAACACCGAAGAATTGATGGTTTTGAACTGTGGTGTTGGAGTAGACTCTTGAGAGTCTCTTGGACTGCAAGGAGATCTAACCAGTCCATTCTAAAGGAGATCAGTCTTGAATATACATTGGAAGGACTAATGTTGAAGCTGAAACTCCAATACTTTGACCACCTGATGCAAAGAACTGACTCGTTGGAAAAGACTCTGATGCTGGGAAAGATTGAAGGCAGGAGGAGAAGGGGACGACAGAGGATGAGATGGCTGGATGGCATCACTGACTCAATAGACGTGAGTTTGAGCAAGCTCCGGGAGCTGGTGATGGACAGGGAGGCCTGGAGTGCTGCAGTCCATGGGGTCACAAAGAGTTGGACATGACTGAGCAACTGAACTGGTCTAGAGAAACATTGTGGAATCACTACAGTTTCGCCACTGCCAAAGTATTGCGTCTGTAACAAATGTCCCTTCCATGGGAGTTTTCAAGTAGGGCGGTGCCAAATGGAACCAGGATTGCTTTTGGAAATCGGTTGTGACTGAGGAGTAAGACCTCATCACCCTCCCTTGCCACCACCACCACTGCTCCTTCATGCTACAAGAACAACATTTTTTCACACAACCTGTTAGAGACTGCTCTATTTCTTTATTCTATTGGCTTTAGGCCTTACCTGCTGTTTCCATATATCTCTACTGAAATCTGTTGAAAGTGGCAGAATGTGCCCATTAAAAACAATTTATTGCCACTTTGCTTGAAGACGTTGGACCAAACCATAATTAATAGTGACTTAAAGGGGATGGAGTCAGTAGTGCCAGTGACTAGAGGTAGAAAAAAAATCAATAAAGACAAGCCATGAGACACAAAAGAAGAAGCAAAGGACGTTAAATTAAAGAAAGTAAAAAGGAAAAAGGACTGAGGAGGAAACGGGAAATGATGGGATCTAAAGACAGTGGGATGAAAAGAGACAAAATGTGAACGCGTCCTCCCTTCCCCTCCCTCCTCCCCCTCCCACCCCTACCCATCCTCGTCCCACCAGGGTGTCCCTTTCCTGGACTTAGTTTGAAATCGGCCTGGTGCTAACAGATATCTTCTCTACATCACTTACTCAGGAACTCCTGTTTTTTTGTCTTTTCTTTTAAACTACTTTAATTCTTTTCATGAACATTTATTGAGAGCCAGGAGCCCACTTGGCTCTGAGGCTATCAGGGAAATAGAACACAGAAGATCCGCTTTGGGTGACCTGAGGCTTCACTTACGCTGACCCCTGATGCTGCAGTCAGGAGCCTATTCCTTAGTGTTCTCCTCTCAGGATCATCCCATTGGGTCGGTATTACCTATGAAAATTTATGAGGTTCTAAAACTAATCCCAATCTTTCAAACTTCTCTTTGTGTTTGGGTGTTTCATTTTATTAATGTATATATTTAGAGTTTAGTTTGCAGATATACCGATATATGGCTTCCCAAGGTGGCTCAATGGTAAAGAAGCCGCCTGCCAAGGCAGGAGGTTTGGGTTCAGCCCCTGGGTCAGAAGATCCCCTGGAGAAGGAAATGACAACCCACCGCATTATTCTTGACTGGAGAATCCCATGGACAGAGGAGCCTGGCAGGCTGCAGTCTATGGGGTCACAAAGAGTTGGATGCGTCAGAGCATGCATGCATACTAATAAAACCATTACGTCTGTTTACTGTGATTGTTTTCAGTCTTTATTGTTCTGTTTTAAAGGTCAGTTTATAGAAAAACATTTCTTAAGTGCCTGCTTTCTGTCAGTGAGTTCCCGGAAAACTACGATTGTATAAACAAGACACGCAATACGTTCCAAAGAAGCATTAAAAAAAAAAAAAATCCAGTATCCTAGATAATAATTAACTCAGGAAATCATTGGTCAGGGAGCCTTGGTGGTGGTGCATCTTAGTTTAACTTTTCAAATGTTAAAATGATCGACTTTTTGTATATTACATGTGACATTTGCAGATCCAGATAGCTTGAATTTTGCAGTCATAAAATTTCTTTGGTAGGGCAAATGCAGACAGTAGCCTAGTCTCATGGGATCAAGTAGAATTAGAAAATATTCACAAACAACTTTTAGAGTGCAAATAGAAGGCTGTGGGGCTCACACGGCAGCCACGCATGCGCCCACCGTGCGGAGGCGGGTTTCTCAACTGACCCCCACAAGCTCTTACTTTCAAAAGCAGAGTGGAGCTCCTTGGGAAGGCGTTATGAGGCCTTAATTGTTGTTTCTGCTCTTTCAGGATATCCCACATGATGTTCTGACTACTTTAGAGGCCTGGGCAGCCACACTCCATTTATCATCATCAGAGTGAAAAGAAGTCTGCACATCACATCCCGTTAAGGGTCTTTGTTTCTTTTTCACGTTGCAATTTCAGTTTCGATCAGAGTAAATATTTTCACTGCATTTTGATATGTAAAATTTCCACTAAAATAAACATTTTTTATCATAATCTAATGAGTTCAGTTCCATGGCAATAGACTTAAGACTTTAGAAATAGCTACCATTCAAATGGCCTGCTGTTAAGAGTGAATGATTAATAATTGTAAGCAATTAAATATGATCTCCTAACCATATTCCCTTACATGGTTGACCTGCTTTCAAAACATTTTTTAAAAACGGAAGTGTAATTTACAGTGTTTTTAGTTTCAGGTGTACAGTGGAGTGATTCAGTTATACATATATATCTTCTTTTTCAAATTATTTTCCATTATAAGTTATTATAAGATATTGAATATAGTTCCCTATGTCATACAGTAGGTCCTTGTTTATTTTATATATTGTATATTTATATGTTAATCTTAAACTCCTAATTTATCCCTTTTCCCCCCCTCCCCCCCTCCCCCCAACACCAACCCTTGCCTTTGGTAACTGTAAGTTTGTTTTCTATGTCTGTGTGTCCATTTCTGCTTTGTAAATAAGTTCATTTGTATCATTTTTTAGATTCCACATATATGTCCTATGATATTTGTCTTTGTCTTACTTCACTTAAAGTAATGATCTCTAGGTTCATCCATGCTGCAAATGGCATTATTTTGTTCTTTTTTATGTGGCTGACATTTTAAAGCAGATGAGATCAGTTGCAAACCAAACTTCTTTTGTTAAAGGCTCTATCAATACCATGGCTTCCCAGGTGCTTAGTGGTAAAGAATCCACCTGAGAATGCAGGAGCTACAGGCAATGTGGTTTTGATTCCCGGTGGGAAAAATCCAGTGGAGGAGGAGATGGCAATACACTCCAGTATTCTTGCCTGGAAAATTCCATGGACAGAGGAGCCCAGCAGACTACAGTCCCTAGGGTTGCAAAGAGTCGGACACGACTGAGTGACTGAGCGTGCATGCTATCGGTGCCATAGCCTAGTAAACTCTGAAGAGAAAACCCAGGCACAGTTATTGGGGGAGGCACTACATTTGCTGTACAATTCTACAGCTAGGGTAAAGTACATAATACCCTTTCTCAAGCAAAAAGAAAAATACAAGGGGCTATATAATTAATCAATTAACTCTGTGGCATAAGTACACTTGCTTGAGGGTTTCAGAGCAGGAAGAACCATGAAGGCTGGATGAAGATATGGTCCAAATGGGTTTGGGCAGATGTAGACCAGTGGGAGAAAGCAGGAAGGAAAGATATTTCTGGTAGGTCTAGAAGCTTGGATTTGAACGTGAGTCCTTGAGGAGGCTCTTGGTATATGATGAAGTGCAGAAGGAGCGAAGGTTAGATTGGCCACTAGGGTCAGATTATCAAAAACATTGAAGGCCATGAAGACCAACATAGGCAAGAAGAAACAGTGATGGGCAGGAAAATAAATTCATTTAATGGTCATTCACTACAAACAGTAACAGGCCACACTTACCATACCTTAGGTACCAAACACCATTCTAAAAAGCTTATATAACTTATGTAATCCTCAGACCAACCTTGTGAATTATTTTAAAGACAGGAAAACTGAGGCACACAGAGAATAATTCATTAGACTATTTTACACAGGTCCTAGGTAGAAGAACCACAATGATTCTACATCTTCTGAGCCTATACTCTTAAAACCTTTGCCATTCAGGAGGCTGTAGGCATTTAACTCTGGGAAACAGGTATCATTATCCCAATTTTCAGACTGGTATATTGTGTCCACAAGCTGTAACTAAGTTAGTTACAGCTGAAACTTCTACTTACCTGAAAATGCAATACAATATTGATTCAGATTTCAATTGTGATCATTTGATATTTTATGATCTGTTCATTTTTGGATTAGCTGTTTTAAACTATCTAAATAGATTATCATGCTGGTGTGGATATTTAATAAAAGTTATTGATAGTTTGAATTCATTAAAAAAAAAAAAGAAAATATCTAATCACTACATTCAACCAATAATGATAGATGACAATGCTGTGTGCTGGGCAGTATCAGAAGTGCTGAGGATGTAGCTCTGGGACTAGGTAGTTACCTAAATATCTTAATATAAGTCTCTGCCTTTAGCTATATGCTTCTTATAGTTACTCAGCAACTAGTATTTCCTCCCAGCTCTCAGTGTTTACTTTGGCTTATTCTGAATTCAGCCTAACCACTCCTTACACCCATGCTTTAAAGACAAGACAGGAAATGGGCAAGAGCCCAATACTGCATGAGGAAAGTAACAGTTATCAGTTTCCTCTGATATGGAGCCAGCTAGTGTGGCTTCTAAGGACAGACTGTTAAAAATTCAGGAAGTTTGAGAGCTGGTGGTTATATTACTGGTAGCTTGGAATTAGCCATAGAAGGGTGGATCTACATTACAAAAATGGACAAACATTACAAACAGGACTTTTATAAAAAATCTGACTTACCAGTTCACCATTGCCCTACTTCTGCTTGAGGAGATCTCATGTTCCATCTTCACTCTTTTCAATGGCCAGGGCACTTGTTATTTTCTTTTTTTCTTATCAAAGAGCACTCAGTAAAATGAAAAAGAAAGGTAGTTGCTATCTCTTGAGCAACTGCTTTATATCATGCATGATGCTTATTCTGCGTGTTATTTGATATTTGTGACAACTCAGTGAGTTAAGTATTTACTTAGCACTTAAGATTAGAAAACTGGCTCAGAAAAGTTAAATTACTTCTCCAACAATGTCAAGCAGACGGTGAGAATCGAAGCTGAATTTCTCTGCAAGGAGCACGTGATTTCAGAGCCCACTGTCTTTCCCTGGTCTCCCACCGAATCTGGCTGAGTGGAATCAGGAAGTTACCTATTTAGATCTATTACTAGTTTTCAAATGCTTTAGTAGGTGATTAACATAATTGCTTTTTCATTTATTGATTCTATAAGTGCTAAAGGAGAAGTATCTGGGTCCGTACCTGACAGTGAGAGGTACTTTGAATGCCACAGGTAGTAATGAAAGAGACAGACACCCCTACAGGAAGGTCCAGGGGTTGGAAGGCATTGGTCCCTGTTCAGAAGTATTGAAAAGAAGCTTTTTGGGGGAGGCAAGTGTAGACTTCTTGGCACCCCATAAACTCTCCCACGCTCCTATTCCAGTTAAAGCTGAGCCTGAAGGCAATGCTTAGAACCTGCTCTCAAGACCTCTTCCTACCATTTGAGTGGAGTCTTGTATACTAGAGCCAAAAAATTGTTGTCTTTTAACAAAATTATTACTAAATTTTGATTTTGATTTGGGCAGAAATAAACATGAAAATGTGTCAAGGGTATCTTTCCTAATAACCAAATTTTGCTGTAGATGTGTTGAAACTTGAAGGTGCAAGTCTCCCAAATTCCAACCCTGCTGTTTATTACTAGCTGATCACACCGTAACTGTTGCTAATTCAGGAGACTGTTGCATCTGCTTTCCTCTTCTGCAGCTTCATGATTATAATACTCACCTTCCAAGATTGGGTAATTGTAGATAATGTATATACAGACATGCCTCATTTTACACTGTGCTTAACTTTATTGCAATTCAGATACTTTTTTTTTTAACAAATTGAAAGTTTGTGGCAACCCTGTGTTGAGCTTCTTTCAGTGGTATTTTTCCAACTGCATTTATTCGTTTTGTGTTTTCTGTGTCACATTTTAGTAATTCTTGGAATATTTCAAACTTGATTATTACTGTGTTACTACTATGCTGGCAAAGATTGAAGGCTGGAGGAGAAGCGGATGACAGAGGATTAGATGGTTGGATGGCATCATCAACTCGATGGACATGAGTTTGAGTAAGCTCTGGGAGTTGGTGATGGACAGGGAAGCCTGGCGTGCTGCAGTCCATGGAGTCTCAAAGAGTCGGACACAACTGACTGACTGAACTGAACTGATTACTATATTTGCTGTGGTGACTTGTAATCAGTAATCTTTGCTGTTACTACTGGGATTTGCTGAAAGCTCAGATGCTGGTTAGCATGTTTTAACAGTAAAGAAAGTTTTAGGTACATTTTCTTTGTTCTATAATGGCATCACTGACTCAGTGGACATGAGTTTGAGCAAATTCCAGGTGACAGTGAAGGAGAGGGAAGCCTGGTATGCTGCAGTTCATGGAGTCGCAAAGAGTTGTACACGATTTAGTGACTGAACAACAACAATGCTGTTGCACACGTAGAATGCAGTATTGTGTAAAGTGAAAGTGAAAGTGAAGTCGCTCAGTCGTGTCCGACTCTTTGCGACCCCATGGACTGCAGCCTACAAGTCTCCTCCGTCCATGGGATTTTCCAGGCAAGAGTACTGGAGTGGGCTGCCATTTCCTTCTCCAGGGGTTTTTCCCAACCCAGGGATTGAACCTGGGTCTCCCGCATTGTTGGCAGACGCTTTACCGTCTGAGCTACCTTTAAATGTGTTGGGGAATCCAGACTTGTGTGTGTCTTTCTTCACTGTGGTATTTGCCGTATTGTGGTGTTCTGGAACTGAACCTGATGTATCTTGGAGGTCTGTCTGTAATCTTTCCAATCTACCTTTCTAGCCAATTACCTTTGTAGCCAATGTCTTCCAGACATTATACCTTTCTAGCCAGTGTCTGTCAGTTCTTTTAGCCTGTCCCTTCATTTTAGTAAAACTTACCTTCTGGCTATTCTTTGATCAGTCCTCTGGGCTTTGCTTCTCTGAAGTGCCTTCTTTTCACTTTGTCCCTTCAATCTTGTCCATCTTGAAGGTTTAAGTCAAGTTTGATTCCCCCCTGCCCCCACCCCGAAGTCTTTCTAGTCCATGATATCTTCTTAGAACTGACATTGTCTCTTCGGAGTTCAGACTTTATTTTCCTCTCTCCCATCTAATTGTGATTATAAGGTCTTTTTGGCATCTGTTGCGATACTGCTTTTATGTTTTTGTGTTAGTGTTTTTACATGGATCTTTTCCTTTTCTTTCCAACAAGATTTTCAGTACCCAGAGGAGGGAACCATTACATTTCTTCACATCTCTCAAGACACCAAGCAGAGTGTTACACACCCGGAAATTCTCAAGGAACAACCACATTCATACACACTAAACTTTGCAATCCCTTCATGAGTGTTTGGTATAGAACTGTGCACAGTGTGAATGTTTAATAAGTACTGAGGTAATTACTCACATTACTTCTGTTCTAATTGCAGCGTGTTCAAAGAACCCAACCTTTGCAGCAGCTTTGCTTAGTTTCCTGACCTGCGTGAATGCTCATATAAATGAACAAAAACAGTCATTATGGGCTGAACTGTATTCTCTCCAAATGAATATGTTGAAATCTTAATTCCTGGCATCTCAGGAATGTGACTGTTTGGAGATGGGGTCTTTGAAGAGGTAATTGCAGTTAAGTGAGGTTGTTAGGGTAAGGTGCTGATCTGATAGGGCTAGCATCTGAGCAGACAGACATACACAGGGTCAACACTGTGACGACTCAGAAGACCACCATCTACAAGCCTAGGAAAGAGGCCTTTGAGCAATCACATCTGCCGACACCTTGACCTCGGAATCTCCGCAGCTGTGAGAAAATACATTTTTGTCTTAGCCCCATCTGCGGTATTTCACGGCAGCCCTGGCAGTGAAGATCCGTCTGGGATGAAAGGGTGGGTTTGGCTGCAGCCGCTCATGGCATCACTTATTTCCCTCTGCTGCTGCTGCTGCTAAGTCACTTCAGTCGTGTCTGACTCTGTGCGACCCCATAGACGCCAGCCCACCAGGCTCCTACTTCCCTCTCGAAATGCCCTTACCTTTGGGTTCTGGGAGGAGCCAGTGAGCTCATTTGCTTCGTAGTCTGTCTGAGGGAGTGCAGAAAGATAGTGGATATGGCCTATGAGCAGATTTATTGCTCCGCAGCCAGACTTTTTGGCCGCGACCATCAGTGTTGACAACCCACTGCAGTATTCTTGCCTGGGAAGTCCCACAGATAGAGGATCCTGCTGGGCTCCAGTGCCGGGGGTCGCAAAGAGTTGGACACGACTTAGTGACTAAAACAACCACCACAATCCATTTTATTTCCCTTATCTGTATATCCTTGGACAAGTTCCTTGACTGATTTTTGTCTCAGTTTCTTCATCTGAGAAGTGGAGACAATCATAGGATCTTTTTATAAGGATGTTGTGAAAAACAATGACTTTTAAAAAACATACCAGTGCTTAGAACAGTCCTTAGCACACAGGAGTGAATAAACTCTAGCAATTGTTTGAAGATATTTACATTTAGTACATTATTTGAAGTTACTTATCTTTGCTAGATAGAACTCTAGCAACTTTAAGCAAATTTTAAGCACTGAAATATAAGGTCCCATAGCTTAAAAAACCGACTCTTAATATACTAGAAAGCTAAATTATTCATCTCTTTATTGTGTTTATGTACACACACGCATACATATAGTTTTATTGATCCAAGAAGAAGTAACCTATTAGCACTTCTGTTGAAAGCACACGTTCATAGGCATTGTCAAGTTTCCTGGGGCTCTTGTGTTTCTTTTGTTTGGGTACCTCGGTCAGTGGGTCATGAACCATCCTGTTGAATTAATGAGGCAAACTGGACTATGTAGTCCAGGGCTGATGAATGTCCTAAAAAATGACTTCCATCGAATAGTTTTCTTTTTATTATCTGTTTTCCTCCCAAAGTAGAGCTGTAAAACCAACTTTCAAAGGCATTTCTGTGATTTGAGATTATTGCTGTTACTACCCTTAGATTTTTTTCCCCCCAAAGGGGGTTGCAAGACCAAACTGCCTTTGCACATTTCGAGCATCTAATCTGTTATAATATGCTAATAAGTTTTAATATGGTGCAGTCTTGTGTTTATAACCACAAACCTTATTGTAAATGTCAAAAGAATTCAGATCTTAATATATCCCCTGTAGTGATACATTAATAGGGGCCATAGGAGCAAATTCTGTAGGTAGTTATTTCTTAATGGACCAGGGCTCTTTGCTATTTGATTTGAAGATCAAAACCCAGAGAGACGATAAATAGTGTGCATTTTAATTTCAGGATGTGATGTTTGCTCTCCCCACAGCATGGGAGAATTTCCCTTGAAAACCCTCATTTATTAATCTACCATGACGATGCCAAGGACATAATAGATATTTTTAAACTCATAATTGTCAAATAAATGAATACCCGTATTATACTCATCACTACGTTACAATTACATACTGTAGCAGCAGAGGTGATCTTTGAGACCATCTACCTTTGCATTATTGCTTTGCAGATAAGTTAATCAAGGTCAAAGAGGTTGGATGACCACGGACCATGACTGAGTCAAATCTAAAAGCCAATTTGTTTGACTTCAAGTCCAGTCTTAAGTTTGGTTTTTAATTACAGCATCTCTAATAATGATCTGTGGAAAGGAGTATGATTGTGAGACTTCTTTACATTTTGCTAAACACAATAATTTTGAAAACTACATGGAAAATAGAAAGTGAATTTAGTTGTTTAGTCTTTATCCAATTAAAAGATCCCTGAGTGGAGCTGGTGCCATTTTTTATAACCTTTACTCAGACAAACTTGTATCCCTCATTTTTGGAATAATGAACCAAGTTTCATGAGACAGCTGATCACTAATCTTAATCCAGGTGGGGCTTAAAACAAAATGCTATACAGTAGCTTCCCACTAGCTATCTATTCTACACATGGCAGTGTATACACAGCAATGCTACCCTCTCAGTTTGTGAGCTCGGCACTCTGTGATGACCTAGAGGGGCAGAGTGGGAGGGGAGGGAGGCTTCAAAGGGGGGAATATATGTATAAGCATGGCTGATTTACAATGCTATATATCAGAAATTAACATGGTAAAGCAATTATATTCCCCCCCGCAAAGAAAATGCTCTTCAGTTGATAAACACCACACAACTCAACAAGTCTGTGTTTTCTGTAGGCTGCCACTAAGAGGCAGCACAATCAAGCAATCCAATCTTTTTTCCTTCTTTATCATTTGATTTTTAATAAACCTGCCAAAGAGGAGAGTATAATATGGAATGGGTTGGTATAATCTCAAATTACATCACCTCTCAGGTCTTCTGTGATGTGGGCTAAAACTATGATGACTTAAGTGCTGTAAGAACAGAGCTCTGAGTAGCAAAAAACAGGGAATCTGTATCTGGATGCCTTGCCTTGTGACCACCCATGAGGTCCAGGTGAAAGAAGCATATAATCTTCTGCATTTCCATTGCAACTAGGCCATGCAGCAATAAATCTAATAAATCTTTCTTCAGATAGCATTATGGTTTAGAGAAAATATTATGACTTTCGCATGAGAAATCCTGGCTTTTGCATCAACTGTGACGTCCTAGCCTCTTGGCCTTTATCTTCTAATTTGGAAAATGGGGGGATGTGTTAAAGGAGGTTTTCTTCCAATGATATCTTTTCTGAGGTTATATAACAACTTTATGCTTCTAAGAGAGAAGGGCCAAGAAAAAAATGTGACATTTCCTCCAGTACTGAGACTGATGGGAAACCTTCATGTTTCTGTACAGTTAACTTCAGTATCAGAAGAGTCATGGGGCTGAGTCAAAACACATCCACTCTTAAACCTGGGATGACCCAGTCAGAGTACAAACTCCGTCTTGGCTCTTCACAGTAGGTTTTAACATCTCCTGAGCGCACTTGGTATCTGTAGACTTTGAGGCACTTTGGTGGAAGATTATTTCTGATATTTAGAAACCTAGCAGGCTGCCTTGTGGAGACTTGGAGCGGCTCTGACTGACAGCTGGTTTCAGATACATATTTTCAGGGCCTTGGTTAGTTGTGAGGACATACCACAATGAGTTGCTGAGTGCTGTGGGGCAGAAGGGAAAGAGAGCTGTTTCTACCCGTGTGATCTCTCATGATCTTAAAGGAATCATATGTAAAGCAAATTGGCTAAATATCATTGATAACAGTCTGAGTGAAGGTTTCTTTTTTACATGCAAAAGAGACTCAGGAATTAAATAGGAGGCCCTTTAAACTGAATGTATGTTAGTTTGGGGGTAAGCAAAGTGCTGTTGAAAGTTTCCTTTGTTATCAGTGTTTTAAGACCGATTCATTTAAGTCAGCAGATGGTTTCTTTGTTAGCAGCACTCACATGAAATGAAGGTATGTGTGTTTTAAACCAATTATCTTTAGTACTTATGTGCATGGAGGTTTACTGATAGTAATAATAATGACCATGATTGATCATTTTCAGTAAGGAAAACTGAAGTGTAGGGATATTAAAGATTTGAAACAAAATGTAAATATGTGATATTTCAATTTTACTAAGTCACTACCCCTCTCAGGGGTAATTCACATTTCTGAATATTTTAAAGACTTATTTTTGAGGTAGAGAATATGTAAAAGTTTGGAGGAACAAAAAGCAAATGCTTCTGTTTCCATTAGAGAATCCTTGGATTCTGTTAAGACATCTTCCATTGAGGAAAGGTAGTATCTTCAACTTTAGCCAAAACATAAAACGTTCATTTGGACCTTGGAAGACTGTAACTTTTGCCAAAATATAATTCTTTTTCATACCAGTTTTTCAATGTGTAAAAATGAAAGTGGTTATATAGTAGAATTTTTTCTTCATGGTTATTAAGACCCTGAAACATTTATTTTTACAAATGGCAGTAAGAACCTCCTTTATGCCATTGGCTCTGATTTCCTGGTCAGTCCCTCCAAACCAAGGCTCCCTGGTTGACCAGTTGACCAGATTGCTGCCATCAGAGAATCATAGAGCTTCTCTGGCAGCGTTATACACTTCTTGGAGAATCAACTAAAAGTTGTAAAAAATGATAAGAAATCACTGGGGCAGAGAAATACCCCCAAAGTGATCAGACATGGACACATTAGGCTAATGGTAGGGCACGGATGGATTGACAGTTAAGAAGGAATCAGGAGAGGGCACATTTCTGCTTTTTTCTTTGGTTTGAGACTTCTGACATGCACTATTTTTAGCCCTTTTAAAAGTTGTTCAGCACCTCAGTCCGCTAAGTCTCCTCTTAGCAGCATTGCTCCTTAATAGCTATTCTACAAATTTTGTTGTCGGCAGGAGATACTGCAGACCACGTTGTGCTGATCTTAGTATGTAGCCAGGTCAAGACCACGTCTTGGTTCTTAATCTTGAGATTCATAGCAAATGTGGCTGCTGGCATGCAAATTTGAGTACATCTTCATCCTATTTCCCTTTGAATGGCAAGAATTTCAAGACTGAATTTAGATTTCAGAATTTGCCACAGGGAAGAGGAAATGGCAACCCACTCCAGTGTTCTTGCCTGGAGAATCCCAGGGACGGAGGAGCCTGGTGGGCTGCCATCTATGGAGTCGCACAGAGTCAGACACGACTGAAGCGACTTAGCAGCAGCAGCAGCAGCAGCAGCAGCAGCAGCAGCAGGTATTGGGTTTTCCTGGTGGCTCAGAGGTTAAAGTGTCTGCCTGCAATGCAGGAGACCCGGGTTTGATCTCTGGGTTGGGAAGATCCCCTGGAGAAGGAAACGGCAACCCACTCCAGTATTCTTGCCTGGAGAATCCCATGGAAGGAGGAGCCTGGTGGGCTACAGTCCACAGGGTTGCAAAGAGTTGGACACAACTGAGCGACTAAGGAGGAGAAGCAGCAGGTATATAAAGGGGCTTCCCAGGTGGCTCAGTGGTAAAGAATCTGCCTGCAGTGCAGGAGACGCAGGTTCGATCCCTGGGTCAGGAAGATCCCCTGGAGGAGGAAATGGCAACCCATTCGAGTATTTTTGCCCAGGAAATCCCATGGACAGAGGAGCCTGGTGGGCTGAGTCCTTGGGGTTGCAGAGTCATGACTTAGTGACTAAACAAAAACAACAGGATTATAATACTGTGAAATTAACCAACATCCCCCCCCCCCCTTAAACCACCATGCTTTTATTGGTATGATTCTGCAGGTTTTATTCGGTGTCTGTGTTGCAAAGTTCCCTCCACCACTGCAGTGACTGGGCTTGTGGGGTATAGCTTGAAATCCTCCATCACAATTAAATAATCTCCTTCCTCCTATAAAACAAACAAACAGGTTAAACCCCACAACGTGGCAGGATGGCTCCTTGTGGGGTCTGTCCTTTGCTGGCCTGGCTTGGTTCTGGCTGCTTCATCCTTAAGGAGACTGTAGGCAGGTTGACATCTGCTAGGTCACAGCTGCCTCTTCTGAATCACGCTTCTTTCTTTCTGTCCCACTTCTAAATGGCTAACTAGTGCTATCTGTTGCTTTTACCACCTGCTGAAAAGCTGACAAAACAGGTCTCTGTTTGGAATCGTTCATTCTGAATATTCTTTTAAGACACAGCTCTCATTTCTTACTTTCCAGACATGCATGGCACACAAAATTTTATTTTCCAAAGTAATACTTTTTCTGTGATAGTGCAAAGGCCTTCAGAGAAATGTGTGAAAACTAACAAAGTAAGCTTACAGTATATACCACATGAAGTCATATACCATAAATAGTAATTTTTTTTTCTGTGACGGATGTGAATGTTATTTTAATTTGATTTTAAATTTTATGATTATATTACTCATACAAAACTTGGACTTGGTGTTTCTATTACATTAAGAGGATTATGAAGAAAAAAAGTCAGCTAGAGAAGCAATAGAGCATAGGAAACCTTTGAGGGTATTTAAGGAGCATCGCTGGACTGGTCTCCTGAAACAGTCTAATCAGAGGCAAGTTTAGAAAGGCTCGTTCATAAAAGCCCTCTCTTCTTTGGCCAGAATTCCTGTGGGTCTCACATTTTTGGGGAACGGCTCTCAGTAGTAGTGTTTGATAGCACAGGCCCATAATTTTCTATTGAAAGATCTAACCTTTTTTCATATCGTATCTCATAAGAATCAAAGACAGAGCACTACATTTTAATTTGATCATATCTTTTCTATAGGGATCTGAGATAAAATATCCAGACATGGTGCATTCATAAGATGTATCATAGAAACAGAACTGAGAGACTCTAGAACACCTCAGTTCAGTAGGACTAGGATGCAAACCACCTAAGTAATTCTGAATTTTCTAGTGGTTGCATTAAAAAAAAAGTAAAAAACAAAACAGGTAAAATTAATTTTAATAATTTATTTTGTTTGAAAATGAGCGTGTTAGTTGCTCAGTTGTGTCTGACCTCTTTGTGACACCATGGACTGTAGCCCACCAGGCTCCTCTCTCCATGAAGACCTAATATATTAAAAATATTATTTCAGTGTAGAGTAAGTATATAATTATGGATGTGAGACATACTACATTTTTCTTTGATAGTCAAAGAACTTGTAGAACATCTCCGTTAATACTAATAACATGTTAAGTGTCCAGTAGCTGCAGATAACTAGTGGCTACTGAACTGCACAGGGCAGTTCTTGAGGAATGATTGGGTATTATGTCCCTTACACAGATCCTTTCTAAAAATAAATCGCATCTCTTCAGTATGTTTGACTAGTGCTGGATGACATCTGGATGGTTGACTCGGTGTAGGTGGCAAAATTGTACTCTCTTAGAAAATTTAAAAGCCAAATTTGTCTTCTCACTCAGATAGATAGTCATTCCATTAAGGCTAAAATCCACATCCTGGTAAATTACGAGATGTTTTTCTCTCCAATCAGGGTAAGGAAGATGATAGTTACTTGGATTATCCCAGTAACTGTTTAGTTTCAGAAGTGATGTTTAAGCACTTAATCCTTCTGCCATAATTTAAATTGTCACCACTTTCAAGATTATATTTATTTATCTAAAGACTTGGAAAAGACTTTCAAAATTTAGGTTATTCCCTTTGAGAATTCACTGTAATAGAAATTGGCATGGTGATACATTTTTTTTAATCACATTTTTTTCTTGTGAAGTTAAACTGTAGAATAACACATTTAAGTGTAAAATAAAGTGCACAATGGTTTACAATCTAGAGTAAAAAACCCCACTACTTTCTATGGAAATAAAAGTAGCAGTGTAATGGTGGAATTCCCTAGAAACACTACACAGCATAGCATCTTATTCTTGCCAAGCAACAAGACCTCTTTAAAAGCTCTCATCTCATTTCCAAAAGGAAATAGAAAATCAATGGAAACATCAACAAGAAAAGTAAGCCAGGTGCTTCAAAAAGGAAATAGAAAATCAATAATCAATAATTACCCAGCAAAGTAAGTTATGGTAATACTTGCAAAGAAAATTAGTATATGTTAGGGGAAATTAATACACACACACACATATATATGCTTCTCTTTGTATTGGAAGCAGAGTTGGAATTAACATGAAAGCATCACAGTACAAATAGTTATTAGATATATGATTATATTTTAGGTCATATTCATGCTAACTGCTTCATCTCTTTTTATATTACTTGAATTCAATTTTGATATAAAATGGTTGTAAGATGCCAAAGAGCTTCCCTGGTGGCTCAGCTCCACCCGCCAATGCAGGAGACATAGGTACAATCCCTGGGTTTGGAAGATCCCCCTGGAGATGAAAATGGCAGCCCACTCTAGTATTCTTGCCTGGGAAATTCCATGGACAGAAGGGCCTGGCAGGCTACAGTCCATGGGGTCACAAAGAGTTGGCTATCAAGACTTAATGACTATACAACAAGAACAACAAAGATACCAAAATCTAGAAACCTCATTTTCATCCATCTTTCTAGTCTTCATACTACCCTGACCAAATATTACATTTGGATTTTTCTTCTTTGTTGAGTCATAGTGTAACTCTTACCACTACTTTATGTTTAAAAGGCATAATGTTAAATTTCCTAGAAGACTTCATATATTTATAGAATAAGGCTTAACATATGAATAAGAGTCTAATTCATTTGAAATAGCTTTTAATCTGTATAATTTTTAATGACTTTTAAATCACCTCTAGATATTTTTAAATGGTAAAGCCTTCAAATTATGAAATTACATAAACTTAGAAGTTTAATATAGATAATATTTTAGTTACTTTGATACTATAGGATGGGCAATAAAATAAATGTATCTTGAATTTTTTTAAATTTCCATTTTAATCAAGAAAATGTAAAGGATTAAGATGATTAGATGTCTATTAAAAATAAACGTTAAAGGTACATTAACTTTTCAAAATAAACTTTTCATTTTAGAACATTTATGGTGACATGGTGAAGATAATACAGAGTTACCAGGTACCCAACAGTTTTATCTATTATTAATCTATTAAATGAATATGATAGATTTGCTACAATTAATGAACCCATATTGATACACTATTATTTTAGAAGTCTATTCTTTATTCATATTTCCCTGTGCTTGCGTGTTCAGTCACTCAGCGTATCTGACTCTGTGACCCCATGGACTGTAGCTCCCCAGGCTCCTCTGTCCATGGGATTTCCAAGGCAAGAGTACCAGAGTGGGTGGCCATTTCCTTCTCCAGGGGAACTTCCTGACCCAGGGATCGAAACTGCATCTCTTGTGTCTCCTGCTTTACAGGCAGATTCTCTACCGCTGAGCCAACAGAAAAACCCAAGGTCCTTTTTCTGTTCCAAGGCTCCATCTAGGATGTTGTATTACATTTAACCATCATATGCCCTTTAGCTTCTCTTGGCTGTGACAGCTTCTCAGACTTGCCTTGTTTTTCATGACCTCTGATAGTTTTGATGATTACCAGTCAGGCATTTTGTAGATTGTCCCTCATCTGGGACTGTCTCACACTTTCCTCATGATTAGAACTGGACTGTGTTTTGGGGAGGAAAACCACAGAGGTTGCGTGCCAATTTTATCCCATCTAAGTGCATCCTAGCTAAGTAACAGTTGATGCTGACAAAGAAATACACGATGGAGAATAGTATGTGACAGGTTTCTCTGCTATGAAGTATTTTTCTCCTCCTCTTTCCACACTGTAAGCTTTAGAAATAAGCCACGGTGTGCAGCCCACACTTAAGCTGTGGGGGCTGCTGCTCCTCCTTGAAGGTGGGGAACCTGTGCAAATGTTTTGGAGTTCTTTGCATAGAAGGCTTGTCCTTTCTCTTCCGTCTCTCTCTCCCTACTTTACTTCCTTCCCTTCCTCCCTCTCATTTCTTCCTGTATTCATTATTTAATCATTTATAATTGTATAGGCGCATGCATAGTCGTATTTATTTTGGTATGTAATCCAGTATCACTTTATATTTTATTGCCATTGGGAGCTCTTTCAGTTGGCCCCCATGTCCCTTTGATGTCCTTGTGGTGTGTTTGTTTTATTTTTTTGAGTTCTTCCTTACTTTCTGGAATTATTGGATGCTCCAGGTCCCTCTTACTTACTCTCTTTATATTTCCTGCCCTAAATCGAGAATCAGCCATTTTCCCAAAGCTCCCTCATTCCTCCTATTTCAGAGTCATATTGGAAACCAAGATCTGGGTGCCCAATATTCTTGCTTCTGTATAAAACCACTGTTGTAGTGCTCACAGCTGACAGAGAACATATCATGTACTTTCCTGATCCCTGTTTTCCTGTGATTTTAGCCTGTAAGTTAGTCACAGATAGGCTACCGACACTACTGGGTGTTCACACCTTTAACTAGGCTGGTAATGATATGCTACTTATAATGCCTTCTCTATCCCAGCCTTGTATATAGAAAGGATATAGTGACTATTTGCCTATTTTTGTTTTAAATCATGACTTTTTATTTTTCAACTAGACAGATCTATTAGAGATAATGGTCATTCAACATACAAAGGGTAATAGGTTTGTACTGATTTTTACAGAAGCACAAAAAAGGGAAATTCACTTAACCTGTGAGGTGAAGTACAAGGATTAGTAAAGTATTTAAAATAAACAAATCATAAAGACCATTGTGATTATTTTGAGTCTTTTCACCAAAAAGAAGATTCCTTCACTTATTTATGCTGTACCAAGTGTGCAGTTTTGAAGAATGCTATACAGTGTTAATGCCACCAAAGGTTAACAGTTATGCCTCATTTTTGTTTCAAAATCCTTTTTAAAAACTAGTCTATGAGCTTTGCTTCTTACAAGATTCTTTATGGCTGTTTGAGATGATATAGAATTTCTGTTAGTTTTAACTAAGGTTTCAAAAAAATCAAAATCTGAGCGGCTTACTTCAGTAAACACTTGCTTCTGCTTGGCTTGAACCCATGTGTCTTCTGGTCTGAGACCTAGGATGGTGGAGCGGCCTTCTTGTGTGGAACGCTGGGCTCATGGTTGAGACCAAGAACAAAGCCAGGTTGAGCCCACTGCCTTCACATCGAAAGCTCCTGCTCAGATGTAGAAAGTGTCCTATAGGCTCTCAAGGTTCAAAGTCAATGAGTCAGATAAAGCCATATCCTTTAGGAGGCTTAGGGCAAGTTATTGAAAATGGGTAAAGCTGTAGAAACAGATGAGAGGGAGTGAGAAACGACTAGTTAAATCCCTCTAATGTGGCCTAAATACTTTGGACGACATTGAGCTGCATGTGTCAGAAAAACCTTAAAAGAAAAGCAGAGTAGCTCAAAACAAGGTAGAGGTCTATTTCTCCCTCACAGACACAAGTCCCAGTAGCTGTCCCAGGGCCACTGCAGCAGTCCGCACTGCCAGGGGCCGAAGTGCATCTTGCCTTGTTGCTCACCTCGCTGTGACTTGTGATTTAAGACAGCTCCAGGCAGGAGTATGGAGGGAGAAATTAAGAAGGACCTGCACCTCACTTCTTTTTTCAGAAGTATCTAGAAAAATGTTAAATAACAATTTTACTTACATTTTATTGTCCAGAACACAGTTATGTAACTATACATAAATGCAAGGGAACCTAGTAAATACAGCTTTTATTCTCTGTGGTGTCTCTATGTGCAGCTAATTTTTTACTACTATGGAAGAAGTAAAGAAAGATTCTGGAATAAAAACATGCTAACAGGACTTGGAGCAAATTTTGTTGGATTTATCAAATAAAGTCTGGGAAATGAGGGATTATAAGGTAATCTAAAAACACCAAGTGAAAAATAGGAACAAGTGAAAAAGATCCAGAAAATGATGGCTTGATATGATGTAAAACACAATGAAGCAAACAATAGAGTTTGAACAGAGGAGAGGTATGGTTTGAGAATGGAAATAGTGTTTGGTTTCTGAAGAAAATAGGTACAGATAAGGTCCACTAAGAGTTAAAGTTCAGTATTTTTCCATTAAAGTAATGTTCCATCTCTGGGCTCTTATGTGAAGTAAGACCTGCCCCAAACTTGTTTCACTTCTTATGATCCTTCATTTTTATTTAAGTCATTCATTTTCCACTAGAATTCTAATCAAATTGCTTTAAAAGGATCTTAGTGATTCCTGGACTATGCTTAGCTGATCAAATATTTTCTGAACAAATTAGTGGACTTGCAAATCTTGGCTGGAAACTGCATTATGTATTCCAGAAAGTTGGAGAATTACTGGATGTACCATGTACTGTTAATAAACCAAAGCATGTTAAAATTTTGAAGAGTTGATATGAGCAAAAAAATTATTTCTGATCAGGCAATGACAAACCAGAAGTGGTTAGGAGAACTCTACCAACAAGAGCTCTGGGAGACACTTTTGTAGAAAGAAGGCAAAGTACAGAAATGGTTGATTGACTATCGTGTGAAGTCTGGTTGGCTGTCTGTGGTTGGTGGTCCATAGTGATTTGATTTCCTGACCTTGAGGCTTTTGCTGGCTTAGATTTTGACTTGTTTATGCAGGCTGCCACAGCATGAAATCTACCTCAGTCTGATGGCCTCCCTGTTTTTAATTTAACAATCCCTGTTTGTTCATCTTTTTATGCAAGGCAGACTGACAATGTACTGGTATTAGTGGGACTGTCAGTAACCATCAGAGTTGTTTTTCTCTTATTGCAAAATGTTTCAATTAGTAACATTTTCTCCTGCATAGGCACACTAGATACATTTCATGTCTGGGATACTTACACTTTGATACTTATTCTTCCTCTTTTATAAGTGCCATTTAAGACAGACCTTAATATTTCTGGAGAATGTGCAGAGATACTTTTAAAATGTGTGTGTGTGTGTGTGTGTGTGTAAGTCACTAGTTGGATGTAACTGGTGTGATTTATACTGTGCTTTGGTGCAATTGTGGCTACTGAATATAAAGTAGTCATTTTCTATTTATTTGGTAAAAAAAAAAAAAAAGTGCTTAATGATTGCTACACATTTAAAGGGTCCTAAAGTTAGACTTAAGGTTGTTTTTTTTTTTTAACATTTCACCCCCCCCCCCCCCCTTTTTTTTCATTCTTTTATTTTAGCATATGAAATGAATGCAGAAAATCCCAGCATTATCCATCTGGGGGACTGCCATGACCTTTAAAACAGCAGCATCAAAGGGATCTGGGGAAATATATGCTGTGAACATTTAATAACACCACTACCGTGACTTAGTGAACATTTCCATGCTTCTGTACTATGAAAATATCACATTGGGACCATGGTTGAAAAGTTCAAAACCACAAAAGTTGAAGAATACATGGCATTTGAAATATCTATTTTAACTGTTCTGGACAATGTTTGGTCTTGGCCTAGTTGGGGATTATTTAAGTCTTGGCATGGTTTTTCATAACAAGGACAGAGTAAACGGTGATTGGGATGGCCATAATTTAAAATGTTTTTTAAACTTTCAAATTCCACTAACAGCATATTAATATACTAGTCAGTTTTCTTAGATTTTGTTACAAACTCACGATCTGTGCTGCAGAAACAACCTGTACAATTCTTTTGTACTAAACATATTGCAACAGAAATTTTCTTTGCTCCTCTGACAAAGGACTTTGGAAGAATGAGTTGCCCCCATCCCCCTTTCTTTGAAAATCTGTGATCAGAAAAATGACCATTTTTTTTCCCTTGCTTGCCTCCGTGGTTGATAATAGGATTTACAAGGTAAAAACAGCACCTAGGGTTGCCCCAAATTCCTTCCCCAAATAGTTATGCCTGCCAAATAGCTTTGACTTTGCAAACTCATCACATCCTTGGAAAAATGCCCAATATTAATTGTTCTCCAACCTTCCATCGGGAGGCAAATGTGCTCAAGGCCATTTGCTGTTCAAAAGACTTCAGATCTTACATCGCCCCCACGAATTCTAAGCCTCTGCCGCCCTGGTAGCTGCATGCTTTGCTTTTTTGACAGCAGGAATATTTCTTTGGCTTACTTTCTCTTCTAAACTTGAGCTAAACTTCAAACTTCTGCTTTTTTCCCTCTTTTGCTAAAGCCAGTGATCACACGCTGAGTAAATAATCTATAGACCATGATCCGCTGTCCTATCACGCTTGTTATCCACACTCTAAACGCCCTCCCCCACCCCCCCATGTCGGAAACCTGCCTGGTAAGTATTCCCAGGTAGGTTCTGTAACCGCCCCCCTGCCCCCCACTGGTTACCATCTCCACTGCTTACAGTCACAGACAGACTCCCTTGTAGCACACTGCCTATATTTGGAAGAACTAATTGGTGGTTCTGGTCTCTTTGTTAGGAAAAAGTGACACTTTTTGAAGTTAATAAAAATCTTTTCAGCTACAGCCTTTTATCAGATGTAACAAAACATTGTTTGAACAAATATGCTCTCAGTGGTAGTGACAGTTCATTTCTGCTTTTCCTAACCATCAACATCTTAGGAAAGAAAACAGTAGAAGCTCCTTAAAGGCATAAAATTAGTTTTTGAATAATGGCAGTTTCTGATAGAAAATTGCTTTTCCAATCAATAACTCAATTAAATTAGGTTCCAATTTGATTGCATCAGCATCTTTATGATATATATTTAAGGAAATATATTTCTCTGTTGTCTTTAAGCAACCTTTAATATTACACTTCAGTGCTGGATAAACATTTTTCACCACATTATTGACTCTCTGGGAGGAAAACAGCCTATTTATCAAATATCACAATTAAGAAAGTGACTCTGTGATAATTTAGGTGTGACATCAATAAAACTAAAAGAGGGTTCCTTTAGCTTTTACAAATAGAAATTTTCTTGAGAGAATGTGAGAGAGATGAAGAAAGAGATCTCAGTCCTTGGAAATAAAAATCCTACTCTCAGCAAAGTAAAGCTGGGTGTGCTCACGAGTCACTGAGGATTCACCAAAATTAGTTTCTCGGTATCTGAATTCTAGCATGAATATTATATTAAAAAGTGTGTTTATTGTCTACTTGTAATTGCTAAAACACTTGTATTCTTTTCCAGTGGGATAGACAGGATAAATATAATTCATTACTGATAGGGCAATACCCAGGGGAGCTTGGAGGACAGGGACTCATTTACCCTTGCTCTGCAATATCTATCAACTACCCAGAAGTTACCCACATAAATGTAAAACTTAATTAAAATATATTTGGTAACTTTAAGATTTTTCTAGAGAAATTCTGAAGCTAAACACACGTTTTCTTATCAAGTATTTTTACAATATGAGAAAAAAGAAAAAATCTAGCTTGTTCATACAAATGTATCTACTATCACACTTTTTAGGAGTTTTGTCTTCTTTTAAAAGGTGTAGGTAATTTTTAAAAACAAGAGTGTGTTCAGTAGCTTAGTTGTGTCTGATTCTTTGCAACTCCATGGACTGCAGCATGCCAGGCTTCTCTGTCATTCACCATCTCCTAGAGCTTATGCAAATTCATGTCCATTGAGTCGGTGATGCCATCCAACCATCTTATCCTCTGTCATCCCCGTCTCCTCCTGCCTTCGATCTTTCCCAACATCAGGGTATTTTCTAATGAGTCAGGTCTTTGCATCAGGTGGCCAAAGTATTGGAGTTTCAGCTTCAGCATCAGTCCTTCCGATGAACACCCAGGACTGATTTCCTTTAGGATGGACTGGTTGGATCTTCTTATAGTCCAAGAGACTCTCAAGAGTCTTCTCCAACACCACAGTTCAAAACCATCAATTCTTCGGCACTCGGCTTTCTTTATAGTCCAACTTTCACATCTGTACATGACTACTGGAAAAACCATAGCTTTGACTAGATGGACCTTTGAAGGCAAAGTAATGACTCTACTTTTTAATATGCTATCTAGGTTTGTAGAAAGTAGGGAAAACCGCTAGACCATTCAGGTATGACCTAAATCAAATCCCTTACGATTATACAGTGGAAGTGAGAAATAGATTTAAGGGCCTAGATCTGATAGATAGAGTGCCTGATGAACTATGGAATGAGGTTCGAGACATTGTACAGGAGACAGGGATCAAGACCATCCCCATGGAAAAGAAATGCAAAAAAGCAAAATGGCTGTCTGGGGAGGCCTTACAAATAGCTGTGAAAAGAAGAGAGGCAAAAAGCAAAGGAGAAAAGGAAAGATATAAGCATCTGAATGCAGAGTTCCAAAGAATAGCAAGAAGAGATAAGAAAGCCTTTTTCAGTGATCAATGCAAAGAAATAGAGGAAAACAACAGATTGGGAAAGACTAGAGATTTCTTCAAGAAAATTAGAGATACCAAGGGAACATTTCATGCAAAGATGGACTTGATAAAGGACAGAAATGGTCTGGATCTAACAGAAGCAGAAGATATTAAGAAGAGCTGGCAAGAATACACAGAAGAACTGTACAAAAAAGATCTTCACGACCCAGATAATCATGATGATGTGATCACTAATCTAGAACCAGACATCTTGGATTGTGAAGTCAAGTGGGCCTTAGAAAGCATCACTATGAACAAAGCTAGAGGAGGTGATGGAATTCCAATTGAGCTGTTTCAAATCCTGAAAGATGATGCTGTGAAAGTGCTGCACTCAATATGCCAGCAAATTTGGAAAACTCAGCAGTGGCCACAGGATTGGAAAAGGTCAGTTTTCATTCCAATTCCAAAGAAAGGCAATGCCAAAGAATGCTCAAACTACCACACAATTGCACTCATCTCACATGCTGGTAAAGTAATGCTCAAAATTCTCCAAGCCAGGCTTTAGCAATACGTGAACTGTGAACTTCCTGACGTTCAAGCTGGTTTTAGAAAAGGCAGAGAGGAACCAGGGATCAAATTGCCAACATCCGCTGGATCATGGGAAAAGCAAGAGAGTTCCAGAAAAACATCTATTTCTGCTTTATTGACTATGCCAAAGCCTTTGACTGTGTGGATCACAATAAACTGTGGAAAATTCTGAAAGAGATGGGAATATCAGACTACCTGACCTGCCTCTTGAGAAATCTGTATGCAGGTCAGGAAGCAACAGTTAGAACTGGACATGGAACAACAGACTGGTTCCAAATAGGAAAAGGAGTATGTCAAGGCTGTATATTGTCACCCTGCTTATTTAACTTCTATGCAGAGTACATCATGAGAAATGCTGGACTGGAAGAAACACAGCTGGAATCAAGATTGCTGGGAGAAATATCAATAACCTCAGATATGCAGATGACACCACCCCAATGGCAGAAAGTGAAGAGGAGTTAAAAAGCCTCTTGATGAAAGTGAAAGTGGAGAGTGAAAAAGTTGGCCTAGCTCAACATTCAGAAAATTAAGATCATGGCATCCAGGCCCATCACTTCATGGGAAATAGATGGGGAAACAGTGGAAACAGTGTCAGACTTTTTTTTGGGGGGGGGGCGCTCCAGAATCACTGCAGATGGTGACTGCAGCCATGAAATTAAAAGACACTTACTCCTTGGAAGAAAAGTTATGATCAACCTAGATAGCATATTGAAAAGCAGAGACATTGCTTTGCTAACTAAGGTCCGTCTAGTCAAGGCTATGGTTTTTCCTGTGGTCATGTATGGATGTGAGAGTTGGACTATGAAGAAGGATGAGCCCCGAAGAATTGATGCTTTTGAACTGTGGTGTTGGAGAAGACTCTTGAGAGTCCCTTGGACTGCAAGGAGATCCAACCAGTCCATTCTGAAGGAGATCAACCCTGGGATTTCTTTGGAAGGAATGATGCTAAAGCTGAAGCTCCAGTACTTTGGCCACCTCATGAGAAGAGTTGACTCATTGGGAAAATCTCTGATGCTGGGAGGGATTGAGGGCAGGAGGAGAAGGGGACGACCGAGGATGAGATGGCTGGATGGCATCGTGGACTCGATGGACGTGAGTCTGAGTGAACTCCGCGAGTTGGTGATGGACAGGGAGGCCTGGCGTGCTGCAATTCATGGGGTCACAAAGAGTCGGACACGACTGAGTGACTGAACTGAATTGATCTAGGTTTGTCATAGCTTTTCTTTCAAGGAGCAAGCGTCTTAATTTCATGGCTGCAGTCATTATCTGCAGTGATTTTGAAGCCCAAGAAAATAAAGTCTGTCACTGTTTCCATTGTTTCCCCATCTATTTTCTGTGAAGTGATGATGGAACAAGATGCAATGATCTTAGTTTTCTGAATGTTGAGTTTTAAGACACCTTTTCCACTCTCTTTCACTTTCATCAAGAGGCTCCTTAGTTCTTTGCTTTCTGCCATAAAGGTGGTGTCTTCTGTATATCTGAGGTTATTGATATTTCTCTTGTAAATCTTGATTTCAGCTTGAGCTTTATCCAGCCTGGCATTCTGCATGATGTGCTCTGCATATACATGAAATAAACAGGGTGACAATATATTGTAGTAGTAGTAGGAGATATAGTGGTCACCTGAATTAAATTCGCCCATTTCAGTCCATTTTAGTTAACCGATTCCTAAAATGTCAATGTTCACTGTTGCCATCTCCCGTTATACCGCTTCCAATTTACCTTGATTCATGGACCTAATATTCCAGGTTCCTATGCAATATTGTTCTTTAAAGCATCAGACTTTACTTCTATCACCAGTCACCTCCACAACTGGGTATTGTTTTTGCTTTGGCTCAGCCTCTTTGTTCTTTCTGGAGTTATTTCTCCACTCTTCTCCAGTAGCATATTGAGCACCTACTAACCTGGGGAGTTCCTCTTTCAGGAATAGATTATAATAAGTGGTCTAGGTTTTTTTCAAAAAAATTATTTTATTACAGTAAGAAGTTTCACATGAGAGCTGCCCTCTTAGGTTTTTAAGTGTATAATACACTGTTGACTTGAGTTACAATGTGGTCTCTGCAACTTAGTTGTCTTTTTTTTTTTTTTAATTGGAGGATAATTGTTTTGCAATGTTCCATTGGCTTCTGCTCTACATGAGTCCACCATAAGTATATACATCCGTCCTGTCCCTCTTGAGTCTCCCTCCCGCACCCCGCCCATCCCACCCTGCACAGAGCACCAGGCTGAACAAACTCCCCACTAGCTATCAATTTTGCTCGTGATCATGTATATGTTTCAGTGCCACTCTCTCAATATGCCTCACCCTCTCCTTACCCAACTGTGTCCACATCTCTGTGTCTGTGTCTCTATTCCTGACCTGCAAAAGTTTCATCAGTGCCATTTTTCTAGATTCCATATATATATGTGTGTATTACATCACTCAGTGTAACAGGTTCTAGGTTCACCCACCTTAGTTCAGCTGAATAAAATTCATGGAACTTAATAACTGAAGCTTTATGCCCATTGACTAGTAATTTCTATTTTCCTCCTCCCCTGCCCCCTGGCCCTAGTACGTGATAACCTCTATCCCACTCTGATTCTGAATTTGCCTACTTTAGATGTCTCATAAAGGTGGAATCATGCAGTATTCGTCCTTCTGTGATTTGTTCATTTCACTTAGTGTCATGTCCCAAGTTTCATCCATGCTGTTGCATAATTTCTTTCTTTTAAAGACTGAATAGCGCTCTATTGTTTTTCATACCACCCTTCCTTTATCCATTTATCTGTTGATGGGCTTTTAGTTTGTTTCCAAATCTTGGTTTTTGTGAATAATGCTGCAGTAAACATGGAAGTAAAAAAGTCTCTCCGAGATTCTAATTTCAATTCTTTGGGATAGATACTCAGAAGCAGAACAGCTGGATCATATGGTAGTTTTATTTCTAATTTTTTTGAGAAGCTTCCACACTGTTTTCAATAGCAGCTGTACCTTTTTGCATTCCTACCAGCAGTGTGCAAGGATTACAATTTCTCCACAACTATGCCAGCCCTTGTTGTCTTCTACGTTTTGATAATAGCCATCCTTACAGGTATGAGGTGATATTTCATGGTTTGGTTTTGTGTTTCTCTGCTGATTTGGAAGTTGAGCATTTTTTCATATACCTGTTGGCCATCTGTATGTCTTCTTCAGAGAAATGTCAATTCAACTCCTTAGCCCATTTTTAAGTTTGTCTTTCTTTTGTGTTTTAAGTTGTAGCTCCTCATATATATTTAAATATTAATCTCATATCAGATATGATTTGCAGATATTTTCTTCCATTCTATACGATGATCAAGTTGTTTTGCTTTGTTTTCTTTGGATCCTAGTAAACTATCAAATGCAGTTCATCAGGGTTTTTTTTTTTTTTTTCCCATAATCAAAAGTGATATGTGAATATATTATATTTAAATGTGTAGGAGAAAAAAAAAATAAATGTGTAGGAGAATATCTGAAGTGAAATTCATGTGCCAGTACTAGATACATGAGTCTAGTAAAATCTGAAAATCAGTTCAATACAAAAATGCAAGTTGGTATAACTAACTTGACAATTTTGAATAGCATGCTATTATTAACACACTTTACTGTACATTATCAAAAAAATTCAGCACTAAAAATTATATCCACTTATGAAAAAACTCTCCAGAAAACAGGAATAGAAGGAACATACCTCAACATAAGAAAAGCTATATATGACAAACCCACAGCAAACATTATCCTCAATGATGAAAAATTGAAAGCATTTCCCCTCAAGTCAGGAACAAGACAAGGGTGCCCACTTTCACCACTACTATTTAACATAGTTTTGGAAGTTTGGGCCACAGCAATCAGAGCAGAAAAAGAAATAAAAGGAATCCAAATTGGAAAAGAAGAAGTAAAACTCTCACTGTTTGCAGATGACATGATCCTCTACATAGAAAACCCTAAAGACTCCACCAGAAAATTACTAGAGCTAATCAATGAATATAGTAAAGTTACAGGATATAAAATCAATACACAGAAATCCCTTGCATTCCTATACACTAATAATGAGAAAATAGAGAAATTAAGGAAACAATTCCATTCACCATTGCAACGAAAAGAATAAAATACTTATGAATATATCTACCTAAAGAAACTAAAGACCTAAAACTAAAGAAAACTATAAAACACTGGTGAAAGAAATCAAAGAGGACACTAATAGATGGAGAAATATACCATGTTCATGGATCAGAAGAATCAATATAGTGAAAATGAGTATACTACTCAAAGCAATCTATATATTCAATGCAATTCCTAACAAGCTACCAACGGTATTTTTCACAGAGCTAGAACAAAAAATTTCACAATTTATATGGAAATACAAAAAACCTCAAATAGCCAAAGCAATCTTGAGAAAGAAGAATGGAACTGAAGGAATCAACCTGCCTGACTTCAGGCTCTACTACAAAGCCACAATCATCAAGACAGTATGGTACTGGCACAAAGACAGAAATATAGATCAATGGAACAAAATAGCCCAGAGATAAATCCATGCACCAATGGACACCTTATCTTTGACAAAGGAGGCAAGAATATATGGTGGATTAAAGACAATCTCTTTAACAAGTGGTGCTGGGAAAACTGGTCAACTACTTGTAAAAGAATGAAACTAGAACACTTTCTAACACCATACACAAAAATAAACTCAAAATGGATCAGAGATCTAAATGTAAGACCAGAAACTATAAAACTCCTAGAGGAGAACATAGGCAAAACACTCTCTGACATAAATCACAGCAGGATCCTCTATGACTTACCTCCCAGAATATTGGAAATAAAAGCAAAAATAAACAAATGGAACCAAATTAAACTTAAAAGCTTCTGCACAACAAAGGAAACTATAAGCAAGGTGAAAAGACAGCCTTCAGAATGGGAGAAAATAATAGCAAATGAAGCAACTGACAAACAACTAATCTCAAAAATATACAAGCAACTTATGCAGCTCAAGTCCAGAAAAATAAATGACCCAATCAAAAAATGGGCCAAAGAACTAAATAGACATTTCTCCAAAGAAGACATACAGATGGCTAACAAACACATGAAAAGATGCTCAACATCACTCATTATCAGAGAAATGCAAAGCAAAACAACAATGAGGTTCCATTTTACACCTGTCAGAATGACTGCGATCCAAAAGTCTACAAACAATAAATGCTGGAGAAGGTGTGGAGAAAAGGGAACCCTCTTACACTGTTGGTGGGAATGCAAACTAGTACAGCCACTATGGAGAACAGTGTGGAGACTCCTTAAAAAACTGGAAATAGAACTGCATTATGACCCAGCAATCCCACTGCTGGGCATACACACCAAGGAAACCAGAATTGAAAGAGACACGTGTACCCCAATGTCCTTCCCAGCACTATTTATAATAGCCAGGACATGGAAGCAACCTAGATGTCCATCAGCAGATGAATGGATAAGAAAGCTGTGGTTCATATACACAATGGTACTCAGCCATTAAAAAGAATACATTTGAATCAGTTCTAATGAGGTGGATGAAACTGGAGCCGATTATACAGAGTGAAGTAAGCCAGAAAGAAAAACACCAATACAGTATACTAACAAGTATATATGGAATTTAGAAAGATGGTAACAATAACCCTGTATGTGAGACAGCAAAAGAGACACAGATGTATAGAACAGTCTTTTGGACTCTGTGGGAGAGGGAGAGGGTGGGATGATTTGGGAGAATGGCATTGAAACATGTATAATATCATATAAGAAATGAATCGCCAGTCTATGTCTGATGCAGGATACAGGATGCTTGGGGCTGGTACACTGGGACGACCCAAAGTAATGGTATGGGGAGGGAGGAGAGGGGGTTCAGGATGAGGAACACGTGTATACCTGTGGCGGATTCATGTTGATGTATGTATGGCAAAACCAATACAATATTGTAAAGTAATTAACCTCCAATTAAAATAAATTTATATTAAAAATAAAAAAATAAAAGTTACAAACTTAAAAATGGAATGTTAGCAAGTTCAGAAAAATTATGGGTCAAAGTACAAAATAAATATTTACCCATTATTTGAATCATTTATTCATTGAACCATTCAATCGACAAAACTCTGTTATCTATTGAATTTGTTTTTACAGCAAGGAGTATATTCAATACAAATGATACAAAGAAGGATTTGTACTTTCCCTGACTCCAGTGACCTTAAGAGTTAAAACACTTCTAAATGCAAAAAATACATAATTGTCTTAATCCAAGTAAACCTGAGAATCAAACAAACAAAAGCAAAAACAACAAAAAACTCATAAAATTAATTGAGATATTAGCACCAACAGATAAAAAAGATGTGAAGATGTGGTTTACTTTGAAAGCTAACTGGACTTTTGCAGCTTTTCCATCATATTTTATGGGATTATAAGGAGATCCAACCCAGAGAAGGTGATGGAACCCCACTCCAGTACTCTTGCCTGGAAAATCCGTGAAGAGTCGGACACTACTGAGCGAGTTCACTTTCACTTTTCACTTCCATGCATTGGAGAAAGAAATGGCATCCCACTCCAGTGTTCTTGCCTGGAGAATCCCAGGGATGGGGGAGCCTGGTGGGCTGCTGTCTATGGGGTCGCACAGAGTCGGACACAACTGAAGCAACTTAGCAGCAGCAGCAGCAGCAAAGCAGTGGCAAGGAGGTCCAGCCAGTCCATCCTAAAGGAGACCAGTCCTGGGTGTTCATTGGAAGGACTGATACTAAAGCTGAAACTCCAAACCTTTGGCCACCTCATGTGAAGAGTTGCCTCATTGGAAAAGACCCTGATGCTGGGAGGGATTGGGGGCAGGAGGAGAAGGGGACAACAGAGGATAAGATGGCTGAATGGCATCACCAAATCGATAGAATTGAATTTGAGTGAACTCTGCAAGTTGGTGACGGACAAGGAGGCCTGGTGTGCTGTGATTCATGGGGTTGCAAAGAGTTGGACATGACTGAGCAACTGAACTGAACTGAGGCAATACTTTCAGAAAGTGTATTATTTAGTCTAAAAGGGGGTAAAACCCCCTTTTTCTTACTTTGCATAAAAAGACATTTAAAACAAGTTTTGTTTTTTAAATATGTTTAGTTCATACTATTTTAAATTTTCTTTGTGTTTATTTGCTTTGGCTGTGCTGGGTCTCTGTTGCAGACTGGGCCTTTTTCTAGTTGCAGAGATCAGGGCCTAGTCTCTAGTTGCCGTGCACAGTCTTCTCACTGAAGTGGCTTCTTTTCTCGGGGAGCAGGAGCCCCCGGGTGCTCAGGCTTCAGTAGCTGCGGCCCATGGCTCTAGGGCACAGGCTTAATAGATGTGCTGTGTGCACTTAAAGGCTCCACAGAATGTGGGATCTTCCTGGATCAGGGATCGAACCTGCATCTTCTGCATTGGCAGGTGGATTCTTTACCACTGAGCCTGCAAGGCAGCCCTCAAACAGGGGTTTCAAAAAGTAGTGTTCAGTTGGCTAGAGATCAGTGACCCTACTGACATTCATTTCTAGCTGTTAAACCCTTCTCCCCCCTCCCCCAATTTATCACTTTCTTCATGTGTGTGTGAAGTCACTCCGTCATGTCCGACTCTGCAAACCTGTGGACTGTAGCCCGCCAGGCTCTTCTGTCCATGGGATTCTCCAGGCAAGAATACTGGAGTGGGTTGCTATTTCCTTCTCCAGGGGATCTTCCCAACCCAAGGATTGAACGTGGGTCTTCTGCATTGCAGGCAGATGCTTTATCCTCTGAGCCACCTCCAACTAATATGTCCTTCCCTTCTTCGGTTTCCTGCCAGTTCAACACAGTAGCAGTGACATGTCCTGAAATGTAAGGATCAGAATGCCATGCCACATCCTAGGAAAATGTTTTGTTCTTTAGAAAATACTGTCTCTGTTTTAATCGTGTGCTGTTGTTGAGACTAAAGCCCCAAAGACAGACTATTAGATTTGGAATGACCTAGAAATATAAAATTGAGAATTTGGATATCAATGCATTAGAACAAAGGTTGGCAAATTTCTTGTGTAAAGAGCCAGTTAGGATATACTTTAGGCTCTGCAGGCCATATGGTCTGTGTTCCAAGTCCTTCACTGTGCTGTAGTGGTGAGAAACCCGCCACCAGCAACACATAAATGAACAGGCCTGTGTGTGTTCTAACAACATTTTGTTTATGCAAACAAGCAGTGAGCTGGCTTTGGTTTGTGGGGTGCAGTTTGCCAAACCTTGGATTAAAGTATATGTGGGGTGAATTGGCACTTAGAATAGCTATGAATGTTAGTGCACTGGGTTGATAAGTTATTGCTTGCAAGGCTGAGGTTCCTCACTGGTTAGTGAGACACAAGCTGCTAGTTGCTGAATCCATCGAAGAAAATTTATTTCACTTCTGTCTCCTTCCTCCTGATCAGAAAAGTTTCTTATGGAGCTCACATTTCCAAAAGCCATTCTGCCAAAGCATCAAGGTTTCCCTAGAGGAGTGCCTATGCCAATTCCTTTTCTTGTTGTGTCAGGCACAGAAAAGGATGATATTTATATACATCCTTACACTTGGGTAAATGGATGAAGCTGCTCACAGATAATGCAATGCAGCATAGTTCTCTAAGTGTCCAGGTCCCTCCCACCATCCCCAGGATGGACACACTGGTGAGAGGATTTGCCCTACATGGTGTCATTGGGGAATTTTTGAAGGAGAAGATCACACCTGTGGTGGATTCATGTCAATGTATGGCAAAACCAATACAGAATTGTAAAGTAAAATAAAAAATAAATTAAAAACAAACAAACAAACAAAAGCATGTCTGGCAGTTCTGAGTCTGTCCTTTAAACTCCAAGAATTCTTACTGGATTCTCACTTCCTCCCTAATTCTTTGCAGGCTTGCGTTCCATTAAATTTCTCAAGGAATGAATGGCACAAAACTGTTCAGGAGTTTCTGTTGTCTTCTAAGATAACACTGTGTAATGATTAATTGAAGTTATCATTCAATTAGAGTTCAGTTGGAGTTATCATTCAATTGGAGTTATCATAGCTCCACCTCCAACTGTTTATGCAACTTTAGGGCATTCATTTACAACCTTGGAATATATATGCAAAGCAGAAACAGACTCAGAGACATAGGAAACAAACTAGTAATTACCAAGGGGGAGAGAGAAGAGGGCAGAGACAAATAAGGGGTATGGGGTTAACAGAAATTACTATGTATAAAGTAGATAAGCAACAAGGATACATTGTATCACACAGGGAACTGTAGCCATTATTTTGTAAAAACCTGTGATGGAGTATATATAATCTGTAAAAATACTGAATCACTAACTACACAGTGAAAGTGAAGTCGCTCAGTCGCCGACTCTTTGCGACCCCATGGACTCTAGCTTACCAGGTTCCACCATCCATGGGATATTCCAGGCAAAAATACTGGAGTGGGGTGCCATTTCCTTCTCTAGGAGATCTTCCCGACCCAGGGATTGAACCCAGGTCTCCCTCATTGTGAGCAGACACTTTACAGTCTGAGCCACCAGGGAAGTCAACTACACAGTACATCTGAAATTAATATAATTTTGTAAATCAACTATACTTCAAGCAAAAAGAAAATGAACAGGAGCTATGAGACATCCATTTTTAGAAAGAAGCTAGGAAAAACAAGATGTTCTCAAAGGTCGTGTTCAGGATTAGCATTTATGTATGATAACCACCTTTTACAATCTGAGATATCTCTTTTTCTTGGGATCTTTTCCTGTCCTCTGAGCCCTTTCCTCTTATGAGCTGTTCCTTGTTTATAAAATCGTCATATCCATCCTCTCAACTTCTTGTTGAGGACAGTGGGCTCATTAAAATATGTGAAAACATTGTACAGTAGCATCCCAACCCATCAACCCTCAGAAACTGTCTTCATCACGGTAATTACACTGAAACAAACAACCCAGTGTTCCAGGGGCTTGTCAAGTAAGAGTGAGCTTCTCACAAGCTGTTGATTTAGGTCACAGTGGAGTGTGTCAGAAGTGCCCTATTCCATGTAAGCATTCAGAGACCAGGCACGTCTAGCTAATGGTTCTTAAAGCCTGAAGTTTTCCATAGATAAAGGAACAGGGAACAAACTGGGCGACATGGATGTGACATATTCCATCTCTGCCCACATTCCTTTGGCTGGCGCTCAGTCACATGGCTCTAGGTAACTGTCAGCAAGGCTTGGAAATAAAATCTAGCTGCTTGCCTAGAGGAAAAGGAAATTAGATTTGGGGAGTAAAGAGCATTTTCTCTGCCACAGCCGCCAAAACAGGTTTTCTGCAGAGTGGATGTTGGTATGCACTTCCTGCTTGACGTGTGCTGTGTGCCAGACCTTGTTGTCATTGAGGAGAAGCACAGGAGTAAACCTTAGAGTCAAACGGCAGAAGCCGGGATCCTGACACTCTGAGGGAGCCAAGACACCCACAGTGGGACTGGGGCTGAGCTCAGGTCTGGAGACGACTGCTGAGCTTAAGGATAACAAGGACTCTCAGCCTCTGTCGCCCCCTTCTCCTCCTGCCTTCAGTCTTTCCCAGCATCGGGGTCTCTTCCAATGAGTCAGCTCTTCGTATCAGGTGGCTGGAAGATAAGGTGGTTGGATGGCATCACTGACTCAATGGATGTGAGTCTGAGCAGACTCTGGGAGACAGTGAAGGTCAGGGAAGCCTGGTGTGCTGCAGTCCGGGGGTTGCAAAGAGTCGGACACCGCTGAACAACAAAAGGACTCAAGGTCAGCAGCCAAGTGAAGGACATGCTGCAGATAACACTGTGTTTAGTTGTAGAGATTTTACAGGCATATAGTAATGTAAACTGCCGGAATGCTAAGTGATAGAAAACCAGTCTTCTATAATAGATCAAATGAAAATGGTTTAAAAAAGAACCTAATGATGAATTGGTATATATTTGATGAAGTAGTCCATGTTCTAAGTGCACCCATATATACATATGCCCAATAAATCCTGTGTTCTCCTTGTCTTTCCTGCTTTCAAACTCAACACTTGCATGAAAAATTCCTTATGTCTGTCCCCTCAGACTGTAGTATTTATGATATATATGATATCCTAGCCCCTTTTAATATAGGGCTTATCAGGCATGCTTTTGAGAATCATGGATATAAGCAATGAAAGACACTGTCTTCTGTGCTTTTAAGGTTATAATTGGTGGGCTACTTCAAATAGTCCTATTTGCTTATACAAAATAAATGAAAAGATTAGGACCAAATATTTACAATCAAGGTAGGTTAGTCATCCAAATTATTTAGTTTTTGAAAGAATGATGGACTGCTTTTTGTTAAGAAGTATTTTATATGTAGTATACCTGGCAGTTAAAACTTACTAAATTTCCCAATCTAAAGTGCAAGATACGAACTCATTTGTTATATCTGTAGACATGTATTTAAGCCATTTCCTAGTGACTAGATACTTCCACAGAGCTGCATGGAGCTTAAGATAAGTTAAGCATTATGCAGTTTTTAACAAACCATCATCTGTGTCATAATGTTTTGGTATCATGGCCATGAGCATGTGAAGCTGCTCAGTCATGTCTCACTCTTTGTGACTCCATGGACTGTAACCTACCAGGCTCCTCTGTCCGTGCGATTTTACAGGCAAGAGTACTGGAGTGGGTTGCCATTTCCTTTCCCAGGGGATCTTCCCAACCCAGGGATGGAACCCGAGTCTTGTGCATTGCAGGCAGATGCTTTACCGTCTGAGCTATTTGGCATCATAGGTTATCAGAAAATGGTATTAATGGTCTCTCAAAAATAACATTCATAAACTCTCTCAAATTGCTTTTAACACAGCCAATTCTTTAATACAGGCTTCCCTGGGGGTTCAGCAGTAAAGAATCCACCTGCCAGTGCAGGAGATGCGAGTTTGATCCCTGGATGGGGAAGATCTCCTGGAGGAATATATGGGTACCCACTCCAGTGTTCTTGCTTGGAGAATCCCATGGACAGAGGAACCTGGTGGGCTACAGTCCATGGTGTTGCAAAAGAGTCAGACACAACTGAGTGGTTAAAAACAACAACAAATTATTTGATACATTAAAATATTTACTGGAGGGTTTTGGTGTTTTTTTTTTTTTTTCTTTTTGACAGAAATGGAGACATCACAGTTGTTTTTAAAACAAAGTAAGCTCACTTATTTAAAACTCACCACACACTGCAATTTGCCAGAAAACCCAGGCAGCTGACTTGGTGACAGAGGTACATAGAAAGATCTGAATTTTCCAGCTGGCCCGAGCTTTGAGAAGCCTGTTCGCTCTGCATCTGTTCTGCAGCATTCTTGTGAGCCGGTGCATGGCTGCTACCTGTGTTCTCCCCAGCTCTGCTTCCTCCTCTTCCTTTCTCTGCTCTGCTTTTTCTTGCAGCACCAATTACCTTTTAAGAGCTGATCCAGATTGCTTACTTTACATGTGAATTGTTTAGTCTCAGTTTTCCCTTCTAACCTGCACACTCAAGAATCAATGTTTTCACCAGTCTGTTTCTAAATTGAAATGTGAATCTAATTGCACGTATTATTTTAACGGGATTAGTCTTTGCTGAAAACAACCAACAACAGCAAAGATCACCCCAAATGTGGCTTTCTTTCAAATGGTTAATAGCTCTGATACAGGTTGTGTTCATCAAGAACTAGCTTGTCTGTGTCTAAGGACCCTGAGCCCAAAAATCCATTATTGTTGTGCGTATCGGAGTATTCTGATTGAACCAACTCTTCTGCCTTTCTCAGTGTTTCATTATTAATGCACTGAATTCCAAATTAATGTGAAAAAACAAATCCTCCATTCCCTTTGAAGTCTTCTCAAATTCTTTTGAAAACAAGGTCAGTCTAAATAAATGTATACACTTACTGTTGAAAACGCTTTCATTTCCCATTTATTTCGTTTGGGATTTTTGCTAAGAAAAGGTGTTTCCTTCAATACAGTGTCAAGATTGCTTTATTTCAAGGGCATATAGCACTGTCCAGGGCTCATGTTTCCCCCAGCCACCATTCATTTTTGTGCAAATAAATTAAATAGTCTCCTTAACATGAACACTGAGAGCAACTTTGTAGGGAGGGCTGCCTTGCTGAAGTCCACCAGAGGCCTCTTCACAGGCAGGGAGATGCCTGTGGCTGCACTTCCTTCACATTCTTTCATGCTGTCCGTCTACCCTACGCTTTCTCTCCAAAGTCTGTCTTCTTTAGGCCCCTCACCAGCAGCTAACATCATCTTGCCTTCACGATATTAAGCCCACTGCAGTCACATCCACAAGCAATAGCTTCACATTCGACTATGAAATCTGAAATCAATTTCATTGGCTGCGTTGTTGTTGTTCAGTTGCTCAGTCATGTCCAGCTCTTTGCAACCCCATGGATGGCGGCACACCAGGCTTCCCTGTCCTTCAGTATCTCCTGGAGTTTGCTCCAAATCATGTCCACTGGAATTGGTGATGCCATCCAACCATCTCATTTGAAAGAATGGATACACTTATATGTATTAGTGAACCACTTTGCTGCTCACCTGAAACTAACACAATGTAGCTAATCAACTATGAGCCAGTACACAATAAAATTTAAACAAGGGTGCGTTTGATTAGGTTGTATTACTATAAAAAATAATCTCCATTTGTAAAGATAATGGCTTCCCTGTCTCTTAAAATCCATCCAATAGAGCCATTTGTTCACTTCCAGGTCACCTCTCAGGTCCTCAGAGACCTGCGGATGTGTGACGAACATTCGTTCCTTCTGTCCTGGTGTGGGGCAGATTTCTAGTTGATTTCACATGGTTGTTTTATTTAGTCCTTACACAAACCTTGGGAGGAGATATTATTAACCTGGTACGAGGAAATAGAGGCTTAGAGAACTTCAGGGACATGCAGATTCACCAACTTCATAAAACACAATGGTGGAATCAGAAGGTATGTCTTCTCGGTCTAGGTCTCCTTCCAGGATGCCTGTGGAAGGTTGGATTTCTAATGAGGGCAGGTTAGGTTGCAACTAGGACCATCAGATCAGATGTGCTGCTCTACTTCATAAACCATCTTCAGCTAATGGTTTAATATATTGTCCAAGCTTGTATGAAAAAGTACTGTCAGTAATCACTACTCTCCCAGGTAAACTGGGATGTATGGTTACCCAAAATGACATTAATGCATTGTGTTGGTTCTCTTGAGGATATCTTAGAGATAAGAGAAGAGCAAATTTGTATTTGTATATTCTGGTTTATCATAAAAGCAATGTGTGAAGTGATTTGTATAATTCTAAAACTTTCTATTAGTCACATATGTCCTTGTTTTACTATATGTCTCTTAAAGTTAAGGAATGATGAAAGAGTTGACCTGAATATTAATGTCTGATTATTGGTGATATATGACCATCCTATGTAGGAATTATCCCAACTTTCATTATAGATATTTAAAGAACTTCCTGAAGAAGAATAATAAAGTGGCACAAATATTTTTTTCATTGATTGTAAAGATAATCACTATGCTTTTGGAAACAATTTTCTTAAAGTACAAAGATGTAGGCTTGAAATGTTAGCTACATGGTTCAAAAAATTTTAAACTTTGAACAAACTAATTTATGTCTTTTGTGTGTTTTTTAGCATTTATATGTGTGTGTCTAATCATGTACGATTTTTTTGCAACCCCATGGACTGTAGCCCTCTAGGCTTCTTTCTCTGTCTATGGAATTTTTCAGACAAGAATACTTGAGTGGGTTGCCATTTCCTCCTCCAGGGGGTCTTCCCAACCCAGGGATTGAACCCAGGTCTCCTGAAGCTCCCATATTGCAGGCAGATTCTTTACTTGCTGAGCCATTACCTGAGCTTTCTTATTTGAAAAAAGATTATACTGGTGTCTACTCTAACTGCCTCACAGAAATGCTGTAAATATGAAATAAGATGATATGTAAGTGCTTTGGAAACTGTAAAGTACTTTAAAGATGTATGTATGTATAATATATAAATGTACATATAAAATTTTTCATGTTTATATTGCCACAGAGAGTTTACATTTATTTTGCTTTACAATAGAATTTTAATCAGCACATTTTTAGTTAAAAATGTTAGTATATGTACAAAAATTTTTATGTCTTTAAAATAATTCTCAAAAAATATCCATCAAGGATATTAAATTCTAACTTGCTGCCTAGAACTGTTATCTAAAAATGTCCTGAAGATGGCATAGTAAGTACACTTTGATGCAAACATTATTAAGGACAAGGCTTTAAGAAACATATATATGAGGTTAAAACACTCAATCTAAACAAGACTTTTCTAAGTTTGTGGAAAAGAAAATTTCTGAGCTGTTTAACCAAGGCCCATTGTTTAATTGTTACAAAAGTCATTTGTTTGAGCCTTAAGGAGGAAAAGGTAACTTGGTGGAAAACTGATAGAATCTGCTGTTACTGACAAGGAAGTCAGGTTCGTTCATGTCCTACAGTTTTATCAATAAATTTACCCTTGGAATTGTAAAACAGCTGATGCACTCATCTGGCATCATCTACATAATTACAGTCTGCACCTAAATGCCAGTTTTTATTAGAAACATTATGAGGATAAAGGCTGGCAGAGAGATGAGATGAGTTGAAAAATATCTGGTTTATTAAAATATACAGTGGGGCCTATTCTTAGAAAAAATATTGACAGGATGCATTATTTCTGTGGGGTTGTAATACTTGTAAGTTTTAAAAATATGTATCTACCTGATGCCAGCTTTATGGTCTACCACGCGGAAGTAGAATCAATATGTGTGCCCAGCGAACTATGCAACTGTGACAGTAGGTCTGCTGTATTGATTGTCAGAGGTTATTTGTTCTCAGCTGTCTCTGAGACTTGCCTGTTTTTACATGTCACACATGAAATACTTACAGTGTGTATAGTATAGGCTCGTTACCTATTAAGGACTTAAAATCTAAATATGACCAATAGTATATTTATATACATTTACATATGAATGACAGGGATAATCGGAGTTGCAAATATGTTTGTTGTGAGTATAAATCCATAGGCACTTTTGTACAGCATGCGGAGTAAATATGCAAATGAAATCTTATCTTTACAAGTAAATACAGTTCTGATTGGTTGGAGGGAAGAATTGGTGTTTTATGTTCTCACTGGAAGGAGATTTCTTGGCTTAAGGTTTTGAGAACTGAACTTTAAGTCCCCACGAAACTGCCATTTGATAAGATTAGAACTTAATGATTTCTTATGCCATTCGGACAGCATTGAGATGCGAGAATGATGTTAGTGATTCTGACACCTTGAATCTAATTATAAACTCACTTTGTTTCACATCAATATCCAAGATGCCTGGAGGTTTTGGATATCAAAAGTGATGCATTTTTAGCATTTGTAAATCATAGAAAAGTCAATACGATCCTCTCAGTTGAGATGGATTGTTAAAAAATTAAACTGGCCTGAAGTTAGAGTGTTTGAAATTTCTTCAGTTTATAAAATTAGGAACTGAAAGTCTTGAAGTTAGTGTCAGTCTTGAAATTTTCTTCTTGTACTTTCTTTTGGAATAAACTACTTGTTTACTTAAAGTATTTTAGGCTTTTTATGTTCATAATCTTTAGATAATGAAAATAGCTGTATACTTTTAGAAAATTCTAGATCATGATGTTTACAAAGAAGCAGTCTTAAGTTATCAAAGGAACACTAGATGGTTCAAAAATGTGTAAATAGATCATGATGTTTACAAAGAAGCAGTCTTAAGTTATCAAAGGAACACTAGATGGTTCAAAAATGTGTAAATACTTATTAACTTGAATGTCAGTAATGTCCCAGTTTGACTCAGATAGGGTCAAAATGTTTGACAAAATGCTTTTAAAGATGTCAAGCTACATATTCATAAATACTATTTGTTGTTTAGTTGCAGTCACATCTGACTCTTTTTGCAACCCTATTGGCTATGGCCCACCAGGCTCCTCTGTCCATGGGATTTCCCAGGCAAGAATATTGGAGTGGGTTGCCATTTCCTTCTTCAGGGGATCTTCCCAACCCAGGGATTGAACTCTTGTCTCTTGCATTGTAGGTGAATTCTTTTACCAGTGAGGCTTCAGGAAAGTTCTTAAATATACTATATTGCTATTGTAACAATGATTTCAAAATTATCCATTTATGCATTTATCTAAGTTACCTTTTCTAATACATTTTCCACTGGTTTCTCCATTCTAAAGAAATGAGCAAAACTGATAAACAAGGGAAACAAGCTAACAAACAAAAAGCATTAAAAAGAGAAAGTTAAAACAATCTTACTTTGTAATTTATCTTTAATCTGACAGAATCAAAGAATTAGTTCATTGTTTGGAGAGTCTCAAAAGATTGTTAGATTTTATTTTTTGATTGAAAGGAAACATGGCTTTTAGTCAAAACGTTCATATTTGTTTGAATTCAGCTTTTTTTTTTTTTTTTTTATAGAATGGCATTCTGTGCAGTTGTAAACCTTCTATGTTTGTACTATAGCACAGCCTATGAATGTAGAATGAATAGACTGGTATCTTTTCTTTCAAAGGAGCCCCAGCATATTATAATGCTTCCAGTAAGTTGTGAGATCCACAGTCTAGAACCAGTATTTGGTGGACTGTCACATGTTAACCCAGGGAGCAAAACTGTATCACCTATGGTATAATGAGAAAATCAACAGATTATCTGTGCATGACTAATGCTGACTGAATTATTACTCAGAACTCATAACAACTGGTGGAAGCAACTGAAAGTGTGATGATTTACTATGGTGATATATCATTGTAATTATTTAATTGTTCGTATTTTCTTGAACACATTTTAGAAATTATTTTTTTCTGTATTACATAGCAGATAGTGCTAAATGAGATGAAGCCAGTTGTCATTACCTCTTGTAAAAATCATGATATTTCTTAAAAACATGCTTTAAAAACATGTTTAATTTAACTTTTTATTAATTTTTAACCACACACTTTAATTAAAAAAATCTAAGTGGTCACACAAAATGTGTCGCTATGTTTTTGTCATTTGAAAAAGGAACATAGAAAACTTCAAGGAACAATATTAGAAAATTTACTATTTTATCTTAACTTGCTTCACTTAATTTATTTTAAAACAAAAATAATTGCACTTTTAAACATCTTTTTTTTACATTGGCTTCTTCATTCTGTATTATGGAGAGTCTACTGTTAGTCATCTTTCTCCATAAAAACAGCAGTCTGTAAACTAGATATATTTTATGGTGTCTAAGGCTACTATCAATTAGAGAGTATGCCATCTTCTGTTCCAAAAGACTTAAAATAGTAGTCATTACAATGATTTAGATGCAGCCTTATGTGAAAAAGAGAAGGTGCTGTGAGGGATCGCCAAAGGTTTCTTAACAGCTTTAAGACGGTGTGATTTTTCTGAATGGAGTTTGGTTGTTCCCCAAGCAATACCATTAGTCATGGTGAGTTAGTAAGCCATCTCCTTATCTCGTCTAAATAATCAGTACCAACATGTGTGAAACTTTAGCAACATCAATATTACGCCTGTTGACATAGATGAAAGGGATGAGTTGAAAGAAAAGGGAGTCTGGCTGCATTTGTGGAAGTCTCAGTGCATGGCTCCTGGGTTCAGATTCACTGATGTCTTAATATGTGAGAACTCTGGAACACCCACACCTTCCTTTAGGAGAACTTACTTCTCAGAGAATATTTAGGGACACCAATGACAAACTCACCAGGCAGTTTGTCCTACCACTGAGTCACTGCCACCAACATATTACTTTGGTCCTTTGGGTGTTCATCGCCAAGAATGGTGCAGGGCCCTGGGGATGATGGTTTTGTTTTCTCCCACAGTGGAGAGTCACTCCAACCCGCCCTGGAGACCACTACCAATCAAATCCTTCTCAAACACTGCTGGTACTATAACATATATGGATGAAGGTTGTTTTCTTTCGGCCTAGCCAGTGAAAAATGTGCCACCTAATCTCTTTCCTTTTTTGTTTTAAGGAAGAAAATGAAGAGCTATACTCAGACATAGTTGAGCAATCACTGCACAGCTGAGGTTTCAAGTGCCATATAGCCCAGCATCTCTTCCTTCTATTGCATTAAATTCATTAAGTCCATTAAATTCATCAAGCAGACTTTGCTTGATTTTATCCTGTGATGCCTGATTTTGTAAGCTACTTCGTTTCCCCATGGAAATAGGTGAAGCATAATTCTTAACCACATAGATCTCAGTCTTTTACTCAAGAACTTTAAATGTCTTCCACTTTTCTACTGTATCAATTCTAAGTTCCTCTGTGTGGTTTATAAGTTTCTGCTCCATCTGTTTGATTTTGTTTCCCACCATTTCTCAAAAGGCCCTCGCTACTCTAATTAGATCCATTTCCTCCAGGTTCTTGGAGGCTGTCATGCTCGTTCTCACCTTTGCCTTCCCTGGAGCCCGCCGTCAGGCCTCCATTGCTCTTTCGTTTTCCTCCCCGCTGTATAAATCCCACTATTGTGTCCTTTGGGGACAATACCCTAACTTCTTTATGAAGCCTGCTCTAATTATTCACGGGTCTCCCCCTTTTATATTAAAATTTTTAGTTTCTGTGCTCCAAAAAATAGCCCCTAAATTATTTGTACAATTTTTGTCAACTCTTTAAGGTCAGATTTTTGTGGGTAGAGAAACATAAGAATTTCTTATGTTTTCTGATAGTGTCTAAAATAAGGTTGAGGACTCATTCCATACACATTTTTTGTTATTCATTTATAGTTGATTTACAGTATTATATTAGTCCTAAGTATATAGCTTAGTGATTCAGTATTTTTGCAGATTATACTCCATTAAAAGTTACAATAAGATAATGACTGTAACCCCCTGTGCTATACAGTATATCCTTGTTTCTTATCTATATTTTTAGGGAATCCTCTTTCTTTTTTTATTTTTTAAATTATGATAACATGTTTATAGTAGACTTGGAAAATACAGAACAAAGTTACATATAGTTCCACTACATATTACTATTGTTTTTAAGTAGATACATTAAGATTTTTAGTTGGGAGTTTCAATATCAAACTCTGAAAAATTGAAAGAATGAACAGACAGAAAAGTAGAAGGATATTGTAGACCTGAAAAGCTCTGTGAACCAGTAAACATTTTGTAGTAGAGATCTGAGGTCTGTTAACTCTTCCATATATTACAGACCTGTAGAATTGATTAGTTAGGAGGAGGAAATGGCAACCCACTCCAGTGTTCTCGCCTGGAGAATCCCAGGGACAGAGGAGCCTGGTGAGCTGCTGTCTATGGGGTCGCACGGAATCAGATACTATTGAAGTGACTTAGCAGCAACAGCAGCAGCAGCAGGATTGATTAGGATACAAGGTAAAAAGAAACTGTAATGTCCACCCTCCCTCTGCTCCTCTCCATTTCCTAGCCTTCTTTTCTGACTGATGAGCCAGGAGTAGAGATGGACAGTCACTAGGTACTGAGGCAGATAAGGCAGGTGGGTCTCCCCTAATCTCTCTGTCTTCTCTTCTGATGTTGGAGATGTCTCTTCCAGATGGCACCATTGGATCTCAGGTTGTTGGAGTTCAGGTGGACAAGAAATATATGTGTATTAAGCTCTTGAGACTTTTTGAAGTTGATGTCTTGCAGTAGCTAATTTAATTTTATCCTCTGGACTACAAGGTTACAATTAACTACATAAGCTTTACAGAATCTTCAATTATATGTATATATGTTTGTAAGAATTTTAAGTGTTAGTCCAGAGACCTACATTAATCTAGAACTACATGGAGACATACTCAGGAACTATTTCTGGGTGAACTAAAATTGTTCTACCTATGGGAAACAGAGGTACGCATTTCGTGATTTCCTTAGTGACAGTGAATATTGACTCTGACTTCAACTGGACATCAAACATTGTTGATAATCATCTCTGAATCTTCTGAAAGGTTGTAATCTTAGTTGGAAATACTATTGGCTAGTAGTTGGTCAAGGGGATTAGAGATTGTGAGTTTGAAATTTTACTCAGTTTTCTTCTTTGGGTCTTAGAATATATTCAACAAAAAGAACTTGTCCCATTCTAGGTTATGTTGGAGCATGACAAAATGTACAGGATCATTCTAAATTCTAAGGCGAGTTCCACATTATGCAGTCTCAGTATGTAACATGATGAAAAAAAGCTGGGGAGGAGAAAGTCAAGGAGAGAAGGTGAATCTGATGCTTCGTCTTCTTTCCTTCATCATAACCCCTTATTAACAGGGCCAAGGATAGTCACTGATAAGGAGTGTTCAAAAACCTCAACTATCGAGGAAAGCTATACTTTTTATAATATTCTCATGTGAGAAAAATGAAGTTTTAAGTCTCAAGTTTTTACAGTTTTAACCATGAGTATCATGTGTGTGTGTTAGTTGCTCAGTTGTGTCCAGCTCTTTGTGACCCCGTGAACTGCATCCTGCCAGGCTTCTCTGCCCTGGAATTCTGCAGGCAAGAATACTGGAGTGGATTGCCATTCCCTTCTCCAATGAGTATCATAGTGGCTTAATAATGATCAGTACATGGAATCTGACAGAGGATCTTCAAATTTATTTTGCACATTCACAATAAAAGACCCAGATAAAATATCTAGATAAATAAAAGTTTAAAAAACTATGATAAGAGATGCTTAGAAGGTAAAATTTCTCATATTCCATTGGGAGGAATGCACTCTTTCTAGATAGTAGTTTAGAAAATCACATCAAGATCCCTAAAAATGTTTGGCAGAGATCCCTCTTCTCAAATCTATCCTAAAGAAATAATCAAGGATAACATCACAAGTAGTTGTATACTGATATTTTTTTCTAGTTTTAAAAAATTTAATGCCAGTTTAAAAAATTAATTAATAAATTAATTGTATTATTACTGTTAAAATAAATGCTGTCTTAGCCAGTTTGGGCTGCTATAATAAAATACCAGAACCTGGGTGGCTTAAACAGCAGACATGTATTTTTCACAGCTCTGGAGTCTGGGAAGTTCAAGATCAAGATACTGACCAGTTTGGTTCTCAGTGAGGGTCCTTTCCCTGGTTTGCAGAAGGCTGTCTTCTAGCTGTATTCTGTTCTTCTCACAAGGAAACTAGTCCTTTTATGGGGGTCCCATCCTCATTATTTTATCTAAACCTAGTTACCTCCCTAATGTGTCACTTCTTAATATGATAACATTGGGGGTTAGGAAGGGCAGACACAATTTAGTCCATAGCAAACACACAAGTGCAAAAACCAGCGGCTTGGGTAAGTATATTTTGGCACATTTTGGTGATGATTTATTTACAGTCACTAAAAATACTATTTTAAAAAAGAATTTCAAATGTTTAGCAACATGGGAAAATATTTGCAGCATTAAGAGAAAACAGGTGTAAACTACAATTACTCCAATTTAATAAAAAATTATGTAGCTCTTTTGAAAAAGCAATGACAAGAAATACACAGAAAGAATAATATCAGTTATTTTTTTATGGTGGAGTTGTTAGAGGTTATTAAAAATTTATATTTTTCTATAATAAGGAGTTTCTTCATGTAGAAGTGAAAAATACAGAAGAACATATAGAAACTATTAAACCATTAAAATAAGCATCAGCTGTTTCGGTCAATGCTGCTGCTAAGTCACTTCAGTCGTGTCCGACTCTGCACGACCCCATAGACGGCAGGCAGCCCACCAGGCTGCCCTGTCCCTGGGATTCTCCAGGCGAGAACACTGGAGTGGGTTGCCATTTCCTTCTCCAATAGAAATCACTAAATTCTGTTCCAGTTCCATTGAACTTAAATCCTATTGTTGTCTTTCAGTAAAAGTATCTGCTATTGTTACTTCATAACACACAAACAACAGTGACAGAAACCACTCTTCTCTTCTTGGGCTAGCATACATCATCTTAGCCATCAGAGGAGCCCTTTGGATTTCCTTCAAGTCTGGTTATATGTTCTTTCACTTCTATTATATCTGCTGTGTTCCTCTATAATGATATTCAAATGTTATTCATTTTCTTATCTTTGTTCCCTGATGGATTGTAACTCTGTAGTTCTTTGAGGTATTAAACATACTTCATCCCCATATTCTTAGCATTCTGGTACAATAATAGGCACGTAAACGCCAGTCAATAAATGTTTGTTGATTGAAAAATGCTTACCATGACTCATGACACGTGTGTACACAAACTGCAGAACTCCCCTGAGGCAAGTTCAACTCCTAATGGGATTTTATTCTAAATTTCTGGAATTTTTATTTCTAAATAGTCAGGAAGCCCTTTATAAAAACGTTATATACATCAGCCCCTGCCGGTCAAAGATGATTTACATAATTATATGATTAAAGGACATTTTTTAAGACATTTGAATGTATTTTCCAGTGATAAATTTGAACCTGTGGTTAACCTCAATAAACAGATTTAAGCTTTCAGAAGTAGAAATGTTAACAAAAATTCCCACTGTTTTAGAATTCTTTATAAATGATAAAGTACACTGCAAGTAGACTTCTCAACCCAAGTTACAGCGATGTTTCACAAATTTGTTTGATGAGGTTATTCATTAATTATGAATTAATGAAAGACATTTGTCATAGTGGGCTTTCCAGGTTGCTCAGGGGTAAAGAATCTGCCAATTCAGGAGACTCAGGAGACACAGTTTCAATCCCTGGGATAGGAAGATCCCTGGAAGTAGAAAATGGCAACCCGCTCTGGTAGTCTTGCTGGAGAATTCCATGGACAGAGGAGCCTGCAGGCTACAGTCCATAGAGTCACAAAGATTCAGACACAGTTAAGCAGCTGAGGACTAGCTCGGGGAGTCTTTGTTGCTGTGCAGGCGTTCCTCCAGTTGCAGCCAGTGGGGGCTACTCTCTGGCTGTGGTGCTGGGCTGTGGGCTTCTCATTTGTCACGGTTAACAGTTTAAGGTTAACAAAAACACAATCCTGGCCACATGTACTAAAGCAAGTCAGTCTGCTCTCTTGCAAAGTACTTCTCTACTTTAAAAATAACAAGTAAAATACAAAGAGAATTAAAATTAAAGTTCAGAAGTATTTTCACAATACAGAAAAAATTTTGAAAATCCCCCAATTTAGAAAGCCATTTCTATTAGCATAATCAAATATTCAGATCACTGGCCTTTTCCATAGAATGCAGATTTTATTCAGAATGATCCACAGCAATGTGACTGGATTTTAGCCTGATTTTGAAAGACTGAGTTAATAAGATGCCTGAGTTGTGTCTGAAAAAGAAGGCAAAGAGATAAAATTATTTCTCTGGACAAAATATGTTATCTTTGATTCCCTACCCATGCTATTTGGTTTGTTATAACTTGCTGTGATGCTAATTGGGTGACAGAATGAATGAATGTGCTTTCATGGAAGAATGGCCGATGCTAAAAATAATAAAAAAGGCAATACCTGAGCTCCAGTAATTTCATTATTGTGCATTCAGACAGTTTTGAAATCTGTGGAATTCCTGCTGGGAAACAATTTTTCCTTGCTGAATGGATCATTAAAAAGTCCATTTACTACAATACAATGGATGTTTTGACTCTATGGATGTGTGTATATATGTATATATGAATTTGAAGATTTCTTTCTTCAACTATGGATACAAGAATTTCATTAATGTAATTTTAAAAGAGTGAAATAAGTTTCTTAAAACTATTTTTTAAAAATTGGTATGTTCAAATAGCATTTGACAAATATCATTATTGTTAGGTTTCTGTGTTGGGAAAATAATATATTATTGTCTCTCAAACTAAGTTATATCTTATGTACTTGAATGTTTAATTATCTGATAGCTGTATTTTTAATAACATATATTCAACATCTTAGAGTAGCAATCACTCTGTATTTTAGAATCAAAACCTCAAACAAATCAGGCTTATATGTATAAAATATTACATGTACATATTTTCACTATTACATAAAATATAAATATACATTATGATTTTACATAATCCCTACTCAAGAAATATTACAGTAATTTATCAATTGCTGAAGGTCAAAAAGTTAGGAGGATATAGGTTCAAAATAAAATTCTATATTAAAAAAATGTCCTGGAATACTATTTATATTTTAATTAGAATAAAATTTAAAAATATCAATAAAATATTTTTAGATGCTGTACTCATCATGGAAGAAATTTAGGTATTTTTAAACAGGTGTCTAGAAATCCCAACTAATACATGTATAAAATTATCCATATGACACTGAATTATGAATAATTTAAATTGTCCTAAATAGCTGCAATGTCCCCTATGTGATAGGAAATGGGAAAATATTTAGTAATATCCAGATAATTGACTCAACTCCCTGTGTCTGGTCTATAATTGTCAGTATTGAAATATCAAGAAAGTAGATGATTTAATTATTGGATTACTTCAAGTTCCTGTAGCCTCAAACTGAGAAGACAAAACCTAAATCCTAGGAGTTGCTTATGTACATGAGGTTTTAGTTACACAGTAACAATAAGGTTTATGCAGTGCAACCTTTAAAAATAGCTTTCAGAGTGTTGATTTTCACAATTACAAATAAGTACAATTTAACTAGTAATTAAAATGGAAATGTTAACAAATTCTCTGCATTGATGCCTCATTTGCAAGTACAGTTGATGATCTCTGTTTTGAGGCAATCTGTCTGAGTTTAATCCTTACTTGAAAATTTCCCTGAGGACATTCCTTTTCTTGCAAGGCCAAGTGAATTATTTGAAAAAAATATTAAAGTACAATTTTCTGTACTCTTTTTTTTTTTTAAGAAATGAACATTTATTTGCATGATATAAGGGTATCAATACCAGCAGAATTAATTTATTATGGTAACACCATTCCTATCAATACATTTATATAGCTCTACTTTGTATCTGGCTTTTCATTGAGATATAATCACTAATGTTAACATTATCATGTTTTGACAGTAAAAATGTTAACTTTTTCTTGATTAATTGAAAAAAAAGTCTTCTTTTAGCCAATTGTACATTATGCCTACCACACATTATCTTTTTAGTAGATGTTTATTTTTTTAATAAGGTGCTTATTTTGACATGCTCAAGGTTTGTTGGGGGCTTCCCTGCTGGCTCAGATGGTAAAGAATCTGCCTGCAATGGAGCAGACCTGGGTTCCATCCCTGGGTTGGGAAGTTCCCCTGGAGAAGGGAATGGCAACCCAGTATTCTTGCCTGGAGAATCCCATGGGCAGAAGAGCCTGGTAGGTTATAGTCCATAGGATCTCAAATAGTTGGACCCAGCTGAGTGATTAACACTTTCACTTTTCAAGTTTTGTTATAGTCTATAAATTTAATAGTTCTCTTCTTTCAAGGTATGACTTTTTTATTCAAACATTTTCATAAAGAAGATTTATAAGTATTTTATGAAGATTGTAATCTATGATATTTCTAATATTTCCAATGATTTTTCTTCCAACTTAGATTGTATTTCCTAAAAAAAAATTAAATGAGCTCATATATACATGCAAGGTCAGTGTAGAAATTCCTAGGGAATTTGGGAGCCCATCCCAATTCAGTGTCGACTCATCAGGGGAATTCTGCACACATACAAGATCAGAGTGGATGACACTTGGACAATGAGGGCGCCATCTCAGTTTAATATGGACAACCATAAGGAAAAGGGGAGATATTCAAGATCAGTGTAAAAACATTGATTAATTCAAGAGGCATCCCAAATTAGAAAATGCACTCCTGGAGAACTGAGCAGAGATCCAAAGACAGTGATTGAACTTAGAAGTTACAGATTCAACCCAGGTCAGTGTAGACACACCCAGGGATTTAGAAATAATTTTTTTTTTTTTTTGGTTAGTGTTTGCAACCTGCAAAATTATGGCAACATCCAAGGTTTAGAGACTCCTGAATGGGTTAGAGAGACACCCTTGGTTATAGTAGGCAAACCTGGAAAGTTATGGAAAAAATCACTTGTCAATGTACAAAATCCTGGGGAATTAGGGTGACCACTTCAGTCAGTCTAGATACACCTGGGGAATAAGTAAAACAAACAACATAGAGTAGAAACTTTAGCAAATTAGGAAGAAATCCAGATACACTGGAGAATCAGGGAGCCATCTGGGTCAGGGTGAACACCAGGTATGTTAGAGACATACTGAATGAAAGGATTAATTCTTTATAAATCTTAGTCCTTATCTCTAGAGTCAGTATTACATGACTTTTACTGCATTGTTTATGATAACATAATATATTGAATTTATGCAAATTGTACTCAGTTTGGTATATTTTTTAAAAATTGTACTCAAAGGTGTATTGATAGAACAAAAATAAGAATTGTGTGGCTATTACTACCCTCTTTATACAAATACAACTATTTAAAATTCTTTTTAAAAATGTGTTTTGTATTATTTATATTTGAATACATTTTAGATATAAAAGAAATACATATTCATGTTTTTTAAGGAAGCCTAGTATGTTTGATGTCTATGTATGCTTTATTTTAATGTGAACACGGAATGCCAGAGAGGTTGTTATTTTTTTCCTTGGAGACAAGGCAGTTGGGTAATGGATAACAAACCACTTGTCTTCTGCTTGAGAAATGTGCTCCTGGGGATTTGTGTTCAAAGAAGCGCTCCTGCTCCCCACTGCCACGTTCTATATCCTAAGTTAAAAAAGTTAGCGTCTAATGGTTTTTTTGACTAACATTCTCTTTTGAGGCTCTTTTGCCTAAAGGGTCCTCACTGTTACTAAAGCCACTCCCAGTACTCCTTTGACTTTTTGCTCTTCTGTCCTTTCTCGTGGACGGATTAATAAGAACAGAGAGATGAACTGTTTACTCCCAGTGATGGCTGTAGTGCGTTGTGGTCACCGGCTGCAATTACCTCTCAGAAGGCAATCATTTCCTGCCATGTTTGGTCAGCCCACAAGAGCAAAACCTAAACAGAGCAGAAATCCCATTTTTTTAGTGCAGAGAATGTTTACTATTTCTTTTAGATTCAAGATTCAAATTGACACATGCGCTAAGTGCTTCAGTCGTGTCTGGCTCTGCAATCCCATGGACTGTAGCCCGCCAGGCTCCTCTGCCCAGGGATTCTCCAGGCCAGAATACTGGAGTGGGTCGCCATGCCCTTCTCCAGGGCATCTTCCCAACCCAGGCATTGAACCTGCATCTGTTATGTCTCCTGCCTTAGTAGGCAGTTTCTTTACCACTAAGCCACCTGGGAAGCCCATTTCTTTTAGAGGTGTGCTCAATTTTGTTTTTTCCCTGGTGGAATAAAAATTTCTTCTCAAATAAGGCAAAATATTCATGTTTCATATGCTATCAGTGTCATAATGTATTGAGTTTATGTGTATATTTTCTTCCTTCATTTTTTGAAATTTCTCAATGTCTCACAGTTTTGAAGTCGTAAATAGTTCATTGGACTTATCTTTTCCAATTTTAATTAATCTGATTCTTTCTTACTCATGACTGCTAAATTTACCTAACTGGTGTTCCCGAGATCATTTTTGGGAATGACAAAGAAAGTACAATTTGCTGTAACATTTTGTACAAGCTGGTTTCTTCTATTCTGGTTGAAAAGGGCACTGAAAAAAATCTGAACATTTAAAAGTATCATTATATCAATATATGTAACTCTTAAACAGCTTTAATTTTTTTCTTTGAGGGTGTATCTATAAATGATTATTAATATTCATATATCTTCAACATATATTTAAAATTGTAACTGCCTAGTGGGATACAACTAGTATTTCCTTATTTTGTGTTCATGGCCAGTTTGTATTTACATTTCCTGCACTCTGATGCACTCACTTTCCTCATGTTGCAAAGTAGAAATTAACTAAGGAGGATTTATTTATGAAGCGTGTACTGTACGTTCAACACTGCCAGCCACTGGGTAATCACCCATGTAAATTTCTCCTGTTGTCTTTCTAGCTGTTGTGGGTTTATCTGCCTTGTCCCTACCTCTACAGATTTCTTGACTCTTTCCCTCTTCATTTATCTTGTTTATCCCAATGTCTCTTTTCCAGTGTGTGATCTCTCCTCTCTGATCTTGAGGGTGGCCAGAAAGTCCATTATATTCCTCATTTACTCTTATCCTATAGGTTCTCAGGTGCTTGCATTTATATATATTATTATCACTGGTAAATTAAGAAGAATATTTTTGAGTGTTTGCTCCTAGTGATTGTGTGAGTTATTATTTAAATTTTCTTCTAGTTAAATTCAGACTCAAATTATAGGACTGCTGGCCCATACCTAATTTATGAATTCTGCTGAGAGAAACATTTTTGTATTCTTCAGTCACTGAGCATTGTTCTGACTTGACTTTCCTTTTCATTCTTCCAGGGAGAACCTCTTTCTCCAGAATGATTTACTTTCAAACTTGTGAATACAAAACTAACAAGTAAGACTTAGCTTCTTTTAGGTGATTGTTAGACTACCAAAAATTGTTCTTTTTAATGTTTCATTCATTACTGACTCTACTATATTTTGTGAACTGTACATTTTAAAAATTTGTAAGTGAAATCATATATTTCATAGAAAATCTTTTGAATTTGTGTCAATGAACATTTCCTAAAATGAAAAAAGAATAATTTCCTCTACTTCCATTTCTAAATGTAGTTACACTTTTATAGTAAAAGTTTAGGTGTTCAGTGACCAAGGGCTGTCTAGATGAAAGCATTCAATATCCTGGATTGTCAAATGGGAAACTTCCCTCATGAAAGCGAACCAGTTATTCTAGCTTCGTTGATCTCTTTGCCTGTGAACTTTCCCAGCTCTCGCAGCTTGTATAATACACTGTTGTCCTAATTTTATGTTGTCTTGGATCGTATCATGTGTGTTAGATTGCTTCCTGAATTGATAAGCTTTTTTAGGATAGTTGTTGTTCAGTCCAGTCTGACTCTTTGTGACGTGGTGGACTGCAGGACGCCAGGCTTCCCTGTCCTTCCCTATCTCCTGGAGTTTGCTCAAACTCATGTCCATTGGGTTGGTGATGCCATTCAATCATCTCATCCTTTTCGAATAGAGTGTATATGTCTTATACTTGGTAAAGAATCTGCTTGCAATGCCAGAGATCTGGTTTGATCCCTGGATCTGGAAGATCTCCTGGAGATGGGAATGGCTACCCAGTCCAGTATTCTTGCCTAGAGGATATGTCTTATATTTGTATATTTCCTATACTTCTATAATTCCAAAGATTAAATTGTAAGTGAAGAAACCGAGTTTGTTAGTTACTAAACAGATTATCTCTAATTTTTAACAAAGAATACTCATGCAAGTGATTAACTTTTAACAATAGCACCCTAGAGAGGTGGGCATTGTAATTTAAACCTTAATTTTTATAGGTAAGGAAAATAATCCATAGAAATGAAATGAACATTGAAAGACATGTACACCTGTGGTGGATTCATGTCAATCTATGCCAAAACCAATACAGAATTGTAAAGTAAAAATTAAAAATAAATAAATAAAATAAAAAAAAAAAGAAAGACAATATAGCAAAATTGTTCTCTTAGCCTTTTTGAAATGGTCCCAATTTTCTGGAATGTGCACTTTACATATTGTCTATTAGCATCTTTATTGATGGATATGTAGAGATAGTATTTCCTTTTTTATTTTAGATGAGTGACTAAACATAAACTTAAAACAGACAATTTATGCTATCTAAAATATGAATGATTTACTTCTCAACTAACTCTGAATGCATTAATTAGTTACAATAGTGATGGTATTAATGTACAACTGACAGTTGACAGTCACATTTAATGAGGAATTAAAACATAAAATTTGTATTAAAGGTAAGATTTCTGTTTATATTATAAATCTTTCACATCAGATAATTTTATAACAAATTGCTAGTCTACTCATGTTTCTTTTTCTACAATCATGTATTGGTGAGTTATCAGCAAACACCGAAGCTACATTCCAGTGAAAAGTTGATACTGAAATTTAAAATGTCAAAATATTTTGTGTTCTCTTTATGGAACCCACACAGGCACACACACACACTACTTTGGAATAACATAATTAATTTAAAAGTATGACTCTAATTACAAACACCCTTATATAATATAAAAATATATTCTAGCAACTTCTTTGTTGTACTTTTCCTCTTAAATAAGTGTTTATCATTTTGCTTTATTTAGTGACTAAATCATAAGCTGCAGTTCTAGCTGCATTTGTTATTTGCAGTTATCTGGTCTTTGAATCATAGGCCTAATATCTAATATGTGCTTCAGAATGATCTTTCCTCCTTGCATTTTTTTTCCTGGCCCACAGGAGAACAGAGGCAATTTCATTACACAGGTTGTTGTGCTGAATAATATGAACCAGCACATGTGTTATAAGTACTGCACTATATAGCTCTGCACAAGAGAAGCCAAATGCACTTTGTTCTCTTTAATAGACATTTAAGGGACTTCCCTGGTGGTCCAGTGGTTAAGACTTCGCCTTCCAGTGCAGGGGGTACAGGTTGGATCCCTGGTAGGACAGCTAAGATCCCACGTGTCTCGAGGCCAAAGACCCAAAACATAAAACAAAAGCAATATTGTAACAAATTCAATAAAGACTTTAAAAATGGTCCACATAAAAAAAACTTAATTAAAACAGATAGATGCTTAAGGCCGAAGAATCAGACTATATATAGGGAGGAGCCAGAGCACCCACTGTCTGGAGGGGGGTACCCTTGGGCCTGGTGGACTGTCCTCTGGCCCATCTCCTTTGCGCAAAGTTAAACCAGAAGACTTACTGCTCCAGTTAGACACTAAGCAATGATCCTTTGTTCATTAACCACACACCCCTTGATGTTCTACTCTCATTTACACAATGTCAATATGCTTCTTGCAGTTCTTTTTGCTCTTCTCAAACAAACGATGACCTTTAATTGAAAGGAGAAAATTAGTTGTGATACTGTGGCAAGGGATACCTTGTGGAATTGAATTCATCAGAACAGAGAGTAGGAAAGAGTTTGGGGCTGAGAGAGAGCTGAAGGCAGGGGAACAAAATCAAGTAGGAATACTCAGAAGGAGACTGACATGTGGAATAGATTTATAATGAACAGATGAATAGGAAGTCTGTATAGAGGAACGATAGATTAATAATGCCTGAATGCAGCATTCATTGTCTTCTATCATGAATTCTTTTTGTGGAGACCTGACAGTAAGCTGCTTGCAGTGGATTCTTCCTTTTCTTTCTGAAATCATGCTGTTCAGGACTAATCAGTCATCATAACAACGTACATGTCCTCCGTTAGCGCTTACCCTCCTAAAAGCTTCGAGCATACAAAATGTCCTGACTCACTCCTTGGTTTTATTTTCTCTAAACTCTGTATACTCCCTTTGTACAGCCTCTGGGCCTAATTAAGTGATTTTTAAAAATTAGGTTAGGAGAAAAGAAGAAAAATGCCCCTGTTTTTTATTGCAGTTGCAAAGACTAAATGATGCCTCTGCATTGCAATGCTGACACAGACAGTGGTAATAGATCAAGATGAAAAGGCAACAGAAGCCTTGCATGTTTCCCCCTCTCACCTTCCTTCTTATTCTTTTAGGGACAAAAGAAGGCAGCTTTCTTTTTTCCATCATTGCTGTCACAATACTGACTGGCCTACCTTGGGAAATCACCTCTAGAGTGACACAGAGTTTGTACCAAGTTCAGGCAGATGACAAAACCGAGGATCAAGTAATATGCAACAGAGAAATGATTTGGAGGTGCTTTTCAAAACATGAAAGTCTTTTGGGTGCTGGCCCTGACCGGGGGTGCAGAGAACACATCAAATAGATCGGGCTGTTTTCCAATAATATTGACAAATGTATATGTGCTTTGAAGCCTTCCCCAACTTTCCCAAGCAGAATAAATGATATGGGGTGTGCTGTTCTCAAAAGAGAATTCTAGCCTAATATCTGACAGTCCGAAGGATTGTGAAGGATTGAAGTTACTGAATGTTTGAACTAAAAGCCATCCAGAATTCGGAAACAGACGATCCCATTTATCCACTACAACATAATAAGCCACCCCAAACTTAGGGCTGTCAAATGTCAGCCGTTTCATTATGCTCTGATTTTCTGTGGATCAAGATTAGAAACAGCATCTCAGGGATGGTCGTCTCAGTCCCATGTCTGGGGCTGCTCCTGGGGAGACTCGGGAGGCGGAGGAGACACACTTCTGAGGCTGGAGCCATCTGGAACTTTCTTCAAGCCCTGCACGGCAGGGTTCCTGAGCTGGTTGAACAGAAGGCTCCGTTGACTGTCAGTCAGGCCCTTTTATGTGCTGACCCCATGCAGTTCAGGGTTTTCCCAGCAAGGGGAGCTGCTAGGAGGGCTGTATTCTGTGAAGGAAGCCTTCTCTTCCCAGTCCTCTCTTGTAGAGAGCAAACTTTCCAACAGAGCCCATGGAAGCTGTATGCTTTTTGGGACCTCACCTTGAAAGTCACATAGCATCTCTGTAGGTCAAGGCAGTCACAGTTGTGCCCAAATTTAAAAGACTAGGCACGTCAAAGAACCTAGGGACATCTTTTAAGACCAGCGCATTATACCCATAGTACCTTCTCTGTACGTTTTGCAAAGCCTGTCTGCGACTCTGGTCCGTGTTATTTGTTCTCTTTCCCCTAGATGGCTATGAGCTTATGCAATAAAAACATTTTTAATATTAAAAAAAACTTTTTAGATTCTAAAAGAATATCAACTGAAATTTACTAAAAATATTGAATGAAACAAGACTGATGTTTACAAGCTCACTTAGAGAAAATTAAAGAGTTAGGTAATTGAAGATAACCAAATGGTTTATCTCTTATTTAAATGTGGCCATTTGTATTTGAATACTTGATAGGCATCAGTCCAGTAAAATTTCAGCCTCAAACAGGTCAGTTATACAGTCTGTATGTTTTCATGTATTACATTGTTTCAGAGTTTTCCTGAGCGTTTGGGAAGGGGACAGTCCTACTGGTGTCTAGGAAAACTCTGTCAAATAAAGGTCTGGTTGCTGTTGCTTAGTCACTCAGTCATGTCTGACTCTTTGCGACTCCATGGATGATAGCCCACCAGGCTCCTCTGTCCATGGGATTTTCCAGGCAAGAATACTGGAGTGGGTTGCCATTTCCTTCTCCAGGGGATCTTCCCCACCCAGGGATCAAATCCCGGTCTCCTTCATTGGCAGACGGATTCTTTACCACTGAGCCAGAGTCTGGTAGACAACAACAAAAAGGCTGCAGCATGTATGTCAACTTGCCTTCCGAGTGGAGATTTAAATGTGAATTTAGCATCAAGGTAGTGGTGCATGAGAAAAAGGAGACTGTGACTCTGGAACTTTACATCTAGGGTCGCCACTTATATTCTGAGTTCTCAGGGTCTTCTTGCTTTCCCTCTAAGGACAGTACTCATCTTCTCAGGGCCCTCGTACCTGCCTGGATGCTATTCTGTAGCATAAGCGTGTCTCCCTCTGCTGCTACTTCACAACTTCTACTTAATTATCTGCTCATTAACTTTCGTAACTGCACTGATTGCAGCCCCCAATCCTATTAGCTACACTCTATATCTTTGCTGTGGCATTTACCTATTATAAAACTATTTATTTATGTCTGTCTTCCTTACAGTGTAAATTCCATGAGAATAGATTTATTTTCTACTACAGTTCCAGTTCTTCGAGCAGTGTCTGGCTCATAGTAAGCAATTACTGTACACATTTGTTATATCAGAGAATGAAGACGAAGAACATGAAGACAACCTTCCTTGTGCAAGAGCTTGGAAGGTAATTAAGTCTTGATACATGTAAGTCTTTTATATTATACAACTTTGAAAATCACATCTAAGGGGCATGATCAATGATACTTTTTTTTTTTTTATTACCTTAGCCAAAGCACCAAACCCAGAAATAAAATAGAAGCCACCCCATCTCATATTCTGAGATGCTGTTTTAGGCCATCTGTGAATTACAAAGGAGGTGGCCTGAAACTTTTTCTGCATCCTTAGACCATCCAGGTATATAAAAAAAGACCTGGGGATTCACTACAGGATGTTTTTAAGGGGGAATTTCCTTGGACAAAAAATTTAGGGAGGCAAGGTACATTTTCTGTCTAAACCAGGTGAGAAGAGCTTTTGGGAAAGCACTTAGGAATCTTGACATATATGCTCTGTGCTGTAGACACAGGGGTTGTTACGTGGTGCAGGTGTGAGGAAAAATTGAAAAGCTTGATAATTGCTAGCATAGCAGAAAGAAAGCTGGAGTGGGAGCCTGGTGCACGCCCACCAATGTTGGTGTAAAGAGGCACTGTTCCGTGGGTAGACCTGGAGGGTGCTATGCTTAGTGAAATAAGTCAGACTGAGAAAGTCAGAGACTGTGTACTTTCACTTATACGTGGAATCTCAAAACCAGAAGGAACCAATATAACAAAACAGAAGCAGACGCACAGAGAACAAATCAGTGGTTACCACAGGGCAGGGGCATGGGGTAAGAGAGAAATAGGTGAAGGAGATTCAGAGATACCAATTAGCAGTTATGAGATAAAATATGTGTCACAGGGATGTAACATACAGCACAGAGAACACAGTCAATATTTATAATATTTGTGTGGTGTATAATCTACAAAAATATGGAATCATTATGTTATATACTTGAAGATAATATAACATTGTAAGTCAATTAGGCTTCAATTTAAAAAAAAAATGCACATTTCCAGTGGGAGCCAGACAGAAAGCCCTTACAAAGGACCTGGATTTGAGGGGCTTAATGATTTTGAAAGGAATCACCTAGAATTCACTCCTAGAGGAGTGAATCCCAGGCTAAGCAGGGATGTGTTAGTTTTGGGGACAACATATGTTGTGTCTCTGACTGGATTGACAGGGAGGAAGACCACCAAGGAATCCACAAACATTCCCTCTTCCATGGGAAAGAAGATAATAATGTCTGTTACTAATTGTTTGGGATTAGGGAGGAAAGAACAAGAAAAGGGAATTGGTTGAGAGAGTCATGCTTAGACGTTAGGTTGCAAATGACTTGTTAACTCCACCCCGCCCCCTCCTGCCCCCAATAGTAGGAGTTCTTGTTAATACCTAGGAGTGATAAAAAGTATTTTATCCAGGAATGAATAAGAACAATTCAAAACTGGAAAGAACAGCTAAAAAATAAATGCAGCTCTTTTCTATTTTCAACCTGCCAACCCTGGCTCAGTCAATTTCAAGGTTATATACAATTTAGAAAATACTATTAACTAGTAAAACATTTATGGTATAGTTTTGAGTAAAAAAAAGCCCAGTGTCTTGCACTTTATGAAAAATATAAGCTCAAATTTATTTTATATATGTATATATACATATACACATATATAATGTATAAACACACACACATTGGTATACATAGGGAAAAAAAAGGATGTTAATACATCTATATCTAAATGTTAACACAGATTTTTTCCCCCCATTTGCTTGATTTAAGTTTTCTTTATTTCCTCATGGCCAGAAGAAGGCCTATTCTTTCCTCATTTTTTTTTTTATTTGGAAAATTTATTTATTTACTTTTCTTAACTTTTTATTTTATTTCAGAGTATAGCTGATTAACAGGGCTTCCCTGGTGGCTCAGCAATAAAGAATCCACCTGCAGCGCAGGAGATGCTGGTTCAATCCCTTAAACAACAAACAGCAAAAAAAAATTGATTAACAATGTTATGTTTCAGGTAGACAGCAAAGGGACTCAGCCATGTGCTAAGTCACTTCAGTCGTGTCTGACTCTTTGTGACCCCATGGACTGTAGCCCACCAGGCTCCTCTGTCTGTGGGATTCTCCAGGCAAGAGTGCTGGAGTATGCTGCCATTTCCCTGTCCAGGAATCTTCTCATACATATATGCTATCCATATATGCTATCTCCCCTGCTATCCAGGCTGCTATATAACATTGATAAGAGTACCCTGTGCTATATAGTAGGTCCTTGTTGGTTATCAGTTTTACGTATAGCAGTGTTTACATGTCCATCCCAAACTCCCTAATTATCCCTTCCCCCTAATCTTCCCTCAGCAATCATAATTTCATTCTCTAGTTCTGTGAGTCTGTTCCTATTTTGTATATAAATTCATTTGTATCATTTTTAGATTCTGCATATGAAGGATGTTATATGATATTTCTCCTTCTCTGTCTGACTCACTTCACTCAGTATGAAATCTCTAGATCCATTCATGTTGCTGCAAAAGGCATTATTTCATTCTTTTTAATGGTTGAGTAATATTCCATTGTATATATGTACCACCTCTTTATCCAGTCCTCTGCTGATGGACATTTAGGTGACTTCAATGTTTTGGCTATTGTTAAACAGTGCTACAGTGAATACTGGGGTACACGTATCCTTTCAGATCATGTTTTTCTCTGGATATATGCCCAGAAGTGGAATTGCAGGGTCATTTCCCATGGACGGAGGAGCCTGGTGGGCTGCAGTCCATGAGGTCACTAAGAGTCGGACACAACTGAGCGACTTCACTTTCACTTTTCACTTTCCTGCATTGGAGAAGGAAATGGCAACCCACTCCAGTGTTCTTGCCTGGAGAATCCCAGGGACGGGGGAGCCTGGTGGGCTGCGTCTATGGGGTCGCACAGAGTCGGACACGACTGAAGCGACTTAGCAGCAGCAGCAGCAGGCTAGTTCTATTATTGGATTTTTAAGGAACTTTCATACTTTTCTCCATAGTGGCTGTACCAGTTTACATTCCCACCAACAGTATAGATAGGTTCCCATCTCCGCCTTCTCCAGCATTTATTTTTGTTTGTGGATTTTTTTGGTGATAGTCATTTTGACTGGTGTGAGGTGATGTCTCACTGTAGTTTTGACTTGTATTTCTCTAATAATTAGTGATGTTGAAAATCTGTTCCTGTGCTTATGGCCATCTGTATGTCTTCTTTGGAGAAATGTCTTTTAGGTCTTCTGTCCATTTTTTGATTGGATTGGGTTCTCTGTTTGTTTTTTGATACTGAGCTTCATGAACAGTTTATAAATTTTGGAGATTAATCCCTTGTTGGTACTACTGTTTGCAAATATTTTCTCCTGTTCTGTGGCTTGTCTTTTCATTTTGTTTAAGACTTCCTTTGCTGTGCAAAAGCCTTAGAGTCTGATTAGGTCCCATTTGTTTATTTTTGTTTTTATTTCCCTTACTTTAGGAGATACTGCTGTGATTTATGTCAAGAGTGTTCTGCCTGTCTTTTCCTGTTAGGGTTTTATAGTATCCAGTCTTACATTTAGTTATTTAATCCACAATAAAGAAATATGATTGGCTTCCTATTTCCCACCACATGTAATGGTGAACTACAGGTTAATGGTGTTAATTTAAATAGAAAATCTATTACATATGGGGATGGGGAGAAAGTTCCTTTCAGAATTCTAAAAACACATTGTGTATGATTTTAACTCAATGGATTTATGTACATAAAAATTCAGGAATTTCATTTATTGGAGAATATTACAGAAAATATTCACAGATGAATAACAGACTGGGAGATATTACAAAGGACTTAGTAAAGAAACTATAAAAATGTCTTCTAACGAACCAAAAATGGTGGAGAAATTAGTAAGAAAATTAGCTATAAAATGACTTGTGCTTACTCGCTCAGCCGTGTCTGACTGTGACCCTATGGATGGTAGTCTGCCAGGCTCCTCAGTCCATGGGGGTTCTCCAGGCAAGAATGCTGGAGTGGGTTGCCATGCGCTCCTCCAGGGCATCTTCCCAACCCAAGGATTGAGCCCAGGTCTCCTGCACTGCAGGCGGATTCTTTGCTGTATGAGCCATCAGGGAAGCCCATAAAATGATTTAATTATGTGTAAAGATGTAAAACCTCTTAATAATCAGATAAACAAGAATTAAAACAAAAACAAAATACTAATTCATGCCCACTGGATTCACAAAAAGATACAACCTAGCGGTGACCAGAGCATGAAGGAATGATACTTGTCATTTATATTTTGTAGGATCTTAGTCTGGTGCAGCCTTTTTGGAGGGAAATACATTGTAGTGCATTTTCAAATGCTTATGTCTTATTCAACAATTCAATATTTGTTATTATACTCCTGAAAATCTAGCCCTCACTTCCAAGCAGGGACATGACTGAAGTATGTTTGTGTAAGTAGAGTACTGGAGGCAAGTTAGGTATTTTTTATTAAGGAAGTGAAAAAAAGCAAAATATGTTGATCCTATACTATGGAATAGTTAACTAACATGGCTGATCTTGAAAATTTAACTTTGGCTGGAAAAAGTAAAAACACAACTTGTGTATATGTTTAATTCTGTTGTTTGCACCTGTGGTGAAAATCAAATACCATGTTAAATTATATTTTAAAGGGCTTTAACCTAAACAGTGAAGCTAGATGGTGAAGGAGAGAGAAGCCTGACATGCTGCCCGTGAAGGGGTTGCAAAGAGTCGGACATAACTAAATGAGTCCATATAGACCTATTTTATTCTATTATAAATCTTTTTGAAATCCCTTTACAAAACTGAGGAGAATAGTTAGCATTATACCTTAGAGCTTTCTACATATTAAGTTTTTAACTGTTATGCATTTTGGAATTTAGTGTGGATTATCTCTGTTTAAGGGAGTTTTCTTGGACGTCTTGTCCTCACAATGCCATAAACACACATCAGATATGGAAAACATTTCTGTCATCATGAACTAGAAAATTGACACTGTCTACCATTCTACTCTTCTAATACTAGCCAGTGTGCTCACTCTGGGAAACTAAAATATACCAAGTCTCAGGTCTAACAGAATTACACTTTATTTGTTTTGTTGTTGTTTCTGAAGGTGTTTTTGTTTTTGTTCATTCACTAAGTCATGTTCGACTCTTTGCGACCCATGAACTGGAGCGTGCCAGGCTTCCTTGCCCTCCTGGAGTTTGCCCAAACTCATGTCCATTGAGTTGGTGATGCCATCCAACCATCTTATCCTCTGTCACCCACTTCTCCTCCTGCCTTCGATCTTTCCCAGCATCAGGGTCTTTCCCGATGAGTCAGTTCTTCACATCAGGTGGCCAAAGTATTGGAGCCTCAAGTTCAGCATCAGTCCTTCCAGTGAATATTCAGGGTTGATTTCATTTGGGATTGACTGGTTTGATCTCCTTGCAGTCCAAGGTAGACTCTCAAGAGTCTTCTCCAGCATCAGAGTTCAAAAGCATCAATTCTTTGGCACTCAGCTTTCTTTATGGTCCAACTCTCACATCCATACATGACTACCAGAAAAACCATAGATTTGATTATATGGACCTTTGTCAGCAAAGTGATGTCTCTGCCTTTTAATACACTGTCTGGGTTTGTCATAGCTTTTCTTCCAAGGAGCAAGCGTCTTTTAATTTCCTGGCTGCAATCACTGTCTGCAGTGTTCTTGGAGCCCAGGAAAATAAAATCTGCCATTGTTTCCATTTTTTCCCCCCATCTATTTGCCATGAAATGATGGGACCAGATGCCATGATCTTTGTTCTTTGAATGTTTTGCTTTAAGCCAGCTTTTTCACTCTTCTCTTCCACCTTCATCAAGAGGCTCTTTAGTTTTCATGATGTGGTGACTAGTTATTCCTTTTGTAACATACATTATGCACAGCCCAAAATAATCCATTAAGCACTCTGTCCTTTTTCTTTTACTGTTAAAGTTTAAATCTAATGCTTTTACAAAGTTAATATTTTGCCAACCTGATGTACCAGATGTATCACATACTATGATATTTATTTTCTTTAAAGTCACACTGGATATTGGTCCATACCTGACTTGAACTTTTATCTTTGTGTTATTCCTTGTATAGGAGAAATATAGATTAGAAAAACAGTGTAAAATAAAGATAAGGAGACTAGAAAATTCTTCCCTGGGTAATTGAAAATGAGTTATGAGTTATCAAAAAGTGATATTATAGTTCTTAAGTAAAATCTAAATATGATTGATAACTGTATTCATTTGCTAAGGATTAAAATCTCATTAGATAACAATGGCGTATAACCTACAGGATAAAGTTCTTCATAAAGTAGCTAATAGTTTTCTCAGAATATAACATCGAAAACTGAGCAATTAGCTGTATGGGGTGGCCAGTGGCAAACAGTATTTGATTTTCATAAAATCTGCACAAATTCATATTCTTCCATTTCACACATACAGGAAAGCCTGTGATTTTACTGAGTCTCCTCTTTGGGAAAATGTGTTTAGGAGATTTCATCTTGAGCTCTCTACTTCTGTTCTATGACATTTATCCAAGATAAATTTTAAATTGCCAGAAAATGGAAGTTATTGATCTTTATTAGTAGATTTATTTACTGTTATGTCACTCTTGAATTTTCAGAAATTTTCCTTATAACATATTATGTATATTTTGTTTCCAACCTTCCACTATTTTGCATGGTATTTAATATTCATATGTATCTTCCTTTTTGTTACACTGGAGTTTTAGAATGCCAGCCTGTGGTATGTTCTTCACATACTATAAATTAAAATATTTTTCATCCTTTAAAATACCATGTTATCCATGATCCATCTTTTATTAAAATCAAATCCAGAGACCACCATAAGCATTGTCTTATCACATCTTATTCTCACCTAAGTATTTAACGGTATAAATCAAGGTGCTAGGTGTTCTTTTCTGTGTTACTAGGAAAAAATAACTGGTTTTTAAATGATTTTTAATTGTGATTAGAAAATATCTATCCTTCTTCTCCTGATGACTTTTTTTCCCAAGTGGTCTATTTTTATCTTGACATTTTTGTCCATTCTATGAATTTCATCATAGGGAAGAAACAGCAGTTTGTCTTAGAAAGGCTCAGTTTTGATCTCCAGGTGACAAGCTGATATTTCTTTCCTTTGAAGAAGCTTATAATATGATGGGTTAAATGTCAAGGAAAAAACTCTCATCCTATATTGAATCTTGCTAACCTCATTTTTCTTAATATTAATGACATATTGAGATTTGATTTCTTTAAAATAAGGTTTTTTTTTTTTTTAAACAGAGGTAAACATTTCTTTTTCAAAAGAATGTGTTTATTTAGGTATCTTGTCAGTTCAGTTCAGTCCTCAGTCATGTCTGGCTCTTTGTGACCCCATGGACTGCAACACGCCAGGCCTCTCTGTCCATCACCAGCTCCTGGAGCTTACTCAAACTCAAGTCCATTGAACTGGTGATGCCATCCAACCATCTCATCCTCTGTTGTCCCCTTCTCCTCCAGCCTTCAATCTTTCCCAGCATCAGGGTCTTTTCCAATGAGTCAGTTCTTCACATCAGGTGGCCAAAGTATTGGAGTTTCAGCTTCAACATCAGTCTTTCCAATGAATATTCAGGACTGATCTCCTTTAGTATGGACTGGTTGGATCTCCTTGCAGTCCAAGGGACTCTCAAGAGTCTTCTCCAACACCACAGTTCAAAAGCATCAATTCTTTAGCACTCAGCTTTCTTTATAGTCCAACTCCCACATCCATACATGACTCCTGGAAAAACCATAGCTTTGACTAGACGGACCTTTGTTGGCAAACTAATGTCACCCATGAAATAACTGGACAGCTTGCTCACCAATCCCACTATAGAGAAAAAGAAGTACATTTTCTTAGGGGAAATCAAGAGTAAGTATTTGTGTTTGGTTATTCAGTTCTGGAATTAAATTAAAAAAAATTCATTTACCTTGATGTATTTCAAGACAAATTTAAAAGATGTGTTGCCTCTATTGAAGCTTTTGTTTTTGAGTAATTTTTCTTCAGAATGTCTTGCTTTGTAATTTTACCAGATTTCTGACATTCTGAACAATGCCTTGAAGGAATTATCTTTTACAAATCTGAAGAATTATTGGTGACAAAGGCCATGTAAATTTCAAGCATATTTCAAGCATAGAATATTAATTATATTAAAACACAAGAGGCAAAATTTACAAGGCCAGCTAGGCGTAGTAGGTGTCATTTATAAATGATTTGCTTTAATCAAAAGTTGTTTTGTATAAAGTTAATTCTATCAAAATAAGTGACTTTATCCTTGTTGTTGTTTAGTCACTAAGCTGTTTCCAACTCCTTGCAACCCTATGGACTGTGGCTGACCAGCCTCCTCTGTCCATGAGATTCTCCAGGCCAGAATACTGGAGTGGGTTGCTATTTCCTCCTCCAGAGGATCTTCCTGAGCCAGGGAACAAACCTGTGTCTCCTGTATTGGCAGGTGGATTCTTTACTGTTGAGCCAGGCGGGAGGCTCGTTACCCTTGTTATGGAGAAGTTAAACCGAAGTTCAAAGAGGCACCGAAATTCACAGAGGGAGTGATGAGTGATTGCAGAGCTAAGATTCAAGCTTAGTCCACCAGACTTCCCAGTCTTGTGCTGTTAAGCATGCAATGCTGATATCCTAGTAAACTGGGGTAAAAAAGTAACAAAAATAACAAAACAGACAACCCCCTACCCTGTGCCTTTCTGTGATGTAAATACTCCCGCTGTGGCCAGTTAGACCATCAGCGGTGTTAAACCTCACAAAACTCCCAAATATTCTGTTATCCTCTCTTCAGATCTAATCCAAGCCACTCCACCCCTACCACTCTGCATCTTTAATAAACAGAGAAACTTTGAATGACAGAAATAAATGAACAGTTCTCCTAAGGATAAGAAAGTTACAGAAGTGTAGACTATCACCCTTCTCTGACCCTGAATTTTATTATGCTCTCTTGTCAATTAGGGAGAAGGCAATGGCACCCCACTCCAGTACTCTTGCCTGGAAAATCCCATGGATGGAGGAGCCTGGTAGGTTGTGGTCCATGGGGTTGCGAAGAGTCGGACACGACTGAACGACTTCACTTTCACTTTTCACTTTCATGCATTGGAGAAGGAAATGGCAACCCACTCCAGTATTCTTGCCTGGAGAATCCCAGGGATGGGGGAGCCTGGTGGGCTGCCATCTATGGGGTCGCACAGAGTCGGACATGACTGAAGCGACTTAGCAGCAGCAGCAGCAGCTTAGCTTTTATCCCAGTATGATTATTTTTGAAGACACGGAAATACTTCACTGTAATTCTCTTTTCTTTGAACTTTGTTGATTGATATAGATCCTAAAAGTTCTAGCAGATTATCATTCGTACTGGATATTCAATTGGGTTCTCTTCTTTTCTCTCAACAAGCTTGTGGCATGATGGTGTCTGACTGCAGGTAAACAATTCTGCTGAGTAATTGAGTAAAATGTGAAAAGCCCTATGCAGATAGTGAAATCCCGTGTATTTGATGCTAAGATTTTATTCTCATCTTTTCTGTAGGAGAAGCATCAAGACTCAAGTGACTATATTATCTAATAAAAATCATAAATGATAGAATATTATTAAGTATAAATGTTAAATAGATTGTTTTATTTTTTACAGATGATCTCCAAATTATAATTACATATCATCAGTATAAAATTACAAGTAGGCTGATTTGTTCAGTTATGTGCATGCCTATCTTGAGACTACCTTGATTCTCTGCACCCAGTGCTAAAGCCATATTGTGTGCCAAGTTTCTCAGTCATGTCCACCTCTTTGTGACCCCATGGACTGTAGCCCGCCAGGCTCCTCTGTCCATGGGATTCTCCAGGCAAGAGTACTGGAGTGGGTTGTCATTTCCTACTCCAAGGGCTCTCCCCACCCCAGCAATCAAGCCTGGGTCCCTTGTGTCTCCTGCACTGGCAGGCAGATTCTTTACCACTCAGCCACCTGGGAAGCCCTGGAACCATGTTAGCCTCATTCTAATACACTTGCCCAGATGAAGAGGAGTTTTCACTGGAAAACTTTCAAAACACTTCAGACCATGTGGTCTTCACATGCTCCAGCTTCTCCACACATAAGAACACCTCTGGACATTGCCCAAAAGGCAGTTTCCTGGGCCCTATTTCCTTTTCACAACTTGATGAGATGTTTCAGTTACTGAACAACTGTGCCATCTTGTTTAACAAGGGCATACTATATTTCTAAACAGAAAAATAAGGCGTTAAACAGAGATTTTTGGACAAAAGAAACTGGGAGGGAAACGAACAAAAAAAAAAAAGGTGGTTTTGAACAATTAAACTGTTCAAAACGTGGCTCTGAACAATTAGAACTGTTCTATTTGGAATAATGAAATAATGAGCAAAGACTTCTACTGTTTAGTTAGATAAGGAAGTTCATGTTGGATGAGTGGCGTTATCACCAGGAAGGACTTGGAACTGGAGCTTAGATCAGTTTTCTGCCTCTGTGCCCAGTTAGGTCCTATTCTCAGGAGTTGCCTGTTGATTATGGGACATAACAGTGACACGAAGTGTATATTGGCACGGTCCTGACACTTGTAGGCTGCTTAAATTCAGGGTCAGTTATGTTATCATACAAGCACCAGTAAGGTACAAATAGAACACTCGCCAGAGAAACTGACTTGTGGAAAATGTTTGAAACATACTTTGATAAAGCTGAAAACTGCACTTGTATTTTATCCACCCATCCTCCTTAACACCCCATGATACATTCATAAACTCAATTTTTTGTTTCAAAGAAGGCAGCAGCTAGCACAGTTGGGAGCTGTTATCCATCTTAATGAGTCTATATTCATTCCCACTCATCACCCCCATAACTGTGGGAGTCTTGTGCATGGATTCCTTCATTTATTGTGGCAGAATCTTTTCAGATCCTTCCTTGGCTTTAGTAGTCTACAATTCCTGAGGATAACGTTACACACTTATTTATTTTTGTAAAGTGGGCAATATGTCTGCATTTGCTCAGACATACGGGATCTCACCATCCCTCAGTGAGTCTTTAAATATAATAGGTAAAGACACTGAGATACCGTCAGTAGCTTCTGAGTGCCCCAGGGTCAGTTTCATCAGGTCTCGGGCACGTGAAAGCATGTAGCTTGACTGAGCAGTCTCTCACCTGGTGAACTGCTGTTTACCGTCGCTGTGCCGTCGACGTTGAAATTTATGTGAGAGCTGTGATCACACTTAATGCCTTTTGGGAAGAGGAAAGAAAATACAGTTTAAAGTCTGGCATTTTGGATTGCCTCTTTTAGTTCTTGAAAAATGTTGCTAATTTCCTTTGAAGGAAATTTTGTCTGCTTGTGCACAACCAGCTCTGTGCCATGGAAAGCAGAGGAGAATAGTAAAACTAAGTGCAAGACCTTGGAGCTGAGGGTCCCGGGTTCAGAACCTCAGCTGTGCTACTTATTATTTTTTCAAGAATGTTATGTTTCTGTAAAATGGAGCCACAGTGGGACCTACCTCATATCCACTTCATAGGGTAATTACAAGGATTAAAGGGGTTAATGTATAGATCACTTAAAACTGTACACGGCACCTGGTGGCCACAAGGAGTATTAATTCTCATTTGTACATATAATATTTACATATATTGTGTATCAGCTTATCTATCTTGCCACATACACCATTGTATTTTCTGTATACATACGTGTGTGTGTGTGTGTTGTGTCTGACTCTTTGTGGCCCTTTGGACTGTACCCCTCCAGGCTCCTTTATCCATGGGATTCTCCAGGCAAGAATAGTGTTTCCTGCCTTGCAGGGTGATTCTTTACCTGCTGAGCCACTGGGAAACCCACACGCATGCATATACACATGCAATCATGGCATGTTATTTTCCTTGTATGCTTATACTTACTCTATACATACACACAAGCAAGTAGATGTTTAAAAGATAAAATATTTTAAAGTTATGAGTATGACTCAGACAAATATAAAAAGAGAATACATGTCAAATATTTTATCTGATGTATCAATTAATGAGGGACTAAGATGTTAAAACTAATTCGAAGGAGGATTCAAAACATATGTACTGCCAAGTTTATTTCCTTCAGTGAATTGGTTTCAGTCACTGTCATATTCTGTTTAATCATCTACTAATAATTCTATCTACAAAATTACCTGCTCTCCATTTTTTTCCTCTAATCCGTAAGATCTTTTGTTTTGTTTCTCTGTGCTAACGTTTATGTTTTTGAAAGACATTTACTTTTTCTGCAATTTTTCCTAAATTTCATGTATAAAATCCTTGTTGCTACTCCTGTACTCTTAGAATATATAAAAATACTAAATATCTTCTTGTAGTTTGTCTTTTGGTTTGTGTACAGTGTACACCCTAGAAATTTGTCAAATAAACCCCTTCATCACAAATCCAATGGCTATTTCCACTTAGCTTTCGAGTTTTCTCTTTACCCACTGTCTTCTTGAATCTCTGTGCAAAATTTCTATCACTAATAGAGACAAAGGTGTCTCCTTTGCTTCTTACTCTCCTTTTCTAGTGATATTTGAAAGCTATCTCACCACGAGTTTTATTGCTCATTATCATTGCTTTAATTATGTATTCCTATAATTCTTTTGTGAATGTGATTAAGTACCTTCTTTTCTCATTATTGTTCCTGGTACAGCATCTAAAATCTGCATCAGCTGATTGCTTTCTTCATCATTGCAATTCAGAATCCCTCTTGACGACATTCATCCCTCACTGAAATTAGCTCAGAGTCCCCTCCTTGGATTAATGACTCCTCCTCACCCTGGGCTATGCTCTCCTTTTCTTGAGAGATAAATCGATAAGTAGCCCATTCCATTATCACCAAATCATGAGTATAGATGCTAATGCTGGAGGTTATTTAGAATTGATCCCCTGTGTTCCAGATGGAAGGGTGGATCAGAAGCTTTCCCAGACTGAGGGTTATCTCTTCAGGAGATTTGGGAACATCTTTTGTGAATACAGTTATTTCTATGCTGTGGTGCTGAGTTACTAAAAATGAAGGTCCAATTTACAGCTACAAATTCAAGTAAGTTTAAATTACATTACTGCCAATTATCTTTTGCCCGTACGTGCCGAAGGGGAATATTAACCAGTAAATTAGCATGTTGAATGTCTCATCCAAATACAAATCAAATTCAAGCAAATGTCCTTACAAGGAGAAAGCAACAAAGCACGGATCCTTAACTAACTTTGTAGGACAAGAGATTGAATGAGGTCCCAGTTTTTAGACACAATGTAGTTCACCTTTCAAATAATTTTTTTTGTTATTTCCTGGTAGAATTTAATTGTGTGCTAAATGGAGACTGTTTCCAGAGTTGACACATAGGTTTTATCTTTTCTACTTATTTACATATCTGTCTTGTAGCCAATTATAACTCTACCTGTGGCTACTAAATAAGTAGGTTTCCTTTTGCAGGGAGCACGTCTCATATGAAATTGAGTGGTAAACAAAAACAGTTCAGAGAGAAGCATGATATATTTGCAGTGCATTAGTCAGTGATACAAAACATTCTTAGAGCTGCTTGCTTACCACTCTTATTCACACTTTCCTTGAAGATCCTCTGGAGAAGGAAATGGCAACCCATTCCAGTATTCTTGCCTGGAGAATCCCATGGATGGAGGAGCCTGGTGGGCTACAGTCCACAGGGTCGCAAAGAGTTGGACACAACTGAGCGACTTCACTTTCACTCACTTTTCTTCCTGAAATAGCCAGCATCTCCTGTTTACATTTTGTTGTTTTAGGAGCAACTGAGCTATCACCTTCTGCAGGAAATTTTCTCCAACTGTCTCAGTTTGGTTTGGCAGATCCCTCTGTTCACACCACCCTGCCCATGCTGGGTTTATCATTGCCCCTAAACATAGAATGACTTGTCTATGGATTGGTCCGCTGGGCTGTGCTGGGTTGTGAAGTTCTTTGTAGGCAGGATCATTCTTGGTTGTACCTGCATGCTTGCTGACTGACACTGCCTCTGACATCCCTTAGTATTATTTTGCTCAAAATAATATCAACAAAAGCAAACATCAAACAAAAATAGTATTGAGTATGTGATGAAGTGTTTTAATGAGATCATAGGTCTTATGCCACACAGAAAACAAAACAGAATAAGGGAAAAGTAACAGTACACATGAAACAAACAAAAACAAAGAAGAGACAGGCAAGAATGATTAGAGGAAATGAATTTGCGAAATTCTGTGTGAACTGTTACAGATTCGATGTGTATTTGTGGCTAGAAGTTTAAAGATGTGATATCTGTTTTTAAAATTTGTATTGGAGTATAGTTGATTTAAAATGTGTTAGTTTCTGCTGTACAGCAAAGTGAATCAGTTATACATATATCCACTTTTTTTAGATTCCTTTCCTATATACGTCGTGTGGTTGTTCAGTTGCTTAGTCATGTCCAGCTCTTTGCAAACCCATGGGCTGAACCATGCCAGGCTTCCCTGTCCTTCACCATCTCCCTGAGTTTGCTCAGACTCATGTCCATTGAGTTGATGATGCCATCCAACCATCTCATATAGGTCATAACAGAGTTCTGAATAAAGTTCCCTGTGCTATACAGGAGGTCCTTTTTAGTTGTTTATTTTATATACAGTTGTGTGTATATGTCAATCCCAATCACCCAACTTACCTCTCCCCACTCTTTTCCCCCCAGTAACTATAAGTTTGTTTTCTACATTTGTAGCTCTATTTCTGTTTTTCAAGTAAAATTTATGTAGGAGGGGCTCTATGACGAGATGACACCAAGAGCATTTCGCTGATTGCTTACACCTCTCATGTGGCTATTTAACCCTTCAGGTAGCAAGCAGTGTGGTGGCGGTGGAGATGGGAAACTTGGAGGCAGAATGTGGTCTCCTGATGATGGTCTGATGGATAGCTCACTTTTCCACCTGAAGTAACCCATTTCCGAGAGAAGATCTGTGTAAGTACTTCACAGAGAGAGCCTGAGGGGCACCTGGTTTTCTGGGGTCATTTAGAGCAAGGGGTGAAGGGCTAGACGGGATTCAGGCACAGAGCTCAGGGAATCAAGACTGTATTCAGCTTGGCAAATGGGTTCATCTGTACCATTTTCCTAGATTCTCCATATGTGCATTAACATATGGTATTTGTTTTTCTCTCTGACTCATTTCACTCTGTATGACAGTCTCTAAGTCCATCCACGTCTGTGCAATTGGCACAACGTACACTACTAGCTATACAACAGATAACCAATGAGGGCCTACTTTACACCACAGGGACCTCTACTCAGTGCGCCGTGGTGACTTAAAAGGGAAGGGCCTCCGGTAAAGAGGGGATATATGTGTATGAATAGCTGATTCACTCTGCTGTACAGCAGACACTAACACAACATTGTGAAACACCCCTACTTTAAAAAATTTTTTTCAAAAAATTCCTGCACCTTAGTGAATAATTAAAGCTTCCCAGCTGGTGCTTAGCATTAAGGAACCTGCCTACCAATGAAATCAGTGGAGATCAGTGGAGAAATAACTCCAGAAAGAATGGAGGGATGGAACCAAAGCAAAAACAACAATCAGTTGTGGATGTGACTGGTGATAGAAGCAAGATTTGATGCTGTAAAGAGCAATATTGCATAGGAACCTGGAATGTCAGGTTCATGAATCAAGGCAAATTGGAAGTGGTCAAACAGGAGATGACAAGAATGAACATCAACATTCTAGGAATCAGTGAACTGAGATGGACTGGAATGTGTGAATTTAACTCAGATGACCATTATATCTACTACTGTGGGCAGGAATCCTTTAGAAGAATGGAGTAGCCATCATGGTCAACAAAAGAGTCCGAAATGCAGTACTTGGATGCAATCTCAAAAATGACAGAATGATCTCTGTTCCTTTCCAAGGCAAACCATTCAATATCATGATAATCCAAGTCTATGCCCTAACCAGTAATGCTGAAGAAGTTGAATGGTTCTATGAAGACCTACAAGACCTTCTAGAACTAACACCCCAAAAAGATGTCCTTTTCATTATGGGGGACTGGAATGCAAAAGTAGGAAGTCAAGAAACACCTGGAGTAACAGGCAAATTTGGCCTTGGAGAACAGAATGAAGCAGGCAAAGGCTAATAGACTTCTGCCAAGAAAATGCACTGGTCATAGCAAACACCCTCTTCCAACAACACAAGAGAAGACTCTACACATGGACATCACCAGATGGGCGACACCAAAATCAGATTGATTATATTCTTTGCAGCCAAAGATGGAGAGGCTCTATACAGTCAGCAAAAACAAGACCAGGAGCTGACTGTGACTTGGATCATAAACTCCTTCTTGCCAAATTCAGACTGAAATTGAAGAACGAGGAAAAAGCCACTAGACCATTCAGGTATGACCTAAATCAAATCCCTTATGACTATACAGTGGAAGTGAGAAATAGATTTAAGGGACTAGATCTGATAGACAGAGTGCCTGATGAACTATGGATGGAGGTTCGTGACATTGTACAGAAGGCAGGGATCAAGATCATACCCAAGAAAAAGAAATGCAAAAAAGCAAAATGGTTGTCTACAGAGGACTTACAAATAGCTGTGAAAAGAAGAGAAGTGAAAAGCAAAGGAAAAAAAGAAAGATATACCCATTTGAATGCAGAGTTCCAAAGAATAGCAAGAAGAGATAAGAAAGCCTTCCTCAGTGACCAATGCAAAGAAATAGAGGAAAACAATAGAATGAGAAAGACTAGCGATCTCTTCAAGAAAATTGGAGATACCAAGGGAACATTTCATGCAAAGATGGGCTCGATAAAGGACAGAAATGGTAGGGACCTAACAGAAGCAGAAGATATTAAGAAGAGGTGGCAAGAATACACAGATGAACTGTACAAAAAAAGATCTTCATGACCCAGAGAACCATGATGGTGTGATCACTCACCTAGAGCCAGACATCCGGGAATGTGAAGTCAAGAGGGCCTTAGAAAGCATCACTACGAACAAAGCTAGTGGAGGTGATGGAATTCCAGTTGAGCTATTTCAAATCCTGAAAGATGATGCTGTGAAAGTGCTGCACTCAATATGCCAGCAAATTTGGAAAAGTATAGCAGTGGCCACAGGACTGGAAAAGGTCAGTTTTCATTCCAATCCCAAAGAAAGACAATGCCAAAGAATGCTCAAACTACCTCACAATTGCACTCATCTCACACGTGAGTAAAGTAATGCTCAAAATTCTCCAAGCCAGGCTTCAGCAATACATGAACTGTGAACTTCCTGATGTTCAAGCTGGTTTTAGAAAAGGCAGAGGAACCAGAGATCAAATTGCCAACATCTGCTGGATCATCAAAAAAGCAAGAGAGTTTGAGAGAAACATCTATTTCTGCTTTATTGACTGTGCCAAAGCCTTTGTGTGGATCACAATAAACTGTGGAAAATTCTGAAAGAGATGGGAATACCAGACCACCTGACCTGCCTCTTGAGAAACCTATATGCAGGTCAGGAAGCAACAGTTAGAAATGGACATGGAACAACAGACTGGTTCTAAATATGAAAAGGAGTCTGTCAAGGCTGTACATTGTCACCCTGCTTATTTAACTTACATGCAGAGTACATCATGAGAAACGCTGGGCTGGAAGAAACACAAGCTGGAATCAAGACTGCTGGGAGAAATATCAATAACCTCAGATATGCAGATGACACCACCCTTATGGCAGAAAGTGAAGAAGAACTAAAGAGCCTGTTGATGACAGTGAAAGAGAAGAGAGTGAAAAATTTGGCTTAAAGCTCAACATTCAGAAAACTAAGATCATGGCATCTGGTCCCATCACTTCATGGGAAATAGATGGGGAAACAGTGGAAATTGTGGCTGACTTTATTTTTTCTGGGTTCCCAAATCTCTGCAGATGGTGACTGCAGCCATGAAATTAAAAGACGCTTACTCCTTGGAAGAAAAGTTATGACCAACCTAGACAGCATATTAAAAAGCAGAGACAATACTTTGCCAGCAAAGTTCCTTCTAGTGAGGGCTATGGTTTTTTCCAGTGGTCATGTATGAATGTGAGAATTGGACTATAAAGAAAGCTGAGTGCCGAAGGATTGATGCTTTTGAACTGTGGTGTTGGAGAAGACTCTTGTGAATCCTTTGGACTGCAAGGAGATCCAACCAATCTATCCTAAAGGAGATCAGTCCTGGGTGTTTGTTGGAAGGACTGATGTTGAAGCTGAAACTCCAGTACTTTGGCCACCTGATGTGAAGGGCTGACTCACTTGAAAAGACCCTGATTCTGGGAAAGAATGAGGGCAAGAGAAGACACGGACGACAAAGGATGAGATGGTTGGATGGCATCAGTGACTCAATGGATTTCAGTTTGGGTGGACTCTGGGAGTTGGTGATGGACAGGGAGGCCTGGCGTGCTGCGGTTCATGGGGTCGCAAAGAGTTGGGCACAACTGAGTGAGTGAACTGAACCAAACTGAATTACCAATGAAGGAGATATAAAGCATGTGGGTTGGATCCCTGGGTTGTGAAGATCCCCTGGAGAAGGAAATGGCAACCCAGTTCAGTATGCTTGTCTGGAGAACTGGATAGACCTAAGAGTCTGGTGGGCTATAGTCCATGGGGTTGCAAAGAGTCTGACATGACAGAAGCAAATTAGAGCACGTGCATGCACACACACACACACACACACACACACATGCACACACACACAGTGAATTATTCACGGGGAAATATTTTGTAAATTAATTCACTAGGAAATTTTAAAGCTAAGAAAAGACATGCTCCCTGAAAAAAAAGTCTTTATTCAAATCCTTCAAGTTCACAAGGCCAGGGAATACAGACGGGCAGCTTGGTCAGATTGCTGTAGGGGGTGGTTGCTGGTTCCTGGTTCCTGTAGGGGGTGGCTGTCTGTGTGGGGCTCTGCCTGATGATCTTCCTGCAGGTCAGGGCTCTTCAACAATCACCTTTCACAGTGACAGGTGTGATGATTTTGCTCGTGCTTCCCCTGTTTTTCCCTTGAATTCCTTTAGACTTCAAGGCATTTAATCCAGTACCAGTGACTTGCCTTTCCTCCAGTTTACCAGCTTGAACCCTTCCCTCTGCCACTGTGAATGGTCAGATTCAGTGACAGAACGATTATAAAATGACCCTTGAAAATGGGAACCGCAACCATAAAAGAAGTGAATGAAGGTCACCGAGAACAAAAATTCTCGGGAAAGAAAAACAAACTACACCAGGAAAGCAAGCGAGCAAATAGAAACCCGGACAAAACAAAACAAATGGCTAAGTAACAATGCAAAAGCTAGATACAACTGTAGTGTTTGGTCCTACTTTGAAAATGTGTGAAATTGCCATTGATATACAGGAGAGACGCATTTCTGAGAACAGTGTGAGTCAAACCTGAAAGGAATGCTGAGGATTTAATAAGTTTACCAAGAATATCATAGTGATGTTTAAAGGACTGGATCAATTTGAAATAGTTTACCCATGAAGAGATGTTTAAGAAAAGTCTTCAAGGAATTTATTCTGGAATATAAGACAATCATAGAACAATATGATGCTACCCTTGATTAAGTAAAAACCTGTGTTTCACGGAGTATTTTATGTTTGTTTCAAAATAATTTTTAACAAGATGCATAGCCGTAAAACATTCACATTTCAGGTATACATTATTGGTTTCTGGAGTGAAATAAGGATGGCAGCCTTTAAAAAAAATTCATATCCTGATTGTAGCAGAGATTCTTTCTTTTAATTAAGAAGCTCACCAGACACTTTCAAAAACCATCCCCTAACTAGGTCCCTTGTGTCTTTGAATTGCTTGTACTATGAATGAGGGGAATCGCTTAATACAAGCTTATTAGACAACCGAGCGGCTTGGAGGTTCCCCACTAGACCTTTCAATAAGGCTTAATCAACCAAGTAAGACCCTGATGAGGCTGGCAATTAGACTTACTGTAGTTTTAAACGGAGTTGCTGAGTTTTAAAATGTTAAAATGCTATTTCAACACGGTGATGACAAAGTCAGAGATGCTGTTGTGACGACAAATCAGAATCTGTATCTGCCCCATCCTCATAATGCTCATTACAGTGCCCTGTTGGATTCACAAGGATTAATCTGCCTCTAAATTGCCTTTTGGAATTTAGTCTGATTCTGTATAACCATGTGAATGGGCAAAATAGTTGGGATTACTTATATAGTTATTACACGGAGAACAATTAAACTCGTTTTTTTAACTCTCTATATATCTGAACTGGATTATCATTTTTCTTTTAGTTCTCTCTTGTTAAAAATGTATAATTTACATGTGCATGCATGCACACTCAGTCGCTTCAGTTGTGTCTGACTCTTTGCGACCCTGTGGACTCTAGCCCGCCAGGCTCCTCTGTCTATGGAATTCTCCAGGCAAGAATACTGGAGTGGCCTGTCATGCCCTCCTCCAGGGGATCTTCTCGACCCAGGGATTGAACTCGTGTCTCCTGTATCTCCTGCATTGCAGATGGATTCTTTACTGCTGAGCCACTGGAGAAGCCCCATAATTTCAGTCAAGTTCAGTTGCTCAGTTGTGTCTGACTCTTTGCAACCCCATGAACTGCAATACGCCAGGGATCCCTGTCCATCACCAACTCCGGGAGTATACCCAAACCCATGTCCACTGAGTGCTGATGCCATCTAACCATCTCATGTCTGTGGTCCCCTTCTCTTCCCACCTGCAATCTTTTCCAGTATTATGGTCTTTTCAAATGAGTCAGTTCTCATCAGGTGGCCAAAGTATTGGAGTTTCAGCTTCAGCATCAGTCCTTCCAATTAACACTCAGGACTGATCTCCTTTAGGATGGACTGGTTGGATCTCCTTGAAGTCCAAGGGACTCTCAAGAGTCTTCTCTAACACCACAGTTCAAAAGCATCAATTCTTCAGCACTCAGTTTTCTTTATAGTCCAACTCTCACATCCATACATGACTACTGGAAAAACCATAGCTTTGACTAGATGGACATTTGATGGCAGAGTAATGTCTCTGCTTTTTAATATGCTATCTAGGTTGGTCATAACTTTCCTTCCAAGGAGCAAGCGTCTTTTAATTTCATGGCTGCAGTCACCATCTGCAGAGATTTTCGAGCCTGAAAAAATGTCTGCCACAGTTTCCACTGTTTCCCCATCTATTTGCCATGAAGTGGTGGGACTGGATGCGATGATCTTTGTTTTCTGAATGTTGAGCTTTAAGCCAACTTTTTCACTCTCCTCTTTCACTATCTGTTTAAAATGTAATTATTAGTAAGCACCTCTAGCTCCCAGTATCTATGCGAAGGTGAAAGTCTGCTTTGGCAGTTTCCTCTCTCCAAACCACAAAGCACTCCCTTTCATAAAGCTACTATTTATTTTTTCCTTTTATTGTTCAGTCACTCAGTTGTGTCCAACCTTAGTCCATGCAGACCCCATGGACTGCAGCACGCCAGGCCTCCCTGTCCTTCACTATCTTCTGGAGTTTACCCAAACTCATGTCCATTGAGTTAGTGATGCCATCCAACTATCTCATCCTCTGTCATCCCCTTCTCCTGCCCTCAATATTTCCCAGCATCAGGGTCTTTTCAAATGAGTCAGCTCTTTGCATCAGGTGGCCAAGCTATTGGAGCTTCACCTTCAGCATTGGTCCTTGCAATGAATATTCAGGGTTGACTTCCTTCCAGAATAGACTGCTTTGATCTCCTTGCAGTCCAAAGGACTCTCCAGAGTCTTCTCCAGCACCACAAGTTGAAAGCATCAGTTCTTCCACCCCCAGCTTTCTTTATGGTCCAACTCTTCCATCCGTACATGACTACTGGAAAAACCATAGCTTTGACTGTGCGGACATTTGTTGGGAGAGTGAACGCAGATGGCTGCCCCAACTGTGGGTGTGGGTGACTCCATGTGTGACCTGTGCGTGCCATATGGTGCCGTGAAGTCCTCCCGTGTGAGGACTGCTTGTTGCTCTTAAGAATGTGTGTGCAATGGGCTCTATGTGCCTCGCTCTGTGAAAGGTGAGATTTCTTCTTGTTTTTGCACTCTTTTGCTGGATTGTGTGCCAGGCACCTCACATTCTGGTTTATTATTGTTTACTGAGTAATAAAATTGGTTTCTTTGTCTTCTACTTTAGTGGAAAGTTTTCTGAGTTAAGGGACGATTTTGCGTTTTAGTTCTATTTCTTCAACCCAAACAATAGGCAGCACTCTGATTCTCAATGGAGAAAGAGGGTTACCTAAAACATGGGAGAGCTAGAAGGTCCACCCAAAGAACTGGAAAGTCTGAATTGAAAACTAGATTTTAAGTTTCCTAATGTGACATGTAAAGTGGGAGAGTAGCTAGAAGCAGAGATGGTTTCCCAACACATTGGACAACTCTGTCCTTCATCTATACGGCTTTTCTGCAAATTGGTCATTTTCTTTGGCTTATTTTTTATTAGATTCTTTTTCTTTTTCTTGTCCATTTAAAGAGATTCTTTAAATATATTAAATACGTACCCTTTTTTGTTGACGTAGATTACATGTACATTCTTATTGTGCTTTCTTTCATTGAATTTTGTTGTACAGAAGTGACAATTTTTCATATTAAATTTTTTCAATTTTGTTTTATATAAAAATTCCTTTTTAATATTGAAATTATAAGACGCTCTCATATTTTATTTCAAACAAATCCATCCATTAATTTTTTTATGTGGCTTGAAGTAAGGATCTAATATCATTTTGTTCATTTTCTACATTAAAAGTCAACTTTCCCAGAACAAATTATTGAAAAGGCTTTCTTTCCCCACTGATCTATAATAATTATATCTTAAAACAAGTTTCCAAAAATGTGGGACTCCAGGATCAAGCATTCTTGAATTCCACTTGTCTGCTTGTCTGTTCTTGCACAAATTCACACTATTTTATTATTATTTTATAATAACATTGTTAGGTATCACTGTTGTTTTTCTTTAAGTATTTTCATCATTTTTGCACACTGGAATTTTTATATACATTTTAGAATCCATTTGTTAAGTTTTTCCTAAGCAACAGTAGAAAAATACAAATTGCTTGTTTCAGCATTGATGGGAATTGTTTTGGCTGTGGAGATTTTGGCAGAATTGACATTTTTCCAATATTGAGTCTTCAATTCATGTACCTACTCTTGTTTTAAAAATTCCATGAAGAGACTGAATATCTTTGCTAGCGTTTTTCTTTGCTAGATAAATTATAGTTTTATTTGTCATTGTAAAGTTGAGTTTTTAAGGATTTATTATTGCTGTTGTTGCTATTTTGCAGGGAAGCAATAGATTTTTTACAATGTTCTTGTCATCAGACTTGCTGAATTTGCCTTTTTGTTCTAAACGCTTGTAAATATGTTTAGATTTTCCGTTTACACAATTATAACACGTGTAAATAGTGAGTTTTCTTTTTTGTTTCCAACATTTATGGTTTTATTTCTTTTCCTGTTTTTATATCACTGTTTATAAACTACAGTAGTAAGCGCTCTCATATGTCCCTGACTTTCAAAGGAAAGGTCTCTAATGTTTTGCCAGTATGTGTCATGCTTGATCAAGGTTTTAGGAAGTTACCATCATCATTTTAGGTCCTATCCATCTGTTTCTATTATGCTAATAATTTTCTTTTTAAAGTTGTTTAGAGCATTTGAATTTTATCCTAGATTTTTATATAGCTACTGATTTTCTTTATCAGCTTTTGTAAAGCAGATTTTTATGTATCCACTTATATTTTTATATTTATGTATATTTACATAAAATGTATAAAATATTTATGTGAAATATTTATATACTTCAATATGTTGTTATATTGGTTAGCACTGGCTGTCATTTAAAAGTGAAGTGAAATTGCTCAGTCATGTCCAACTCTTTGGGACCCCATGGATTGTAGCCTACCAGGCTCCTCTGTCCATGGAATTTTCCAGGCAAGAATACTAGAGTGGGTTACCATTTCCTTCTCCAGGGGATCTTCCTGACCCAAGGATCAAACCCAGGTCTCCTGCGTTGCAGGCAGAGGCTTTACCATCTGAGCCACCAGGGAAGTCATTTAAAAAGATACCACTAACTCAGTGCCTTAAACAATAGAATTTTTTTTTTTTTTTCCCATAGTCCTGGAGGCTGGAAGTCTAAGACGCTGGCAGGGGTGGTTTCTCCGAGGCCTCTCCCTTGGCTTGCAGATGGCCAAGCTGCAGGTCAATCATGCCTGATGTTGACAGCCCAGGGTCAGGTCCCTTGCTGGATTCAGTTCTATCTATTCTTCTGAAAAAGCCATCCTGGGATATCTGGGTACATTTGCATCTTTGAAAGTTCACAGCTTACAGGTTCTTATGTAGGGCACTTACCATAGACCTCTTTCAGGTAGAGACCAGGAGGTGCATGCTGCTGTCTGCCACCGCTGTGCTGGGCCCCTGGGGACAGCTGCAGCATGCCTGGGGACTTTGGGGACTCTTCCTTTGCTGGCTGTTGTCTCATGGGTCTAGTGGACAAAAGCCCTGTAGGGTTTCAGATCTAGGTGCTTTGGGGGCCCATCCCTCAGGTGGAAGTCTTAAAATTTGGGGTCCAAACCCTTCATTCCTCAGGAAGAAGCTGGGATTTGTGGGTTCCCTTCTGATGGTTTGCTCCTGTGCTGGGGGTACACTGGGGGCGAGAGTGTGTCTCACCTTTCTTACACAACGTGGGATTTTCCTTGCTCACCTGCTGTGTGGGAATTGCTCAGCTAGCCTCCAGATTTCTTGCAGGGGAATTGTTCTGTGTGTAGGTGTGTATTCAATGTATCTGTGGGAGGAAGTGAGTTCAGGGAACTCCTACATTGCCATCTCGAGCAAGAACTGTTCCCTTTCCCTTTTTAAAATTTTGTCTTATCTGCCATGGAATAAGATAAAGTTTTAAAATGGAAAGAGAATGGTTCTGGTTCAACATGGCATCACAGGGGGCCCCTGAACTGGAATATTACTCAGCTCTAAAAAGAAATGAAGTTAGCTCATTTGTAGAGATGTGAGTGGACCTAGAGTTTGTCATACAGAGTGAAGTAAGTCAGAAAGAGAAAAACAAATGTCACTTATTAATGCATATACATGCAATCCAAAAGGATGGTACAGATGAACCTAGGTGCAGGGCAGGAATGGAGATGCAGATGAGAGAATGGAACTGTGGACACAGGGTGGGGATAAACTGGGAGACTGGGACTGACATATAAACACCACCATGTGTAAAAGAGATAACTCACGAGAGCATTGTTGGAAGAGGGTGTTTGCTATGACCAGTGCGTTCTCTTGACAGAACCTTGTTAGCCTTTGCCCTGTTTCATTTTGTACTCCAAGAATACCTGTTACTCCAGGTATCTCTTGACTTCCTACTTTTGCATTCCAATCCCCTATGATGAAAAGGACATCTTTTCTTAATATTAATTCTAGAAAGCTTTATAGGTCTTTATGCTGCTGCTGCTGCTAAGTTGCTTCAGTCGTGTCTGACTCTGTGCAACCCCATAGACGACAGCCCACCAGGCTCCTCCGTCCCTGGGATTCTCCAGGCAAGAACACTGGAGTGAGTTGCCATTTCCTTCTCCAATGCATGAAAGTGAAAAGTGAAAGTAAACTTGCTCAGTCATGTCCGACTCTTTGCGACCCCATGGACTGCAGCCTACCAGGCTCCTCTCTCCATGGGATCTTTCAGGCAAGAGTACTGGAGTGGAGTGCCATTGCCTTCTCCAATAGGTCTTCATGCTAAGTCACTTCAGTCGTGTCTAACTCTGTATGACCGCATAGATTGCAGACCACGACCACCAGGCTCCCCGTCCCTGGGATTCTCCAGGCAAGAACACTGGAGTGGGTTGCCACTTCCTTCTCCAGGTCTTCATAGAACCTTTCAAATTCAGCTTCTTCAGCATCAGTGGTTGGGGCATAGACTTGCATTATTGTGATACTGAATGGTTGCCTTAGAAACAAACAGAGATCATTATGTCATTTGTGAGATTGCACCCAACTACTGCAATTTCAGACTTGTTGACTATGAGGGCTATTAAACATTAGAAGTATACAATTAATGGAAAGTTCTCCAAAGTCAATCATAAATAATGATTTGATGCATAGTCTTTATTTTTGCTTTTCTATGTATGAACAAATAGTTGGAAATTATTTCTTTCAAACAGAGTGTAGTACTTTCACTGATTAATGTGATTTTAATGTAGTTCCTTTAAAATTTTTTAAATAGTCTTAAGTGGGAACCTGCTGTATAGCATTAGGGAGTTCAGCTTGGCGCTCTGTGGTGACCTAGACGGGTGGGCTGGGGGGATGGGGTGGGAGAAAGGTCCCAGAAGGAGGGGGTATATGTATAAACATAGCTGATTCACTTTGTTGTAGAGCAGAAACTAACACAGCATTATAAACCAACTGTACCCCAATTAAAAAGAAAAAAAAAATCTTAGCCTTTCATTAGATTTTCTTATTTTAACTTCTGTATTTATTACACTCTCATATTTCCATATGTTTTAACTTTCTGTTAAATTCTCAGTAATTTTTTCAGATTAATATTCAAACTCACCAATTTTTTTAACTCTCATTGACTCCTTAGCCTGTTTAATTAATTTTTTTTTTCATTTCTTCTGTAAGCATTTTTCAAATTTATGTATTTTTTAGTTGAAGGATAATTGGTTTACAGAATTTTGTTGTTTTCTGTCAAGCCTCAACTAATTTTTGACTACAATTACTTTAGTTTTAAATACTCAGTCTTCTGTTTTCTTTAAATATGCCTTTTTATAGTCTGTTGATCTGGACTTTCTATGTTTCTGATGAATACTTTTATTTCTCAGTCGTTTGAACTCATTGTATTGTTCATATCTGATAGTTCTATGATAAAGTTTGCAGTTCTTGAGTATTTCCTCCTGCTCCCTGTTATGCCTGCTGGCTCATTCTAATGTTGGGTTGTTTTCTAGTATGTTTGTAAGATTTGGGAATTTGCGAGAAAAGCTTTAGTGAGAGTTTATTTGCAGTAAAACTTTAGGGCCATATGGGTACAACCCTCAAGAGAGGTGTTGTTATCTGTGTTTTCTAGGTACTGCTGATTTCTCAGCAGCTCAGACTGTATTAAATTTTTTTTCTTGAAGTAGGAATTTCTGAACGATATTAATACTTGCACTTCAGGCCTCCAGCCTATTGTGCTAATAAATTTCCAGGAGATTTTAAATTTTTCTGAGCAAAGCCCAGGCTAAGATAGGCGAAATATATTTTTGGTCTTCCTCCATCAGTGGGAATCTTTTCCTGTTTTATGTTTTTATCGTGTCTTCATCCAAAGTATATACGGAGTGGAGTTCTCAATAACAATTTCTCAAGACCTCTTTGCCCGTCCTTATGTGTATTTTGACTTAAGCCTGAGCTTACTAAGATCAGCTAAATCCCGTAGTCAGTCAGAGCTTCAGTTCATGGGCATATCCATGAATTTTCTCTGAGGATTTTCTTCATATTTTCTAATTAGTTCTTTCCTTACTTATAGATCTCTCTCTCTCACACACACACACACACACACTCATCACTATTTTTATGCATTTCTAAAAGTTTTCTATTGGGAACTTCTTTATTGGTTTACCCAAAGCTTTTGCCTCTTGAGTGGGGGAAAGAATGGAAAGAATGAAGCTTGTTTGCTTGGTCAGGAGACTCCAGTAGTCCCCACAGGATAGGTGGATGAGATTTCACCATTCTGTTCTGAGCAGTCATCTCCCAGGACTAGCGGTTTAAGACAAGAGCATCTTGTGGCTTTTTTATAGTTCCCAAGACCCTCAAAGACAAAAATGTGAAATAATGTTTTGCTCATAGTCTGTAGATAGAGAAGCAACAGTTGCTATATTCTTTAAAAAAGAAGCTTTGGATTCTCTGGGCAACTTGTAAATGTCCTAGTCAACGTGCTGTCACTGCAGTGACTCATGGGAAGAACTAATATAGCAAGTAAGACACATACCAGGCACCACTCCTATCTTTTCAGTAAGAAAAGAGCTGAACCACAAAATAACAACTCTGCTACAATTCCCTCTTTGGAGATGCCTCTGGTGGCTTGGGGGAGACTTCCATTACATTACTCAGCATGTTACCTGATTCACATGTCCTGTAGCAGATACTTTTAGTTATTTTTTCCCACTTAATGCTAGTCGACAGAGTAATATTTCTTACAAGTCATGCTCCCTTTACACTGAGTCAAGATGTGCATTAATTGCTGAGTTCAGAAGTTATTAGGTATCTCCTGCCTCCCCAGGTTATTTTCTAATTAAGTTACAGAATTTGGTTAACAATACTATTTTTCAATTAAAAAATCTAATAATGCTGTTCGGTATAAGCCTTTCTATTATAACGAGGTATGTTTAGACTTCTGTGAAATAGGGCTTTTTGACATATATCATATGGATGAGTTATAAGTGTGTGCCTTAACTCATGTAGGAGGGAAGCTGTAGGAATGTGGGACCTTCTGGGTTATGACACCCTGAAGATACTTGGCTCATGGGGGAGGATGAAGAATAGAAACATGTTTTTGTCTGTAATAGTAGCAGGTACTTTTCAATCAACTTAGTGGCCTTTGATTTCATAAGGAAATAGCCATAAATGAGAGTTAAATTGTGTTGGGATGTGGAGTCTTGACACTTTGTCAAGAATTGACGTGATTAGTACTCATCTCTCTGTTTATTCATCTCAAATATATCTATGTATCAGGCATTTCTATTAGGCACAATATATACAAACATGAGTAAGCTGGCCTTTTTTCTCAAGGAGCTCCTATTTTCCTAAGACAATAAACACTATGTATGTATATATACATGTATGCGGCCAAGAGGAGCTACCCTGTGTCTGAGGCCAGGGTTGGTGCCCGAGGCCAGGGGCGGCCGCCGGGAGGAGCAACCCCACGTCCAAGGAGAGGTGGCTGCCTGGGCACAGGAGGGCCTAGAGGAGCCATCCCACGCTGAATGTCAGGAAGGGCAGCAGTGAGGAGGTACCCCTCATCCAAGGTAAGGAGCAGCGGCTGCGCTTTGCTGGAACAGCCGTGAAGAGATACCCCACGCCCAGGGTAAGAGAAACCCAAGTAAGATGGTAGGTGTGGCAAGAGGGCATCAGAGGGCAGACACACTGAAACCATACTCACAGAAAACTAGTCAATCTAATCACACTAGGACCACAGCCTTGTCTAATTCAATGAAACTGAGCCATGCCCTCAGGGCAACCCAAGACGGGCGTGTCATGGTGGAGAGGTCTGACAGAATGTGGTCCACTGGAGAAGGGAATGGCAAACCACTTCAATATTCTTGCCTTGAGAACCCCACGAACAGTATGAAAAGGCAAAATGATAGGATACTGAAAGAGGAACTCCCCAGGTCAGTAGGTGCCCAATGCTGGGAGGGGTTGGGGGCAGGAAGAGAAGGGGACGACAGAGGATGAGATGGCTGGATGGCATCACTGACTCGATGGACGTGAATCTGAGTGAACTCTGGGAGATGGTGATGAACAGGGAGGCCTGGCGTGCTGCGATTCATGGGATCACAAGGAGTCGGACACGACTGAGTGACTGAACTGAACTGAACTGAAGTAAATAAAATCATCAAGAAAAAGTTCACAGATGATTGAGCATAATGTAATGATGATTGAGCATAATGTAATTTATCAATTAGGTAGGGAAGGAGAAAAAAACCTGCAGGCAGAAGGAACAATATGTATATATAAATATGTACTAAAGTAAAAGTGATGTTAAAAGAAACTGGGATAGTTTGGAATTTCTGAAGTCTCAGGTGCATTAGAGAGAGGGGCGAGAGGTCAAATTAGAATTGGCTGTGGAGAGAGTTAAACAATCAAAGGCCTGGGGCTGTGACTTTAATATTGCCAATAATAGCAAGCTACTCAGTTTAAAGAGAAGGACCTCATACTTGAATGTATTAGACTTGCCTTTCGTACTTCCATGAATGGTACTAGACTTTGTCAATAATTATATCCCCTCTAAAACCTAAATTTCATGCGGCCTATTCTTAATATTCTACCTATCATGACAGCTCACTCTTAGCCCAGAAACATTTCAGAAACACCAAGATCCCTGAATCCACTGGCATTACTATCATTTAACTGTTCCTCACCTGCTTCATGTGATTGCTCATTACTCACCATGAGTTTCATGGTCAATAACTATTATAAGTCCTTTGCATATAATTTTAGATTTTTTTTTTGGTACCTCCCTCGCTTGGTGCTAGCCTGGCAAACCTATAACCTGATTGAATCCAATTCTCCACCCAGTGCCATGCCGGCATTGTAATGGGGCTGAAGAAAGCACAATCATGCTGACAGGCCTCATTGAATTCACAACCGTGGACCTCAGGAGGGCTGCTTGGATCCAACTGTGTAACTGGATGCTATTCTAAGAAGACCATTTCATATCTTCTGTTTTCATATCCCATTGCCTCTCCCCCAGCCTTCCTCTGGACTTGTTTTCTATTGCATTACAAAAATGGAAGCAATCAGGAGAGACTTTTCATGGACTCTGTCTTCCTCTCCTTTGTCCGTGTACTGTGCTTGCTCCTAACTGATGCTCCTTTTCTGCTACCCCAGTTGGAAAGCCCTAGCACTATGGAAAACCAGGGTCTCCCCTCCTCTCGTGAGGGCTGCGTCATTTCTTTGTCCCTTGAGAGCTAACGCTCCTGCCCACTGTGCCCGCCCTCTCACCCAGGACACCAGGACAGAGGCAATGCGTTCCCTGCATAACCCTCCCCTGACTGTTGCCCTCTCACTTCTATGCGCTCCACAAATATTTCTGTTATTATACCTCTTACATGCTATTATAGTTTCTTGTTTATATGATTGCCCTCTTCCCTAGGCTTAACTGTGGGAACCATTTCCTCACTCATTTTTATCTCCTCAGAACGTGACACATGGTAGACCCTTAAATGTATCTGTTGAGCTAAAATAATACAATAAAAATATTTCTGAAATTGTAAAGAAAGGACCAGGATGTGACTAGATAACAGGGAAATAGGGATAGAAGTGTGCTGCTTGCTGAATGCTGGGAGAAGTTTTGTTTCTGGAAGCTGTATTTGTGATAGAGAACGCATATCCAGGAGAATGTGGACCCAGAGTAGGCTTATAACTGAATTACTGTGTGTCATTTGTGTGTATTTATTTAGAAGAAAAGTGTCAAAGGCATAACCTTTTGTTTTTATTAAGGTTCCAATTACGCAGTAAGCAAAATATTCTCAATTTCAATCTCAAAACAAGAAAAAAGCAAACAAAATACTGTATTTTTATCTAAGAGAATATTGCATTCATAGTTCCTAACTTACTTAGCTTAATTTCTGAGAGAAAAGTTAAAATAGACTAATTTCTATTTGTTCAGCATTATGTATGTAATTAGAAATGGTGGGGTCATTCATTAGGTAGCCTATGTGAGAGTTCCATTACTAGTCTGTCTTTAATTCTGGTTTTCAAGAACTTTTAAAGATATATTTGCTAGCACATATATTTTAATGCCAAAAATAATGTGCTACTTTCCTTTGAATGAGTCTTTTTATCTTGGAGTATTTATCCTTGTTGACACTGCATTGTTTTAGAATGTAGAGTCCTGAATTTAATTCTGAATTCTGTCACTAACTTGGCTAACTTGGTCCAAGTCATTTTTCTACTCAGAGCAGGAGAATAAAAATAGACATCTAATCTTACCCTATTGGAAAACCTACAATAGTGTTTTCAAAGCACGTTGTATTCCTAAGACAAAATGCACTATATAAACCCAAAGTTTCATTCTTTTTAAATGTGAATTGAGACTAAAAGAAAAAAAGAAGTCCAGGTTTATGATGGGATTTCTTTTTCCTGAATAAATAATTAAAATGGCATGGAGGCACCCCAGGGTCCAGTGACTAAAACTCTAATTCCAGTGTATGCTCCCACAAGTGTCTTCAGAGCAATTCCTGCACTGGTGAGGTTACATTCCCCTTGGGTTTTAGTATCCTTTTGCTTTTAATTCATCATAGATCATGTATAACATAACAGGTCTTTAATAAAAAATTGAAAACATAAAAAGAAATTTCCCCCCATTCTTTTGACCAATTCAGAGTTAATTGCTCAAACTCTCACACTTTCCTATAAACAGAAGCCTGAACCTCCTGTGTAGAATATACTACTAGAATTTCAATCATATTGTATGATAAGGCTTGCTTTACAGTCATTTTATGAGCAAATACATTTGCAGGCATCTTGATGCTATGAAACTAAGACCAAGAGCAAGCATTTTTAAGATCTCTGAGTCCTGCTGGAAAAGGGGGAATTTTTTAACCTTAATGCTAATGTCAAAGCATCCACAGTGTGATGTACAAAACATCTGGGGTGAAGTGGGGTTGGAGACGGAAGAGTCTCTAGAACTTAACGTTAAATGAAAAGTTCAAGAACTTCCAATTCTTCACTCTCTTCTCCTCAGGATGTCTCTTCTCTGGTTGTGTTTGAAATGTCAACCTCCTGCCTCTTCATGTTTGTGCACTGTAATGGCCCCTTCTGTCATTGGCATTCTTCCACGTGTGCTTAAGATTCTAAGGTCATAGGGCAGTCATTCTCTTTCCTGCGTGATAAGCATCCCTCTCCGTTTCACTTGGCAAAGCCCCAAACCTGGCAGAAACGCACATTTAACTGCCTGATTTATCCTCAACCCAACTCAGGCTGCCGCACGGGGAGACCTCCTCTGTTCAGAGACTCCCGCTGAGATGCTTCTGGAACAGAACCGCACTTCCTCACCGGGCTTCGAGGACCAGGTATGTTCTTCGTCCCTCTCTTCCCCCCTTGGCACTTTGCAAATGTGCTGTAAAGACAGGAGAGACTTTACCATGGGATTCCCCACCTCATCCTGGGCTTTTCTGCCCGCAAATATTTGCAGAGCTCAGCATTCAAAGTGCCATTCGGTTTTGAAACTAGCCTGTTACAAGATCACAGTGACTGTGGTAGCTTAGCCACATAGGTCTTTCAAAATTTTTTCTTCCCAGAACAATTCTAGTGAATATACATATTTACTACAATGTATTATAATTATATTGTAATATGATAATTATTAATGTTATTATAATATATAATATATATTATGATTATATATTTATATAACTTCAGTCAAGTCCAACTTCAAGTCACTTCAGTCAAATCCAACTCTATGTGACCCCATGGACTGACTATCGCCCTCCAGGCTTCTCCATGCATGGGATTCTCAAGGCAAGAATACTAGAGTGGGTTGCCATGCCCTCCTCTGGGGGATCTTTCCCACCCAGGGATCTAATCTTATTTGGGCAGAATCCTTTTTTTTTTTTTTTAGGTAGGGGATAAGAAAAGAAAAGTTTAATGACACATGTTGGACTCAGGTATTTCATGAAGCTGAGATACCTACCCTTGTTTGACCAGTAGACCACATTCTGATGACTTGAAATGTTCTGAGATTTCTTCTTCTTCTTCTTTTTTTTTTTTGAGATAACTTCTTAACAAAAAGAGCAAAGTTACTTTCCTGTGAAATTGCAATCCCAATACTATATTTTCGAGGTGAAAATGAACAGTCTGCTATTTTTCATAAGTGAAACCAGCATATTTTAGAGATTTGGCTTTTGTCTAGTTTTATACAGTCATCATTCTTAGGCATTCGATCCAATATACTCGCTCCATTACAAGCTAGTAACATTCAGGACAGAAAATTGTGAGACAGGAAGTGCTGATTGTCAGCTTCCTCTGCTTTCTCGTCCTGTATCTCAGCCAGAGACGGGGCCCCACAGTCCTCGTTGGGAGGAACGGGAAACCAGTCCTCCACTTGGGACCTGCAGCCCTTTATCTGGGCCTGAAGGGCCTGGGTTTTTATTTGTCCGCTTTGTTTTAAACCCCAGAGTAGACAATTTTCTGAAAATGAACTTGACAAGAATATACACTGATACAGTATTATGTAAGTTTTTACAACATGGCTCAGACGGTAAAGAATCTGCAAACCATGTGGAGATTGAAGTTCTATCCCTAGATTGGGAAGATCCCTGAGAGAAGGAAATGGCAACCCACTCCAGTGTTCTTGCCTGGAAACCTCCATGGACAGAGGAGCCTGGCAGGCTACATTCCATGGGGTCACAAAGAGTTGGATATGACTGGGAAACTAACGTGCTTTAGCATGCTTAGCAAGTGATTTCCAAGATACACCATTTTAATATTAATAATGGACCACTTTAGGCATGAAAGCGGACTAATAAGAGTAATGTTTTTAGACATGTTAGTTTTTCAGCAACTTTCAGAGCTTTTCATGGTTAAACCATAGTTTCTCAGCCTAGATTTTTGAATCATAAGAGGCTTCAAAGATTGGTTTCAGAATACCAGGTGTTTGTGAAGTCTGAAATAATAAAAAGAGCTTGCAACAATTTGTATATGCATATTAAATTTTTTTCCTGGAAAGAGGGTCCAAAACATTATTTATATTTCCAATAGGGTCTGAGACCTCACAACCTATTAAAAACTAGCATCTGTTTTTGGTAACTTCAAAAACACTTTTGAATACAGACAACAGATATGCTTGCAATAAAGTTTAGAGACACGTTTCAATGTTAGCTGTTGTTTTCTCACCCTAGATATAATCACTCTCTACACTACTTGATGTATATTGTATAATAGTACAGTGTGCCTCTACATATATAGTTGGTGAAGACTTGAAGCATTTGCTGCTCATGAAAGGATCTTGTCTTTCACTAATTTGAGAATCTCAGAAAACTTCATGAGTTCTTTTTCTTCCCAAACTTAATTGTTGTCTCATCAGTTTTTTCTCTTAATAGGCCACAGACACTAGTCTTTTACACTAGTATTTAATGTAGAAAGAAAAAAAAATCACGAACTGTGGCTTGCTCACAGTATTTTTTTTTGCTTCATTTCATTTACTTTTTTAAACATTTGTTGATGGAGTTTTCAACCTCAGTCTTTGAAGAATATATTTTAAAACATATTTTAAAGTTCTGACACTATATTCATTTACTCCTAAGGTAGAAGACAAAGTGGAACTAAACAACATTCCTAACCCATAAATGTGAATATAGCTTTGCTCTTAAGATTTCCTATGGTATGGTATCTATCAGTAAGCTGGTAGAATAAAAGATATTGTTAATTTTAACAAAATTAACTTTGTGCTTTGTCAGTGTTTTATATTTCTTTTTATATTTCCCCCGGATATTTCTAATTGAAACCAAGTGCCTCATTTGCAGTCAAAGGATGCATTCCTGGCATTACCTGGCATCCTATTGGTTGAGTGTAAATAGCTCAGTATCGGTTCATCAAAGCCTACTAGATGCTCCCTTGAGCATGTTTTGAATTTTTTACTTTTCAGTTTTTAATATACAGAAATACAGGCACGTCAATCATTAAAACACCTCTGAACTCAACTTAATGTGGCTGCATTTAAATTATTTTCAGATCTGGTGCCCTATACATTTATCTGACCAGAGGTGGTACTCACTGTTCTTAAAATCATGTCTGTGCATACAAACTAAAAGTATCCTCGAGAATCCATCATAAGAGCAGGCTGCTCACTTGACATGGAGGTCTCTTTCTCTTTGCTCCATTAATTGTAACTGAGTGCAATTTTATCATAGTTAAAATGAATTCAGGCCTATTTCCCAGTAGCAATAATTTTGGAGGGCTGGAGAAATTAATATTCCTCAAAAACTAATTAATAATCTCTAAAGAATCATTTGCATAAAGGATGTTAGAATCTCACAGCCATTATGTGTTGTATGTAACTAATGAAAAGGTCCATTTTCATTATTGCCCATAGCCGGGAGGTGACAGGCGTGACCGCCCCAAATGGCCAAGCACAGGACTAAGTGATTGAGAAATCAGGTGACATTATTTCATCCAAAGCATCAAATTGTTTTTGCAGTAAGATCTCTCAAAGGAAGGAAGGAAGGAAGGAGGGAAGGAAAGAGGGGAGGGAGTAGGAAGGAAGGAAAGAAGAGAAAAGCCACCCCTATGGTGGGATGGTTTTCAAACCTATGCTTTGTTCTACCATAAATTTCAGAACTTTTGTCGTTTATTCCCCTTGAGTCCAGTTTATTTCTGTATTTTAATACTCCAATGCGTCAAGACAAACTGTTGATTTCACCATAAACCTACATGGAAACAGATTCATTATATAATACATATTTTTACATTAGCAGAAATAACTTTCCAACTTTTCATTTGTTTTGATGTTAATTTATTACAAGAAACTACTGCCTGGAAATAGAGCTGTTGTGTTGCTCTGCTGAAAATTACTGTATATAACAGCCTTAATATGTTAAATTTGTTTGACTTATTGGTAGAGCTGGCCAAACAAGCTCCATAGAAGAGAGCATCACTCTTAGCAGACAGAAGATCCATTCATTATTTCTATTATAATTACAGTGAAAACGTTATTGATAAATCAAACTGCAATAATTATTCTTTGAAAAGGAAAGGACATTTAGCTTTCTAATGTGCTGGAAGATGCTGCGTGTAAAATCTGTTTGCTTGCTAACTCTCCAACTTACTAGGACAGCCAAGAAATATCAAATGTGGCTTTCCACATCATTTCCTCCACCAAACTTCATTCCCACCATCAACAGTGGTGAAATTACAGGCCTTCAAACAGAACATATGGAATAAAAGTCAATTCATCTGAATGAGGATGCAACATCAACCCCCCACCCCCAACCTCAAGCAAAAGAAAACAAAATGAGTTCTTATAGCTTTGAAGACAATCCACGGGAGGTAAATTTCCCCCATAGCAACACTCGACTGAAAAGTGTGTGCTTAGAAAGCATTTCAATTACCAGCTAGCCGAATATGATTCACAATTCTCCAATAAATCTTTTTCCCCCAGTTTTCTGAATATATAGAAAATTACTTGAAGAAATAACTATAGAAAATAAGAATGCTAAAGTCAGCAGCTAAAAATGGAGAGAGTAATGTTGAATTGTTGGTCAAAGAAATCTATTGAATCTGCACTTACATCAGTGGACTCCATATCTGAACTTAATGTGACAAGCTTATGTCATTGTTGTTAGCTGTGGGCATAAAGGTACTTGCATGAACCCATATGGAATCTTTTTTTTTTTTTTTTTACTGTACATCTAAAGAATCTTTTGGCTTGGGAAAATGGTTGTCTTTGGCTTATTCTTTTCCTTTAAAATGCCCAAGGCTTTTGTTAAATGTGTATGACCTCATTTCTGACTGCTGTGTGCCAGGTTGGTCTGTCGACTGTTGTTATTTCCCAGAAGCCGAGAGTTACTCCACATTGTTTCAAATTGTGTTTCTGTATTCTTCAAGCTTTTCTTCAGACTGCTGTGCTTATAGCCATTATAGGGCTTTCTAGGAGCAAAGTGCTTTTACAATCTTACAAAATACAATAGGAAAAACACAAAGATGATTTCATTTGCTACACCACACAAAATGGGAACATTTGCTTTAAAATGTCCCTGAAGAATGTTGCTGAATATTTGCATCAGGAAAAATCTGTTTAATTACAAAATAGCAAAGCAGCAGTTTCAACATTAAAATAATACCCTGGGTTAACAGTGGTTTAAATAATCCCCCAAAGAGATTTAATGCTTTTGCTAAAATAGACAAAAATGCTACCATTTCTACATTGTAAGAAGGGATAGAGACAAGCCCTAGTTTATAGGCTTGGATTCTGGGAATTCTGTAGAAACCAATTTAGAAGAAGCAACAGAATACAGGGTTTTAGCTCAAGAGTTAGAGAGGACTGAGTTAATTCAGTGGGTTCACATATTTCTTCATAAAAATAAACTGTGCATTTCATAACACAGGAGTCCTTCTGGAGTAATCAGAAATCATTTGGATTCCCATTTTTAAAATATTTTAGATTATGTTATCTCAAATATTATTTTATCAGATTTTACTACTATGACTACAAGTTCATTGAGGGATAAGCAGAATATTAATTAATATGTGCAAATAATATGGTATTTGGAGTACATTAGCTATATCCATGGCTTGGTGTTTTTTTCTTTGATAACTGCTTTTTAATATATATGCAGCATCATTGAAGTGAGTTCATAGATGGTATTAAAATCTACGTACTATGCCTTACATAGTCACAATACAAAAATCAAATTTTGCTGCTTCCTACCCACTCTATTCAGTTACCAAAAGTACTTCAAAGTATTTTATCTGTTTAAATTTAAAAATTTGTATGCCTTGCAAATATTTTCTCCCTTCCAGTAGGCTGTCTTTTGTTGGTTATTTCCTTTTTGTGCAAAAGCTTTTAAGTTTAATCAGGTCCCATCTGTTTATTTTGCTTTTGTTTCCTTGGAGACAGGTCCCCCGAAAAAATTGCTACAATTTATGTCAAAGAGTGTTCTATGTTTTCTTCTAGTTTTATGGTTTCTGGCCTTATATTTAGGGCATTAATCCATTTTGAGTTTATTTTTGTATGTGGTATTAGAAGACACCCTAATTTCATTCTTTTATATGTAGCTGTCCAGTTTTCCCAGCATCATTTATTGAAAAGACTGTCTTTTCTCCACTGTATACTCTTTCCTCCTTTGTCATAAATTAATTGGCCATATGTGTGTGAATTTATTACTGGGCTATCTATTGTTTTCCATTGATCTTTGTGTCTGATCTATGTGTCTATGTACCAGCCACATACTGTTTTGATTGTTATAGCTTTTTAGTATAGTCTGAAGCCAGGGAGTGTGATACCTGAGGATTTGTTCTCCTTTCTCAAGATTGTTTTGGCTATTCAGGGTCTTTTGTGTTTCCATACAAATTTTAAAGTTCTTTGTTCTATGAAAAATGCCATTGATATTTTGAAAGGAACCACACTGAATCTGTAGATTGTACAACCTCTCAGCCTACAAATATATTTAACTCTTCCATATTAAAAGTATTTTCCATGTACAGTTACTCCCTTTCAGTTTGCCGCCTTACCTTTCTTCATCAACTCATCAAATAATGAAGCAGGTTTCAGCTATATAGTAGACTCTGACGATATAAAAATGACGAAGACAAAAACTCTTTCAGAAGAAAATCGGTCTAGTGGAGAAGACATAAAGTAGGAAATAGAAATATCAAACCTACCACCTGCACCAGACACCTCAGTTCTTTTCTCTCCTCCTTGACTGCTCTTTTTATACCTTAGAGAAGGTCCATGGACTAAGGTCTGGTAGGTGGTATTTTTCTTAAATTCACCGTCTCTACTTCTGCTGAAGTTTACTGGGTCATGGACATGAATAAACATAAATCAAATTGTCTCTTCCAGATTTACACATTTATATTTGGATATAAGAGAGTGTGAGCTGCAAATTGGGGTCATATATAATGTAGATAGTAAGTAAAGAAGCGAGTCTACCAAAAAAAAAAAAAAAAGAAGAAGGTAAATGGATGGAAATAAATATGTAACAAAATACCCTGTGCCAAAACCCCTGGCATAAAAGTGTAAATGATGTTTGGGAATAAAGTCATTCCAAAGTGTAAGAGGCCAGGGTCTGTCTGGGGCAGTGGGCACAGGTGATAATAGCATAGAATGCAGAAGCCAGATCACAAATGACCATATTTTGCCATACTGAGGAGACTTAATTATATTCTAGAGGTGATTGGGAGTTGATGATAGGGACTTCCCTGGTGGTTCAGACAGTAAATTGTCTGCCTACAATGCGGGAGACCTGGGTTCAATCCCTGGGTCAGGAAGATTTCCTGGAGAAGGCAATGGCAGCCTACTCCAGTGTTCTTGCCTGGAAAATCCCATGGGCAAAGGAGCTTGGTAGTTTACTGTCCGAGGGATGGCAAAGAGTCGGATGTGACTGAGTGACTCCACTTTCACTTTAATGAGGGAAATGACATGATCAGGTTTTATTTTAGAATCTTTAGAAGATTCCATTTTAGAAGATCTTTCAGATCTTTCAGATCTTCTTGGGTGAATTGTTGCTTGGCCATATAGGATGTCATACACCATGTTCAAAGCTCATGAAAATCTCCTGGTTCTGAACACACCATGACAATGAAGCCTAAAAATAGCAGTTACCCTATGCAAGAATGAACTGAAAGACTGATGGGCTGGAATGATAAACACAATCCGTGCCTGTGCATGCATGGAGAGAACTAAGATAAGCAACAGAAGACTCATTTATCTGTGCTCTAGCTTGGATCATAGGGGATATTTAAACTAGAAAATGTGCACTTACTCCATGACCCAACAGGACCCCCACATGGGATAGTAGCTTATTAATATGTCATCTCTCACATGTATCATGTATTATGGGGTGTTGTTTTTCTTTTCAGACTCTTAGAATTGGGTAGAAATCAAGAGTAAAGTCACTCTAGAATAATCCTAAACTAGTTATTGGAAATTAGGGTGAAGATTTGTTGCTGTTGCTTAGTCACCAAGTTGTGTCTGAAGATAATAGTACAATAATTCACTTCTGGTCTAGATTTGAGAGAAAAATTTTCCTATTACATGAATGCAGTTAGAAATGAAGTTAGCAGTGATTAGGGAAACTTTAACATTACTTTGTCAGCAAAAATCAACCTAAAAAGAAATAATCTCATTCAAAAATGAGTAAGATATGTCAGATGTATGTGAAATCCATGAAAATCTGCTCTATGAGGACCATTACTCTGAAATCTCAGAGTAAAGTATTTGTGAAAATCCAATAAGAAATCAGATATAATAAAAATAAATAATCCTTTGTGTATTTATAAAAAGATTCCAAGTACAAGAGCAGGGACAGTAAAGAGACACTTATTTGATTCTCAATTCATCTCTCTGATTCCAGTTTTATTTCTCTGAAATCATCTCCTGCATAAAACTTTATAACATTATACAATGGTTCCCCACCACTCACAAGGGAGATCCAATCTCCCTGCCATGGGCGTCTCCAGGAACAGACGTCTCTGTGGGTCTCCTGCCTCATTTCTTATTACTGCCAAGGCACCTGAGGCTCACAAATACTGCACTGACTGTTTCACACAAATACTACTGACACCTGTTCAGATGCCGGTGAGCCTAGAGAGCCTTCCGCTTTCTACTTCATGTGATGAAACTCTATTTGCGCCCTGTCTCTGAGGAGTGTTCCTGTCACTATTGGGCCTGGTTTTGATGGACTCATCATGTTCTTTACATGTCTCTATTACTTTATAAGCAGAGTGTTCTTTCGTTATCTGTTGTGTGTTTGTCTCATTCTTTGGAATGTGAACTTGTTGAGGTCAGGAGCTATGCCGTGTTAACCTTTAAACTTTCAGTGCTTAGTATGACCCTGGGGCCAGAGCAGAAGAGGAAGATGGTGAGCCATGGGGTGAGATAGGAAGAAACTGAAAGAAATCTTAAAGGAACAACAGGATACACGAGAACTACAGGTAAACAGTAGAGAGCGATCGACAGAATATTGAGTTAGTCGTGCTATACAAGTTTCTGCAGAATACAAAGGAAATGATAAAAGAGAAAATAATGACAGGAAAGATAATAAGTAGAAAAATTTTCTATAAACTTATAAGAAAATAAAACCCGGAATCAGAAACCAAAATGGAACCGAGGCAATTAAAAAAATAGAATGAATGAAGATAGCTTTAATGAAGAAAAAATAAAATCTCAACTGCAAAAGAGATTGCTATTTTAAAGGCTGAAAAAGAGACACTTTGATAGAGAAGTATTAGCAATATCTTCAATCTCAAGAAAAAATATCCTGCTGACTTTCAAGCAGAACAACAATAACAAAACTTTAATTGTTTGAAAAAATCTTGCAGTAGCAATTGTCTACAACATGAATTTCCAGAAGGCAATGGAACAATCAGTCAGTCAGTCAATTCAGTTGCTAAGCCATGTCCGACTCTTTGCGACCCCATGAATTGCAGCACGCCAGGCCTCCCTTTCCATCACCAACTCCTGGAGTTCGCTCAAACTCATGTCCATTGAGTCAGTGATGCCATCCAGCCATCTCATCCTCTGTCATCCCCTTCTCCTCTTGCCCCCAGTCCCTCCCAGCATCAGGGTCTTTTCCAATGAGTCAACTCTTTGTATGAGGTGGCCAAAGTATTGGAGTTTCAGCTTCAACACCAGTCCTTCCAATGATCACTCAGGACTGATCTCCTTTAGAATGGACTGGTTGGATCTTTTTGCAGTCCAAGGGACTCTCAAGAGTCTTCTCCAACACCTCAGTTCAAAAGCATCAATTCTTCGGCACTCAGCTTTCTTCACAGTCCAACTCTCTACTAGCGATAAAATTTTGAGAGAAAACAGTTTTGAAACAAAATATCAACACCCAATACCTGTAAATGCAACAAAGGAGATTTTCTCAGAAAATAAAGATTAGAGGGAGTGTCTTGAAGACTTACTCCTGCTGAACAGCTGATCTTGAGATAAATGCAAATGAAGAATTTAAAGAATGTGTAGTTCATAATATATAAGTACTACTAATGATCACTGAAATAGTAATGCAAATTAAAAATTTTAAATTAGTTCCCATGAGAATAAATAAAACAAAAGGGAAATAAAATAATTAGTAAAATATTATATTTAAATATTAAAATAAAATTAAAAATAAAATAATTATTGATTGGAATTTCAAGATTGAATTAACAAGAAGATAAAAATGGATGGCAGATAGAAAAATCAAAGACGTTTTTTCCCTCCAACAAGAGAGAGTGTCATATTTTTGTATACTTTTTAAGCTGTCATATTAGGAGAAGTAGATTCATGTAGGTTTGGGAAAGCTTAGAGACAAATAGGACTGGAATTTTTTAAAAGTTTGACTTTCAAATTATTGAATAGAGTGTAAGAGCTCTGTAAATATAATAAACTGGCATAAAATAAATGAAAGAACAAAGAAATCTAATAAACCAAAACATAAACCAAGAAAACAGAAATATACCCAAGAACATCAGTCATTGCTATAAATGATCGTAGGACAAAGTCCCCTACAGAAACAAAAATTCTCTCAGATGGTGTCAAACAACAAAAACAAAAGTAAATTTAATTATGTGCTGCCCATAACGGAAAAAACCTAAAGCAGAGTTACACTGAATATTTTGACTGAATAAGAATACATTTCTTAGACAAATAAGAGGAAAGACACACAGGAGTTTAATTAATGATAGACAAAATTTAACAGAATAGAATTATTAATTTTATAATGATGAAAATTATTACATATGTTAGAAGGCTGTGCATTACCTCCCTAAAATGTGAAATCTTTGGGGAAAGAGACTGCCACCAATGCCAGACACAGTGACAAGTGCATAGCGTTCCTTTAAGAGAAATTTTCTCAATTATATGAGACAGAGGGTAATGTTTTACTGCTAAGCTTATAATCACCACTTTTGCCTATGTGTAGTATGCACGACTGAAGCCTCATTAGTTGCAATAACTCCTTCAGCCATAATTCCTGTTAAAGACAATCTAGTCATAAAACTATGTGATAAATAATTTTACAGTAAAATATCTATGACAAAAGCCATCAGAAACCCAAGGTAAATTGATAACCACACAATTACTGGAAGAATCATTAATAAACTCTCTTCATTAAAGTATTTTCAAATACATGAAAATAAAGAAGAAATTGGAGGTTTCAACACCATCATCAATGCAGTTAAAGAAGGCAATGGCACCCCACTCCAGTACTCTTGCCTGGAAAATCCCATGGGTGGAGGAGCCTGGTGGGCTGCAGTCCATGGGGTCACTAAGAGTCGAATATGACTGAGGGACTTCACTTTCACTTTTCACTTTCATGCATTGGAGAAGGGAATGGCAACCCACTCCAGTGTTCTTGCCTGGAGAATCCCAGGGATGGGGGAGCCTGGTGGGCTGCCGTCTATGGGGTAGTGCAGAGTTGGACACGACTGAAGCGACTTAGCAGCAGCAGCAGCAGCAGCAGCATACCATATCTTGTGCCCTACAAATAAAAAAAAACCCACATTTTTAAAGAGGCTAAATAAATGAAAGAGTTAAATGAATCTATAGTGTATAGAATGATCTTCACTGAGATAGAAAATTTGAGGTTATGGTCAGTTTTAGAAGTCTGGTTTGAGACATTTTGATATTGATGATTTATTTTCTGACCCACTCGCTGACAGGCTCAATTTTTAGTTGGAAATTTTTAAATCCTCTAAACAATCCTATACTGAGTATCTGAACTTGATGGACTGCAACTCCAGCTTGTCTGGAGAGAACCTTATTGAAACAGCACCAATCTGACATCAAATTATGCTAAATGAATATTCATATTGTATGAATAGGACCGTCCATGCTGCAGTTCATGGAGTTGCAAAGTGTTGGGCATGACTTAGCGAGTGAACAATACCAACAATGAAATGACAGAAAGCAAACATCCCTGTTGTTAGATGGATAAGCTATTACTCTCAAAGGAAAGGACACATAAACTGAGGACATATTTCTCTGCAGATAGCGCAAAACCCCCTTAATAAACTCAGTGGTCTCGCTTCACTTCTTCATTCGACTGGATTTCTTTGCAGAAATGTCAGTTGCCTTACTTTTGTTCTTGAAACACTCCGTATTGGTTGTTATTCAAATGTCTTTATAATTAACCTCAGTCTCACTCACTGTTTACTCCTTTTTGCCCATGTCCTAAACAGTGATGCTTCTTGGGAATAAATCGCTTGTTTTCTTTCCATTCTACCTTAAAAGATTTTTTTTTCCCAGCTCCATAGACACAGAAACACTCTTCAGTAACCTTGGTTTTCACATGGAACAGTGAAAGCAAATCAATGGTAATAACAATGGAAAGAAATAATGTGCTTGATTGAGATCGCATTGATTCTGAAGACCAATTTTGAGATAACAGACATCTTAACCAATTTTCATTCTTTGATCTTTGAACATGATATATTTCTTTCATTGATTTAAATCTCTAATTTTGGTGGTATTTTGTAGTTTTAACTGTATGTGTCTTGTTCAAAGTTAAATTTATTCTATCTTGTTTCTGGATGTTATTATGAGATAAATCAATTTTTAAATTTGAGTTTCTGGTTTTGTGTGACTGCTTTTATATAGACATATAAATGTTTTTATATCAACTATACATTCTGCATCTTGCTAAATTTATTTATTAATTCTGGCAACTTTCTTGCATATTTCTTTAGGCTTTCTCTATGCAGGATCATGAAATCTATTCCCAACCAGTCTGAATTTTGTTTAATTTCCCTCCCCCACCCTTATACACTCTAATACAATTGAGTAGAAGAAATTAGAGTGGTTATTTTGCTTCTGTTTTTGATCTTAGTCTTCCTATTTTTAGTGTGATGTGAGCTCTATGTTATTTGTAGATATTACTTATGAAGCTAAAAAAGTTCCCTTCTATCCCTAATTTTCTGGGAGTTATTATTATGAATGGTAGTTGGATAGTTTTCCTTTTATTTTAATCAATAAATTCATATGAACCTAGAGGTTTTAAATTTTATTCTCTTATGACAATTTATTAAATTTGTTTTGTTTGCTTGCTTAGTTTTGTGGGGGGCTTGTCTGGGACTTGAAAAGTTTTTTTTTGACTTGCATACAGATTTCTCAGGAGTAGATAAGTGAAAGTCACACAGTCATGTCTGACTCTTTGTGATCCTATGGTTTATAGCCTGCCAGGCTCCTCTGTCCATGGAATTCTCCAGAAGAATACTGGAGTGGGTTGCCATTTCCTTCTCCAAGGGATCTTCCCAACCCAGGGATCAAACCCAGGTCTCCCGCATTGCAGGAGGATTCTTTACTGACTGAGTTACCAGAGAAGGCCATTTCTAGAGTGAAAGAATTGAAGAATTTTCTAGAGTTTGTTGTGATCCACACAGTCAAACTCTGTCAATGAAGCAGAAGTAGATTTTTTTTTCTGGAATTCCCTTGCTTTTTCTATGATCCAATGGATGTTGGCAATTTGATCTTTGGTTCCTCTGCCTTTTCTAAATCCAGCTTGTACCTGTGGAAGTTATTGATTCACATACTGTTGAAGCCTAGCTTGAAGGAATTTGAGCACTACCTTTCTAGCATGTGAAATGAGCACAATTGTACAGTAGTCTGAACATGATTTGGCTTTGCCTTTCTTAGGGATTGGAATGAAAACTGATCTTTTCCAGTCCTGTGGCCACTGCTGAGGTTTACGAATTTGTTGACATGTTGAGTGCAGCACTTTCAGAGTATCATCATTTAGGATTTGAAATAGCTCAGCTGGAATTCAGTCACCTCCACTAGCTTTGTACATGGTGATGCTTCCTAAAGCCCTCTTACTTCACACTCCAGGATGTCAGATTCTAGGTGAGTGACCATACCATTGTGGTTAGCTGGTTCATTAAGTGTTTTTTTTGTATAGTTATTCCATGTATTCTTGCCATGTCTTCTCAATCTTATCTGCTTCTGGTAGGTCCTTGAAGTTTCTGTCCTTTATTTTGCCCATCTTTGCATGAAATGTTCCCTTGGTATCTCCAATTTTCTTGAAGAGATCTCTAGTCTTTCCCATTCTACTGTTTTCCTCTATTTCTTTGCATTGTTCACTTTAGGAGGTTTTTTTTTTTTTTTAATATCTCCTTGCTATTCTCTGGAACTCTACAGTCAGTTCGATATATCTTTCCCTTTCTCCTTTGCCTTTTAGTTCTCTTCTAAGTTATTTGTAAGGCCTCTTCAGACAACTACTTTGCCTTCTTGCATTTCTTTTTCTTGGGATGGTTTTGGTCATTGCTTCCTGTACAATGTTATGAACCTTGTCCATAGTTCTTCAGGCACTCTGTCTACCAGACCTAATCCCTTGAATCTATTCATCACCTTCCCTGTATAACCATAAGGAATTTGATCTAGGTCACACCTGAATGGTCTAGTGGTTTTCCCTACTGTCTTCATTTAAACCTGAAGTTTGCAATAAGGAGCTCATGGTCTGAGCCACAGTCAGCTCCGGGTTTTGCTGAGCTTTTGTTTTTGCTGAGTGTATAGTGTTTCTCCATCTTCAGCTGCAAAGACTATAATCAATTTGATTTCAGTATTGACCATCTGGTGATGTCCATGTGTAGAGTTGTCTCTTGTGTTGTTGGAAGAGTGTATTTGCTATGACCAGTGTATTCCCTTGGCAAAACTCTATTTTGATCCTTTATATTCTCTTTTTTTCTTGATCAGTCTAATTTGAGTTTTATCAATTTTACTGATTTTTTCCAAACAATCATTTATCTTCATTTTATTATTTTTTCATTGTCTGTTTCATTGATTTTTACTCTTGTGTTTTGTGCAAGTTTATTTTCAGTCCTAGTTTGCTGAGTGTTTTAACATTATTAGTAAATGTAACTTATTTGTTACCTAGATAGTGTATTTCACCCACAGTTTGGGATTTATACAAAGCATGGACGACAGAGGAATCTTAGAGACCAGCTTAGAACTGTTTCTACACAGAAGAATGTAGAGTGCTCCTCACTTACAGCTTGTTGAACTTGGTTCCTAAGGCTGTCTGTGGTCTCTACTGACCTCTCTGTGTTCAGTGAGGATTTTCTATTCTGGATGTGTAGAATTGGTGTGCTCCGTCTCCCTGGGTGAGCTCTGAGGACAGTTTAGTTTATACCTCCCTAAGATTCTCAGCTGGCCTCATGGAATTTCACTCTTTGCCTGTGCATCTTGGTTTTCAGCAGCAAACTTAAGGGGAGCGTTGAATGGATTTCTAGAACTCTCTCTCTGCATAGCTTTCTCTCTTCAGCCCTTTGTTCTGTCTCAGCCTCCCTGAACTCTGATCTCTTCCTTTTCAAGGAAGGGACACTGATTTGCTTTAGGTAGAAATCTGGGGGTGTTATAGGACTCATCATGTTTATTTACCTTTTTTTAGGGATTAAAGTCAAGTGATGTTTGCTGCCCAGCATCTGAAAACAGTTTCCTTAAACGTTTTGATAGATTTTCTGTTTATTAATAACAGAGAGGCTATTTCAGTTTTAGGAATCTGAGATGGTCAGAAGCAGAAGTGTTTGATTTTAGTGTGAAGGTGCCTGTACTACCGTGGCTCTGGCTAGACAATACTATTATCAGACTTTGGGAAAATGTTGATTTCCTGTTATTTTCTGTCCTTAGTGTATTTTATGTATGGATATATGGGAAGGATCTATATAATGCTGCCTGAATATTCTGGGCTTACAATGATGCTCATAATCCAATCATTCTTTACACCAGACAGAATTCTTCTGTCTCAGAATAATTTTTAATAAATTAGAATTTCTGGGAGTCAGTCATAATCATCATTAGTTTCTAGAAGCTAGACAATCTTATATGCAACAGAGTATGAGAACCACTACTTAGATTTGTCTTTTATAAATCCCTTGTGTTTTGTTTGCAGGTCAACTGTAATAGGAGGGTAGTTTGGTGAGTAGTTCTTTTCTATGCCTCTAATTTGAAAGTAGTTTCACAAATTATGCTACTTTTTTCCCCTAAAAAGAAACTCTTGCATGTCATTTAAGATCTAGTGTGGTACAACCAAACCTGGTTAGAGTTTAGCATTAATTTCTAATGGTTCTCTTTTGTAGAATATAACTTGTAATTTTACTGAAATATCCCAAAGGTGCTCACCCTCAGGGTGTGTAAGAATGAGCTTCTGCTTTCCTGGGAACGAACTGCAGATCAGCATTTTTAATGCTGCCTAAGCTCCTTAGCGTGTGTGTTTTTAAAAATTACCAACATAGATCACGTTTATGTTAATTGTAAGAAAAAGCAACAGAAATAATCACACACACAACTTTACGTTTTTAACCTAGTTCCAAGGCAGCAGAATTATTTAGTAGTCAGCACCATAAAGTAGGTAAAACTGGTCATAAAGCATTTCTTTTGACAACTTTTTTTCTTCTTCCTTGTTGCAGGCATGCTTGTGTACCGTGCATATTGATGTTGTGGTTGTAGTGGTGTGGCTTAAATCAAAGCTGCCTCAATCTACACTAAATATGTTTCTTTACATATGTTAAGCAGTCTACTCTGAATGCTTTCTCTGTTTCTCAAAGGTTGCAAGCAGCTCTTGACAGAAGTAAAAATGACTTTACTGGATATGACAGTAGAGAACAGACACATGAATTCCCTTGTGTAAAATTACACACACAAGCAAAGACATATAAAAAATACCTGTACTTTAAGAACTTTATAAGAAATCAACATTTATCGAGTGTGTGGCTGTATACTTTATTGACTGAGCAAGAAGCCCATCTTTTTTTTTGAAAAGAAGGCCCCAGAGTAATGCCAAAAGAAGGGAGGGAACAAGTCTTAGAAAGAAGTTGCTGTACACTTCTTCAGGGGCTGTGTAGCATTTTCTATCTAAATTACATACTAATTCTCTGCCCTGGTGTGTTGTCCTTCTGAATAAATGTATACTTTCATCAATGAAAGATGAGTAACAGGGTAAAAAATGTTTTTACTGAATCTATGATTTTAGAAGGAACATAGATTTAATTGAATATATTATTGTACTAGGAACATTAGTGAGGGCATGTGATTAATTAAAAGGCTTTTGTTGTTGTTGCACAGTCTCCAAGTCGTGTCTGACTCTTTGTGATCCCATGGACTGCAGCACGCCAGGCTTCCCTGTCTCTCACCATCTCCCGAGTTCATGTTCATTGAATCAGTGATGCCATCCAAACATCTCCTTCTGCCCCCTTCTCCTCCTGCCCTCAACCTTTCCTAGCATCAGGGTCTTTGCCAATGAGTCAGCTCTTCACATCAGGTGGCCAAAGTATTGGAGCTCAAGCCTCTAGATCAGTCCTTCCAGTGAATATTCAGGGTTGATTTCCTTTAGGGTTGATTATTTTGATCTCCTTGATGTTCAAGGGACTCTCAAGAATCTTCTCCAGCACCGTAGTTTGAAAGCATTGATTCTTTGGCACTTTCCCTTCTTTATGGTCCAGCTCTCACCTCCATGCATGACTACTGGAAAGACCATAGCTTTGACTATAAGGACCTTTGTTGGCAAAGTGATGTCTTTGCCTTTTAATACACTGTCTAGCTTTGTCATAGCTTTCCTGCCAAGAAGATATCATTTTCTAATTTCATGTCCCATTGAGCCTTAAAATTGTTACTGAATTTTCTAGAATTGGAGTGGCCTCTCACACTCTTATTCTTTCTAACCTCCCTTTCACTTCCTTCCTGATTGTCTTCTCATCACAATGGACCTTTTGTGATATGTCCACCATTGATAGATTTCTATTTTTAAAAAAAATCCCATCACTATTCTACAAATTTCTCTCTCAGACACACATATAGACATCTCTTAAAACATCATAGATCATGGCAAGAACTTTTTTTTTTTGGTACTATGTGATGGTTAATTTTATGTGTCATATTGACTAGTATAATATAGTTGGTATAGATAATTTATAGTTATCTGGTGAAATATTTCTGAATGTGTCTGTGAGGGTGTTTCTAGAAGAGATTATCATTTGTATCTGTAAGCTGAGTAACAAAGATGTCCCCATCAACACAAATGGGCACCATCCAATTCATTGAGAGAGGGTTTGCATAGAACAGAAAGTCAGAGGAAGGGTGAATTTGTTCTCCGGTTTGAGTTGGAACATCTGTCTTCTGCTGCCCTTGGACATCAGTGTTCCTGGTTCTCAGGCCTTTAGATTTGGACTCAATGATACCAGTTAAAGTCCAGTTCAGCCAGCTTGCCTCAGTGTTCAGCTTGCAGATGGTGGATGGTGAGACTTCCCAGCTTCCAAGATCATGTGAGTCAACTCCTAAAATAAATCTCTCTTTCTCTCTACCTCTATCTCTAAATATACGTATATTTTGCTTTTAATTGTATTCTCCCAACTATAGCTGAGTAAAAATTTTGAAATCATAACCAAATACCACTTTTAGAAATGGAACTAAGATCCAGGAAGTATGATCATAACTGGTCTGCCAAGGCTCTCAGAGCTGGTCAGCATGGCCCTTGTTCATATTCAAAAGTTTAATTGTATTTGAATGTTCCCATATGAATAGCTAATAAATCCAGAGGAATAGTTTTTTCTATGCTTCAGTGGAAGCGAATCAGCATGGGGTGACATCTAAGGTTATTGGCATTTCCTAAGTGATAGCTGCTCATTGTAATGAGTAAAGACTTATTTTGCTGACTTAATGAAAATCCAATCATTTCTACATTTTGGTGCTGAGTTAAGTGAGAGAAACAGAGAGAGAGAAAGAGAGAGAAGAGGTGCAAAGAAGTCTTGCAAATATGAATCGATTTATTAATATCATTTTTTGCCAGTTCAATAGGATATGGCATGAAACATTTACAAAATGAAACCATACATGTATATTACCTTTAATGAAAGAAATTCAAAGAGGTGATGCATAGCTGCAAGGTTGAGGAATAATAAAAAAATAGATAGTAATAAATGTGATATTGTAGCAGTTGTGACTGCTCAGGAAAAATAGATTTGGAATAAAACCAAGGTGTAAGACAATCTAACTTGTACTAATATGCACTGTAAATTATAATATATATATATATTTATAAACAAAACCCCAAGAGTCAATTTTAAAAACAGCTTAGATGAGAATGAAAGGGTTTGAAGGTTGGCTAATTCAATCATTTATAAGGCTATAATATGTCAATGCCATTTAAAAAATTGTGCTTTCATAAAAACAAATTCTTACAAAGTACCTAAGGAATGGGGCTTCCCAGGTGGCTCAGTGGTAAAGAATCCGCCTGCCAATGTGCCAATGCAAGATTATGTGGGTTCAATCCCTGGAAAGGGAAGATCCCTTGGGGTAGAAAATAGCAACCTGCTCCAGTGTTCTTGCCTGGAAAATTCCATCGACAGAGGAGCCTGGTGGGTTACAGTCTATAGGGTCGCAGAGTCGGACATGACCGAGCGACTGAGCATGCATGCTCTTTTAATGCCTTTTGCTACTGTAAAATTTAAAAGGCTGTTCACGGATGAGGCAAAGGAGGGGATTTGAATGAAATATTACCCTTATTTTCATATGTGAACTTGCCAGATGGTTAAAATATTTGGATGTTTTGGGAGGTGTAGGGGAAGGGTATAGGAACAGGAGGGGTAATAATCTCATTTAAATGTTTTAACCAAAAAACGTTCTATATAATTTATCCTTTCAGTATTTGTTTTTGTGTAAGTAGTATCACATATCAGGAAAATGATGCCTATTTCATATCAATGTGAGCATTGTTACATGGAATGGAAACAATGATCTGAAGAAATTCTTTATTTTTAATTTGCATTTGAACTTAAGCAAATGCAAATTAATTAGTATTAAGTTCCACCTCATTGCTACTTACAAAGTGGTTTTGTCCTGTATCGATTTATGTGCCTGTGATTTAAAGACCTGTACTTTAAACTCAAAAATTTCACTAATAATTTGTTTCTTCATAAACTTATTGACCATGTTGTCTGCAAAGTGGTAACATTTAGAAATGTAAAGATTAAAAAAGTGTAAATAATATTCTGTTTGAACTTAATATTTGACAGAATTGGGGGAATATATAAACTAGGGAAATCTTGCCTGGGAAATCTCATGGACAGAGGACTCTGGTGGGCTATAGTCCATGGGGTTGCAAAGAGCCAGACCTAACTGAAGCAGCTAAGCATGCATAGGAACATATTTAAAAGATTGAATGTATTAATAGCCTTTACAGTGATTATTTATGATTCATAAAACTCATTTATGTTGATAATGATAACATAGCATAAAGTATCAATTTTAATGTAAAGTTGGTAGTGGCAAAATACTTGCTTTATCATTTAAATGAAATTCAATATAATTCTGCATCTTATAGTCACATTTTAATAACTGCAAACTATCTGAATATAAGAAAAATGATTCAAGCAAAAGCACAGTGGATACCCAGAAAAGCTACTTTCTGCTGTGACATTGGTGATTATCTCAGGAATAGAAGACAGTTTTAGCAAATAGAGAACAAATTAAGAAAAATAAAAATCATTTCACACTCATCGAGGTTTATTCATATCATAGCATGTTTGCATTTTGTATATTTCTGTTCAATATTTTTTCTACTTCGAAATTGTAATTGGACTCTAAGTACAGGGTATGTAGTGTTTTTCTCACTAGACATTATATTGCAAAAATTTCCTTATGATGTTAAAAATTTTTAAACACCTATTTTTATTATATGAAGTAGTCTTTTATATAGATCTGTCCTAATTAAGTGAACTATTTTCCAACTGTTGCAGATAATGACCTATATACATATTATAACAAGGTTGTTATCATTGTAACAAGATTGTAATGGAGATATTTTTACCTGTTTTTATATCGAAATATGTGACGATGTAATTAGGAAAGATATCAGAATCAGAATAATTAATTCAAGTTGTATGCACATTTTTAGTCTCTCGATGTGGACTGTTGAATGCTTTCCAGATGTTTGAACCAATTTATATTCCCTGTACCCACTCATGAGTACTGAATAATATTTTAAAAAGTATTTTTCACATATTAGAGCATGTTTTTCTTCAATCACTATAGCAACAACAGATATTGCATTTTTAATATATTCAAAGAACCATCATATTTTCTTATTTTTTCTTTTGTCCAATTGCCTATTCATCACTGCATTCTCCTATGTTTTACATTTATTTTAAGGGTATATTGTGTGTGTATGCAAACACAACATTAATCTTAGCATATTTTCCTACTTAAAAGTGTTTGTTTTAATTATATTTATGTTGTTTCTTGTCATTAAGAAGCTTTAGTTACTGTGTATTCAGATCTTCTTTTTTTTTTTTTGGTGATTTTTCTATTGCTTTACTAATTAACAAATTAATTCTAAAGCAGCAAGTTAAATATTTAATTTTTAATGATTTATTTAAGTATTTGCTCCTGTGTATTTGAAACTGTTTTTGATTATCAGTACTATTTAGTGCACTGAATACCTTCCTTTTCTTTCAGCTTGTGTTCTTTAGTAGGATATCACTGTTTATAGAGGGTAGGGCCTATTTTATGACAGTTTAATGTGTTCTATAATTTGCTTATTGATCTGATATAGCGCTGTGCTGTGCTTAGACGCTCAGTTTTGTCCGACTCTTTGTGACACCACAGACTTAGCCTGCCAGGCTCTTCTGTCCATGGGATTCTCCAGGTAAGGATACTGGATTGGGTTGCCATGTCCTCCTCCAGGGGATCTTCCCTACCCAGGGATGGAACTCAGGTCTCTTGCATTGCAGGTGGATTCTTTACCATCTGAGCCACCAGGGAAGCCCAATCTGGTATAGTATTGAATTATTATACCAGATTACTTTTTATAGCTTGCTTTAATTATTTTGTGCAGGCATGCACATGCAACTTAAAATCTATTTTATATCCAGGAAAGAAAGTGAAAGTGAAAGTTGCTCAGTCATGTCCTACTCTTTGCAACCCCATGGACTGTAGCCCTCCAGGTTCCCCTGTCTCTGAAATTCTCCAGGTCAGAATACTGGAGTGGGTAGCCGTTCCCTTCTCTACGGCATCTTCTTAACCCAGAGATGAAACCTGGGTCTCCAGAATCTGCATTGCAGGTGGATTCTTTACCATCTGAGCCACCAGGGAAGCCCAATTTCCAGGAAGCTATGTCCTTATTGTTCTTCTTTTTCCAAATTTATTTAGCTATTAATTGCCTCTTTATTTTTCCAGATGTAGTTTGTAGTTGAAAACCAAAAGACTTTCATAAGGAAGAGGCTTATAATTGTGTTGAAAATATAAGCTATTTTTAAAAGAATAACAATATTTGGTCTCCTCATGTAGCCACATGGTAGATCTCTCCATTCAGCTGAGACTTTTTTTTCATCTTCTAGTAATATTTTGGGTTTTCCCTTCATAAATCTCCATATTTTTGAAGAGTATGCATGGCTATCTTAAGATTTTTTCTTTCTTTTAGCTTTTATCTCTAGGTAGGTGAACAATTTATTTATATATTTGCATATAAGGAAAAAATTCATGGTCTATACCATTAAACAGTGACTTTTCTTTTTGTATAGCAGCTTCATGAGATATAGTTTACATACCATACAACTTACTTACTTCAAGTATATGTCAATGGGTTTTTAATATATTCACATAGATATGCAGCCATTAATCAATTTCAGAACATTAGAAAGAGAATATCTGTACCCATTAGTAGTCACTCCAAATTTCTTCCCATCCCCTCCCAGCTTCTGGCAGCCACTAAACTACATTCTTGCTTGATGGATTTGCCTATTCTAGACCTTTGATGAAAAGGATCATATTTGTGATCTGACTGGCCTCTCTCCCTTGCTATAATGTTTAAAAGGTTCAACTGTGCTGTAGCCTGTATTGACACTTCATTTTTTGTGGACAAATAATATTCCACTTTATCATTATATCACACTTGTTTAGCCATTAATCAGTTGATGGATTCTTCTTTCCTCATTCCTGGATATTATAATTATTGCTGCTATGACCTTGGAAGAAAAGCTATGATCAACCTAGACAGCATATTAAAAAGCAGAGATATTACTTTACCAACAAGGGTCTGTCTAGTCAAAGCTATGGTTTTTCCAGTAGTCATGAATGAATGTGAGAGTTGGACTATAAAGAAAGCTAAGCACCAAAGAACTGATGCTTTTTGAACTGTGGTGTTGGAGAAGAGTCTCGAGAGTCCCTTGGACAATAAGGAGATCCAACTAATCCATCCTAAAGCAAATCAGTCCTGAATGTTCATTGGAAGGACTGATGCTGAAGCTGAAACTCCAATACTTTGGCCATCTGATGCGAAGAACCGACTCATTGGAAAAGACCCTGATGCAGGGAGAGATTGAAGGTGGGAGGAAAAGGGGATGACAGAGGATGAGATGGTTGGATGGCATCACCAAAGTGATGGACATGAGTTTGAGTAGACTCTGGGAGTTGGTGATGGACAGGGAAGCCTGGCGTGCTGCAGTCCATGGGGTTGCAAAGAGTTGGAAACGACTGAGCAACTGAACTGAACTGAACTGAACTGATGACCATTCTTGACCACGTTTTTTGAGGATATATGCTTTCAATTCCCGTTGGCATATACATTTAAGCGAAATCTTTGGGTCATTTGTTACTTCTGTGTTTAGCTTCATGGGGAATGGTGGATAGTCTTCCAAATTAAGGCACCATTTTAACTTCCCACCAACAGTGTATGAAGCTTCTGATTTCTTCACATCCTTGCCAACAACTGTTATTGTGTGCCTCTGAGCTCATACCCATTTTAATGCATGTGAGTTGCTATGTCTTTGTAGGTTTGATTTGCACCTTTCCTCATGACTAAAGATGTGGAGCCTTTTTTTCTTCTTTTTTGCATTTTAGTTATCTGTATGTTGTCTCTGGAGAAGTTTCTATTCAAATCCTCTGTCAGTTTTTAAGATCCAGTTGTCTTTGTGTTGACTTGTATATTCTTATATGTTCTGGATGTTCTTTTTATCTTCTTCCACTCCGTTGGTTGTTTTGTCCACTTTCCTGATGGTATTTGATCAAGCACTGTGCTTAGTCACTCAGTTGTGTTTGACTCTTTGTGACCCCATGGACTGTAGCACACCAGGATCCACTGTCCATGGGGATTCTCCAGGCAAGAATAATGGAGAGGATTGCCATTCCCTTCTCCAGGGGATCTTTCCAACCCAGGGATTGAGCCCAGGTCTCCTGTATTGCCGGCAGATTCTTTACCATCTGAGCCTCCAGGGAAATCCTTGATAAAGCACAGTTTTAAATTTTAATGAAGGTACATATCTCCCTGTATCACCTTAACTGTATTTAACAAAGGAGATTTACTTTTGTGTTTTATAAAATTTTTGATAAGCTCATGCAGTTAAGGAATCTGTTAATTTATCATTGTATTCCCAGCACTTGAAACTATGACTGCCTTACAATTAGTCCAATAAATATGAGTGAGAAAAACCTCCTTCTTGCAGTAATTTGGAGTCCTTTGTTAGGATTAACATGGAGTCTGTTCTGGGCTTGTCTAGATCCTCTTTGTGTCCTTAACTTTAGTAAACAACAATTTATTGAATGCTTATTATGTGTCTGACATTCTTTAAAATGATTTAGGTATAGTAGCAAGCAAAACAAAATCCCTCCCTTCTTGGCACTTAAATTGGGTTATAAATAATATGTGAGAAATACTGAATGTAATAAATAAGTAAACTATTCTGTTTAATAGGAGAACTGAAAATTAGAACAAAGTTGAAAAAAAAATGGATTTAAATGTGGAGAGTTGTAGTTTTAAACAGGTTGGTATGGATAGGTCCTATTGAGAATGTAACATTTAATCAAATACTTGAAGGAGGAAATTAACCTTACAGATATATGAGAGAAGAAATGGTTTTTTATGGATAGAAAAATAGTTAAGGGAAAAGGAAAGACATTTGGTATATTTGAAGAAGAGTGAGGGGGTTGCTGTGGCTGAGGTAGAATGAATGAAAGGAGTCACTGAGAGTGAGAAAGGGGAGAGGGATCCTGAGATGTAAAAAAGGGGGACAGGGTCAGATCAGAGAGCTCATTTGTGACCACAGTAGGTGAATGATATGGGGGGCTGGTCACAGTTCCCCTAAAGGAGCAGGACTATGGCTAACACTTAGCATGATCATTCTGGCCTCTATGCTGGCAACACACAGTAGGGGAAATGGAGGAAGTAGGTAGACCAGTTGGAGGTCTGTAGATTCAGGGTAGTAGGAGCTGTTAAGAGGCTAGACTCTGAATGCGCTTTAAAAGTAGAACCAACCATAGGATTTCCTGATGGATTGGATACTGTCCTGAATCTGTAAAGGTTGTTTTTAAACGTGTCCAAATCACGTGCTAATCCATTAAAGACTGATCCCAAAATATTGAACAGTTTCATCTAGTCTTACTCCTTAAACATCTAGATTTGCTGCTGTGTGTTATTAAAAAAAAAAAAAAGTCTACTTAAAACAAACAAGAAAAAAAAAAAACCACTTCCTCCCCATAAAACCCAGTTATCTTCTTTAACTGAAAGGAAATGCAGTGGTCTTTTAGCAACATATTATGCAATGGAGGAGCTATTTCCTTGTCTCCTAATTGGGGAAGAATATTACCACTGTTACTATCATCCTGATTCCAGCAAAATCACTTCTTCATGTTTTACCTTTGACCTGAGAGATGGGGACCAGAAACCCCTCACCTTTGTAGCAAAGTATAGGTCAGCCTAAAATATTTTAATAGAACTTTAACCAAGGTTTGAAAAGGTCAAGAAAATATAAATAAAATGCAATTAGAAAAAATAGCATCAACCAAATGGTTTACTCAACTATTCCTTGAGGTTCTTGACAGAATATTTCAGCCATGGTCTTTGCCTCCATGGAATAGTATGGTCTTTCATCCCATCACCAAGAAATGACTTCAATTTACCTAGAATCCTTCAAGTTTGATGTTTAACCCCTAAACAGCAAGAACCAAGAAAAACAAAATGGTTTTCATTCTGTTATGTAAAGCCCTTCTTCAGAGTTACGGCTTCCTCTCCCAATATCCATCTCTGTCATGCAGTGAATACCATGGCTTTTCAGTGATGACTCCAGGAAAAGTGTCCTTGCCTTAGGGCAACCAGAACCAGCTTGGCCAGAACACAAGCTTAATATCTTACAAGAGAGACACACAGAGACTAACAGAAGAGTGAGTGGCTTTTACTTTGTTCTGTTTTGCTACACATTAAAGGTACTTCGGAGGAGACTGAAGTTTTTAAGTTTTTTATCTAATACATCACTACAAATTAGCTTGTCTTCAAATACCTAGAAAGATGAAAGTAATTTGATGTTCAGGTTGAATCAGGTTGGCTTCTGAGAAAGGTGTATGCATTTCATTGGTATGCACCCTGAGGACTGGTATCACCCTTCTCATCCTTGTGAGAAGATACAGATTTTGTTCTTACTCCAGAAGAAAAATAATGTGGATCTTTCATGCAAAGCATTCTGAAGATTAGTTATTTAACTACTTAAGTCAGCTTTTGAATAATAAATTAATAACATGATTATGCTAATAAGTAACTCTAATATTTGCTTAACAAAATAAATTTACCTACTTTGGAAGCAGATCAAGTGGTTAAATAGAGCAGTAAAAGAGTATTCTGGAAAATACATCTAAGTTCTATTAATCTCAACTATTTTAGGACTGGTAGCAAAGTTTTGTTGGCCAAATATTCATGACAGAGTCCCTGTCTTAGATACTTTTTTGGAAATAAATCGATAATCATACTGCCTTCCATTTTATTATTTTCCGGCCTGTAAAATACTTTCATTACATCATTTCATTTAATGGACATACAAATAGGGACATTACTGCCAGTGCATGCATGCTTAGTTGCTCAATCATGTCCAGCTCTTGGTGACCCCATGGACTGTTGCTGCCAGGCTCCTCTCTCCATGGGATTTCCCAGGCAGAATACTGGAGGTGGTCACCATGCCCTTCTCCAGGTGATCTTCCCAACCCAAGGACTGAACCCGGGTCTCATACATTGCAGGTGGATTTTTTATTGTCTGAGTCACCATGAAAGCCTGTTGCTGCCAGAATTAAAGAGCATTATTGTGGGTTTAGTGTTTTTTTTTTTTTTAAGACTAATGATAGAAAAGCAAGGAAAGTAAGTTTTTCTCTAGTTATCTGTCCAAATGGCAATTCAAAGCAAGCTTTGTACAGTTTGAATAAAAAGTTTTTCAATGTTAAAAAGATTCCTTTTTTGAGAAAAAATATCTGAAAGGCAAAATTCTTGGCAGACAGAGGGCATTGAGCTGAAATAGTGTTGAAAATGGATCTGTGAGAGAAGTCAAATGTGCCCTGAGGCAGAAAGATACTAATTTTGTTTTATTGGATTTTACTGTAGCTATTAATATATTTTGCTAGAGATTTATGTGATCAATTTATCCTATGGCCTGAACTAATTCCCCCGTATATTTTATCAGAATATGTGACTTCTTCCTAAATTTAGCTTTATTTCTAAAATTTTCCATGCCTGGGAAATATTATTCTATATCTCCCAACATGTTAAGTATTACAAAAGTATTTTGAGCATCTAAAGAAAAATAAAGCCAAAATATTACCTCTGTTCATCCTGAATGCTTCTCTCACATGTAAACCAAGGTTGTTTACACCAAGGTTATTTGCATGTCTCTAACATTATTGAATTCTTCAATGAAATGAAAAATGGATTACATTTCTGGTTTTGTGGCTTTCATGGCTTTATTGCTTTTTCGATAATATTTGCCTGTTGCAAGTAGTTATTTTTCATTAGCACATTCAATCATGGGTAATAATTTAATAATGGTGGATGTGAAGTTAATTAACAATCCAACAGGTATGGTCATTGGACAGGATTGTGCTCCATCTCAAATACAAAGAGAACAATTTCATTAGTAGCTATAAATTTGCATAGAATGATACAATAAGGGATTCTGGACAAATCTCATTCATGAGTAAAAGTGGACATTGGCAAACTGTACTCAAGTTCTCTGTTTATAGATAATTTATAATGTTATTTACAATGACAGTCATCATCACTAAGAACTCCTTAGTTAGGGAATTCTTGTAGTGGATAAGTAGGTATAACTATTGAGATCGTTGAGGTTCTTTAACATATTTTACAATTTGTTTGCATATATAAGTGGTTTTATAAACACTCGGGATATCCATGTGACTGTGATTTATCTTGTAATTTACCTGTTAAAAATAAGAAGTGTGTACTAATGCAAAAATCCTCAACAATATTTTAGCAAACAGAATCCAACAATATATCAAAAAGATCATACATCATGACCAAGTGGGCTTTACCTCAGGGATGCAAGGATTCTTCAGTATTCACAAATCAATGAATGTGATACACCACATTAACAAATTGAAAGATAAAAATCATATAATTATCCCAATAGATGCAGAAAAAGCCTTTGACAAAATTCAACACCTATTTATGATAAAAACTCTCTAGATAGCAAGCAGAGGAGAAACATCACTTAACATAATAAAAGCCATATACAATAAGCCCACAGCAAACATTATCCTCAATGGGGAAAAATTGAAAGCATTTCCTCTAAAGTCAGGAACAAGACAAGCGTGCCCATTCTCACCACTACTATTCAACATAGTTTTGGAAGTTTTAACCACAGCAATCAGAGAAGAAAAAGAAATCCCGATTGGAAAAGAAGAAGTAAAACTCTCAGTTTGCAGATGACATGATCCTCTACATAGAAAACCCTAAAGACACCACTAGAAAATTACTAGAGCTAATCAATGAATATAGTAAAGTTGCAGGATATAAAATTAATACACAGAAATCCCTTGAATTCCTATATACTAACAATGAGAAAACAGAAAGATAAATTAAGGAAACAATCCCATTCACCATTGCAACAGAAAGAATAAAATACTTAGGAATAAATTTACCTAAAGAAACAAAAGGGAAAGTCAGTCATGTCTGACTCTTTGCGACACCAATAACTATATAGTCCATGGAATTCTCCAGGCCAGAATACTGGAGTGGGTAGCCTTTCTCTTCTTGCAGGGCTCTTCCCAACCCAGGGATTGAACTTAAATCTCCTGCATTGCAGGTGGATTCTTACCAGCTGAGCCACAAGGAAAGCCCAAAGGAAAAAGACCTATATATATGTAGAAAAGTATAAAACACTGATGAAAGAAATCAAAGATGACACAAATAGATAGATAAATATACCATGTTCATGGATCAGAAGAATCAACATAGTGAAAATGAATATATTACCCAAAGTGATGTAAAGATTCAGTGCAATCCCTATCAAGCTATGAATGATATTTTTCACAGAACTAGAATAAATAATTTCACAATTTGTGTAGAAACACAAAAAACCTCAAATAGCCAAAGCAATCTTGAGAAGGAAGAATGGAACTGGAGGAATCAACCTACCTGACTTCAGATTATACTACAAAGCTACAGTCATCAAGATGGTATGGTACTGGCATAAAAGCAAAAATATAGATCAATGGAACAAAGTAGCCCAGAGATGAATCCACACAGTTATAAATATCTTATCTCTGACAGACAAAAATATACAATGGAGAAAAGACAATATCTTTAACAAGTGGTGGTGGGAAAACTGGTCAACCACCTGTAAAAGAAAGAAATTAGAATACTTTCTAACACCATACACAAAAATAAACTCAAAATGGATTAAAGATCTAAATGTAAGACCAGAAACTATAAAACTCCTAGAGGAAAACATAGGCAGAACACTCTCTGACATAAATCACAGCAGGATCCTCTATGAACCACCTCCCAGAGTAATGGAAATAAAAGCAAAAATACAAATGAAACCTAAATAAACTTAAAATCTCTTGCACAATGAAGGAAACTATAAGCAAGGTGAAAAGACAGGCTTCTGAATGGGAGAAAATAATAGCAAACAAAACAATTGAGAAAGAATTAATCTCAAAAATATATAAGCAGCTCATGCAGCTCAATTCCAGAAAAATAAACAACCCAATGAAAAATGGGCCAAAGAATTAAACAGACATCTCTTGAAAGAAGACACATAGATGGCTAACAAACACATGAAAAGATGCTTAACATCACTCATTATCAGAGAAATGCAAATTAAAACAACAATGAGGTACCATTTGATGCCAGTCAGAATGGCTGTGATACAAAAGTCTACAAGCAATAAATGCTGGAGAGGATGTGGAGAAAAGGGAACCCTCTTACACTGTTGGTGGGAATGCAAACTAGTACAGCCACTATGGAGAACAGTGTGGAGATTCCTTAAAAAACCGGAAATAGAACTACCATATGACCCAGCAATGCCACCGCTGGCCATACATACTGAGGAAACCAGAATTGAAAGACACACATGTACCCCAATGTTCATCGCAGCACCATTTACAATAGCCAGGACATGGAAGCAACCTAGATGTCTATCAGCAGACGAATGGATAAGAAAGCCGTGGTACATATACACAATGGAATATTAGTTAGTTAGTTAGTTCAGTCGCTCAGTCATGTCCGACTCTTTGTGACCCCATGAATCACAGCACGCCAGGCCTCCCTGTCCATCACCAACACCCGGAGTTCACTCAGACTCACGTCCATCGAGTCAGTGATGCCATCCAGCCATCTCATCCTCTGTTGTCCTCTTTTCCTCCTGCCCCCAATCCCTCCCAGCATCAGAGTCTTCTCCAATGAGTCAACTCTTTGCATGAGGTGGCCAAAGTATTGGAGTTTCAGCTTTAGCATCATTCCCTCCAAAGAAATCCCAGGGCTGATCTCCTTCAGAATGGACTGGTTGGATCTCCTTGCAGTCCAAGGGACTCTCAAGAGTCTTCTCCAACACCACAGTTCAAAAGCATCAATTCTTTGGCGCTCAGCCTTCTTCACAGTCCAACTCTCACATCCATACATGACTACTAGAAAAACCATAGCCTTAACTAGACGGACCTTAGTCTACTTGAAGCCAAACTTTCATATCTTTTGTTGATATAGTTGGTATATATATATATATAAAAACAAGTAGCAACATAGATCTTTGAGTTAAGTACCTTCTTTGTTATAACCCACTGCACCTTTGTTCTATAGGGATGTAACTTTAGTGCTTTGAGGGTGATGCAGATTAAAGAAAAACACTTCAGGGGAAATGAGATTAACCTTCATTAAGGAAGAGAGCCATAAGTGTTAACAGGCCTCTTGGCCAGAATATAATGTAAATCACCTGAGACCTTTTGTATACAAAAAGATACACAGAAAGGATCAGGACTGCTGCCCCTGCATGACTCTGTATCTTCCATTATGTAAAACTCAGGGTATATAAACACCTTTTAAAAATAAAGTTATGGGGTTTTTGCACAACCTTGGGGCGCGCCGGGCGGCGTGGTGTCTCTGTGGGAGGGATTTTCAGGCTGATCCCTTGGAATGCGGAGGCTCTCTGTGTCTACTTATTTGCCTGGGCTTCTAAGACCCACTCGAGAGGGAGCCCAAGGCAGGGCACCTTCTGCTATTCAAGCAGGCGCCTGTGGCCTAACGTAGACAGTGCATGTTTCTTGTCTTGAAACTTTATTAGCTTTCTGGGTAAACCAAGGAATATCAGTCTCTTTTCTCCACTAATTTTCCTACTACACTATTCTTTCCTAATCTCTCTTTATATCTCTAATTAAATAATTCTTTCCTAAGACGCCAACTCCGTCCCACTTCAAATTCCCTGGATCCACTGGGGCTGGACCCCGGCAGTAAGTGATTTGTGAAATGTAAGCCTAGAACCAGTGTAGCGCATGCATTGGAAGAGGAAATGGCTGGACCCAGGGAGGCCAGCTAGTACGTGACTGAAACACTATTGTCCGGAGTCGATTAGCTCTAAATATCTAAAATAGTAGAACTGGTGGGAAAGTGACAAAATTTGGGACATGTTCAAAACATTAACTGTTTTCCTCCACTGCTCTAGGATGCTGAGAAACATGACTAATGAAACATTGCCCCTAGAATCATCTTCCCTCACTGTCATTATTTTGTTGCTGTTTTCACCCCTCTCTCTTTCTTTCATAATAGACATTTTTTTAAGAGCAGTTTTAGGACCACAGTAATACTGAGAGGAAAGTACACAGACTTCCCACTCTGTCTTGATACATGCATAACCTCCATCATTATCATCATTCCTCACCAGACAGTACACTTGTTACAATTTAGGAAGCTACATTAACATGTCATTATCAGCCAAAGCCCATAGTTTACATTAAGGCTGACTCCTGGTGCTGTATAATCTAGGCATGTGTGTTTGCTAAATCCCTCAGTCATGTACAACTCTTTGTAACCCCAAGGACTGTAATCCACCAGGCTCCTGTCAATTGGATTCACCAGACAAGAATACTGGAGTGTATTGCTATGCTCTCCTCCAGGGTATCTTCCTGATCCAGGGATCGAACCTGTGTCTCATATCTCCTGCATTGGCAACTGAGTTCGTTACTGCTAGCACCACCTGGAGAGCCCATTCTCTGGGTTTGAACAAATGTAAAATGAATGACGTGTTCAGTTCAGTTCAGCCACTCAGCTGTGTCCAACTCTTTGTGACCCCCTGGACTGTAGCACACCAGGCTTACCTATCTAACACCAACTCCTGGATCTTGCTCAAACTCATGTCCATCGAGTTGATGATGTCATCCAACTATGTCATCCTCTGTCCCTCCTCCTGTCTTCAATCCTTCCTAGCATCAGGGTCTTTTCTAATGAACCAGTTCTTCACATCAGGTGGCCAAAGTATTGAAGTTTCAGCCTCAGAATCAGTCCTTCCAATGAATATTCAGGATTGATTTCCTTTAAGATTGACTGGTTTGGTCTCCTTGTTGTCCAAGGGACTCTCAAGAGTCTTCTCCTACACCACAGTTCAAAAGCATCAATTCTTCAGCCCTGAGTTTTCTTTATGGTCTAACTCTCACATCCATACATGACTATTGGAAAAATCAAAGCATTGACGATATGGACCTTTGTCAGTAAAGTAATGTTGGTAAAAATAATTAAAGATTTTAGTATGCTGTCCAGGTTTGTCATAGCTTTTTTTTTTTTTTTTACAAGGAGCAAGCATCTTTTTATTTCATGGCTGCAATCACCATCTGCACTGTTTTCAGTTCAGTTCAGTCGCTCAGTCGTGTCTGACTCTTTGCGACCCCATGAATCGCAGCACTCCAGGCCTCCCTGTCCATCACCAACTCCCGGAGTTCACTCAGACTCACATCAGTGATGCCATCAAGCGTTCTCATCCTCTGTCGTCCCCTTCTTTTCCTGCCCCAAATCCCTCCCAGCATCACAGTCTTTTCCAATGAGTCAACTCTTTGCATGAGATGGCCAAAGTACTGGAGTTTCAGCTTTAGCATCATTCCTTCCAAAGAAATCCCAGGGTTGATCTCCTTCAGAATGGACTAGTTGGATCTCCTTGCAGTCCAAGGGACTCTCAAGAGTCTTCTCCAACACCACAGTTCAAAAGCATCAATTCTTCGGCTCTCAGCCTTCTTCACAGTCCAACTCTCACATCCATACATGACCACTGGAAAAACCACAGCCTTGACTAGACGGACCTTAGTCAGCAAAGTAATGCATTTTGGAGGCCCCCAAAATAAAGTTAACCACTGTATCCACTGTTTCCCCATCTATATGCCATAAGGTGATGGGACCAGATGCCACGATCTTGGTTTTTTGAATGTTGAGTTTTAAGCCAGCTTTTTCTCTCACCTCTTTCACTTTCATCAAGAGGCTCTTTAGTTCCTCTTCATTTCTCCCTGAAATTTTGAGTCCAGCTTGTTCTTCATCTAGTCTGGCATTTTGAATGATATACTCTGCATAGAAGTTAAATAAACAGGGTGACAATATATAGCCTTGACGTACTTCTTTCCCCATTTGGAACCAGTCCATTGTTCCATGTCCGGTTCTAACAGTTGCTTCTTGACCTGAACACAGATTTCTCAGGAGGCAGGTCAGCTGGTCTGGTATTCCCATCTCTTTCAGAATTTTCCACAGTTTGTTGTGGTCCACACAGCCAAAGGCTTTAGCATAGTCAATAAAGCAGAAGTGGATGTTCTTTTGTAATTCTCTTGCTTTTTCTATGTTCCAACAGATGTTGGCAATTTGATCTCTGGTTTTCTTCCTTTTCTAAATCCAGCTTGAACATTTGCAAGTTCTCAGTTCATATACTGTTGAAGGCTAGGAAGAATTTTGAGCATTACTTTGCTAGTGTATGAGATGAGTGCAATTATGAGGTAGTTTGAACAATCTTTAGCATTGCCTTTCTTTGGGATTAGAATGAAAACTGACCTTTTTCAGTCCCATGGCCACTGCTGAGTTTTCCAAATATGCTGGCATATTGAGTGCAGCACTTTCACAGCAAATCTTTTAGGATTTGAAATAGCTCAGCTGGAATTACATCACTTCCACTAGCTTTGTTTGTAGTGATGCTTTCTAAGGCCCACTTGACTTAGCATTCTAGGATGTCTGGCTCTAGGTGAGTGATTGCACTATTGTAATTATCTGGGTCATTAAGATCTTTTTTGTATAGTTCTGTGTATCCTTGCCACCTCTTCTTAATGTCTTCTGCTTCTGTTAGGTCCATACCATTTCTGTCCATTATTGTGCCCATCTTTGCATGAAATGTTCCCTTGGTATCCCTAATTTTCTTGAAGAGATCTCTAGTCTTTCTCATTCTATTGTTTTCCTCTGTTTCTTTGCACTGATCACTGAGGAAGGCTTTCTTTTTTCTCCTTGCTATTCTTTGGAACTCTGCATTCAGATGGATATATCTTGCCTCTTCTCCTTTGCCTTTTGCTTTTCTGCTTTTTCAGCTATTTGTAAGGCCTCCTCAGACAACCATTTCGCTTTTTGCATTTCTTCTTCTTGGGAATGGTTTTGATCACCATCTCCTGTTCAATGTTATGAACCTCTGTCCATAGTTCCTCAGGCACTCTATCTATCAGATCTAATCCCTTGAATCTATTTGTCACTTCTACCATATTATCATAAGGGATTTGATTTAGGTCATACTGGAATGGTCTAGTGGTTTCCCCTACTTTCTTCAATTTAAGTCTAAATTTGGAAATAAGGAGTTCATGATCTGAGCCACAGTCAGCTCCTGGTTTTGTTTTTGCTGACTGTATACTGTTTCTCTGGCTAAAAATATATAATCAATCTGATTTTGGTATTGACCATCTCATGATATCCAAGGGTAGTGTCTTCTCTTGTGTTATTGGAAGAGGTTGTTTGCTATGACCAGTACATTCTCTTGGCAAAACTCTGTTAGCCATTGCCCTGGTTCATTTTGTACTCCAAGGCCAAACTGCCTGTTACTCCAGGTATCTCTTGACTTCCTATTTTTGCATTCCAGTCCCCTGTGATGAAAAGGACATCTTTTTTGGTGTTAGTTCTAGAAGGTCTTGTAGGTCTTCACAGAACCATTCAATTTCAGCTTCTTAATTATTAGTAGATGGGACATGGGCTTGGTTTACTGTGATATTGAATGTTTTCCTTGGAAGCGAATAGAGATCATTCTGTCATTTGTGAGATTGCACCAAAGTACTGCATTTTGGACTCTTTTCTTGATTGTGGGGGCTACCCCATTTCTTCTAAGGGATTCTTGTCCACAGTAGTAGATATAATGATCATCTGGATTAAATTCACCCGTTTTAGTCCATTTTAGTTCATTGATTCTTAAAATTTTGATGTTCACTGTTACCATCTCCTGTTTGACCACTTTCAATTTACCTGGATTCATGGATCTAACATTCCAGGTTCCTGTGCAACATTGCTCTTTATAGTATTGGGCTTTACTTCCATCACCAGTCTCATCCACAACTAGGTGTTGTTTTTGCTTTGGCTCTGACTCTTCATTCCTTCTGGAGCTATTTTTTACTATTCTCCAGTAGCATATTGGACACCTACCAACCTAGGAAGTTCATCTTTCAGTGTCCTATTTTTTGCTTTTTCATACTGTTCATGGGGTTCTCAAGGCAAGAATACTGAAGTGGTTTGCCATTCCCTTCTCCAATGGATCACATATTGTCAGAACTCTCCACCATGACCCATCTGTCTTGGGTGGCCCTACATGGCATGGTTCATAGTTTACTGAGTTAGACAAGGTTGCGATCCAAGTGATCAGTTTGGTTAGTTTTCTATAATTTGTGGTTTCCACTCTGTTTGCCCTCTGTTGGATAAGGATAAGAAGCTTGTGGAAGCTTCCTGATTGGAGGGACTGGCTGTGGGGAAATCTGGGTCTTGCTCTGATTGGTGGGGCCATGCTTAGTAAATCTTTAATCCAATTTTCTGTTAATGGGTGAGGCTGTGTTTCCTCCTTATAATTTGGACCAGGACCTGACTGTGGTAGGGGTAATAGGGGAAATGATGGCCTCCTTCAAAAAGACTTATGTATTTAGTGCACTGACCCCACAGCAGGCCACTGTCGACCCATGCCTCTGCCAGACACTCTAGGACACACACAGGCAAGTCTGGCTCAGTCTCTTGTGGGGTCACTGGTCCACACATTTATGACATTATCTGTCATTATAGTATCATAGAGAGTAATGTCAGTGCCTTAGAAATCCTTCATGCTCCTCCCATTCATGTAACTTACAGATTGAGGATATGGGTACCTGTCTCTTTTCTCACTTCCTTACATGCTGAAACTCCAATACTTTGTTCACCTGATGTGAAGAACTGACTCCTTCGAAAAGACCCTGATGCTGAGAAAGATTGAAGGCAGGAGGAGAAGGGGACGACAGAGGATGAAATGGTTGGATGGCATCACTGACTCGATGGACATGAGTTTGAGTAAGCTCCAGGAGCTGGTGATGGACAGGGAGGCCTGGCGTGCTGCAGTCCATGAGGTCTCAAAGCATCGGACACAGCTGAGTGACTGAACTGAGCTGATTATGGCCAACTACAGTTGCAGGATCCCCTAAGAACTGTAGGAAGAGAATTCATGTCTTCTTGTTCCTATGCCCGTGTTTCTCTCTTGGTTTCTCCAGGGCCAAGACCTTATTTCTGTCTCTCTCCAGACTTTATTTCTGTTCCAATTCCTAAACCCCCAAACTGGAACTTTCCTCCTGAGTTGTAATCTGTGACCAAATAAGCCACTGCCATTGAATTATAAAAAGCTATCAATTCTACATTATGTGCTAAGATTATTCTAATAGAAAATACACACTAAACTGAACTCTAAAATTCTACCTATGAAATTGTGAATGCGTGGTTAATGTGAATAACTGGTTAATTAGACAATTTCCATTGATTTTATCTCAAGTGAATTCTCCATGTAAGATGGCTTAAAATAAGAAAGCATCTTTTTCTTTTTCTTTTTTTTGGTATGAAAGTCTTGTGGTGGTGATAAATATTTTTGATGTCTTTGGCAAAAAGTCAGTGTGGTAGTAACATTTATTTTGCTTGAGATCTAGAATTCAAAGTTCCATATTGAAGGCTGTGGGTATTTAAAGAAGAGACAGGAAATCTGTGGAACACTGCAACATTCATGACTGACTGCATTTAAAATGATCTTACACTACTAGGCACTGACTCTAACTGGGCGAAAGCTGATGGCCCTCTGAATTATGGTTGAAATCATTGTTCCCCAAATAGAAGGTTCAACCCTGAAAATCAAGTAAATCCTAAGTACTTTCTTTTCCTAGTGCTACACACTAATTATAGGAAATATATCAGCTTCTGTTGTCTGTTTCTTTTTGATTTATCAACCTTAAACGTAACAGTCTTGCTTTGGCTACATCTTGTTGCTTTCTGTTGAATTACATCTCAGGGACAGAGGAGCCCAGTGGTCTACAGTCCACGGGTTCATAGAGTCGGTCAGGACTTGGTGACTAAGCCATCACCACCGGCCATTGTACTAGAAGGGATTAAAGAGAAAACAGGGAAGTAAACTGATAATTGGGATGTTGGAGGTTTTGAAGAAATAGAAGTGCTAAGTTTTCACAAGTAGATTGGTTGATGATGATTGATTGATTTACATTAGCTTTAGTGATATTCATTCCATGGCAACTCTGATTTGTATAGCAGTCTAACTGTATGTGAGAATTGAGAAGGAAAACAAATTCCATAATAAAAAGGATAATATTGCACACAACCAGAGTTTCTAATTTTGAAAGATTTTATAATATCAGGTTTATATTTAGTTCTCAGACTCAAATTTTACATAAAACTTTGGTGCTTATTAAAACAATATTGTTGTTGTTGATTAGCTACTAAGTTGTGCCCAACTCTTTTGTAGCCTGCCAGGATCCTCTGTCCATGTGGTTTTCCAGGCAAGAATATTGGAGTGGGTTGCCATTTCCTCCTTCAGGGGACCTTCCTGAGCTAGGGATCAAACCTGCATCTCCTGCACTGGCAGGCAGATTCTTTACCACTGAGCCACCAGAGAAGCCCATTAAACAATATTATTTAATATCAATATATATATTAGTGTAAATAATTTCCTAAATTGTCCATTTTTAGGGTTATGATTATTAGTTGAATGAATAGTTATAAGAAAATAATCATAATATTTTGTCACCTAATAATCTGCTTATTTTATGATTTCTCTAACTCAACCATTGGACCACACTGAGAGTCTGTTGACATGGACTATTATTAGTTTTCTGCTGCAGTTGTATGAATGATACGCTTAGTGAAAAGTCATGCTCTTTTAAGGAGCATTTGATGGTAGGCAACAGAATGAACAATTTGTAGCAGTATTATAAACAAGGATTAAAAACAAGTTCACAATGAAAAAAAAATGATCTCCAGAAAGAAGACTGTATATTAAAATCCAGATAAAATTATCAGATCTAGTTTTGAATTTGGAAGTCATAAATCAAGAACAGAGGTGGACAGAATCAGGACACCGTTTCAAGGTCACCGCTCATAGGAAACACATCGTCAAATCAGGGAAAAGATCCCCTTTTATGGCTTTACATCATGTAACATCGTTTTATATCCAAATCTATTTTGAATCTCCATTAATGTGGCTATCTTGTTCCTGTACCATGAACTGAAAAGAGAGCTTTGAAACAGTCAACATTTATTAGAAGGGTTTTAAAAGTATGTTCTCAAATTTAAATTTCATCATCTTTCATGAACCACTTATTATCTCTTTTATTATCTACCTCACCTAAATTCTCTGGAAGTTACTTGAGAAATTAAAAGGAAGTTATTGAGCATATCAATAGTTTTTTAGAGCAAGCATTAAAATGCAGTGAAGTGCAGTAATAGATTTTTTATGGGTGATATTATTTAGCTTTCCTTTATTGCTTCTAGTTATTTTTTCATGTACAAGGAAAATGTTTAGAAAAGTACAATAGATGCTCATTGTCCCCACAGTCCCAACCCCCAACCTCCAAAACAGATCTATCCCAAGGCCAGGGTAGGGGGAGTAAGATGAAAAGGAAACTAGCACTGAACTTTTAATCACTTACTTGTACATTACATTTTATCAACCACCCTGAGAGATTTAATTTTATGTAGTTCAGAGGTTAGTGGTGAAATCCCTGGAGACAGAAAGACTGGAGTATGAAACTTGTTTCTGATGATTTTTCCCTGTGATCTTACACAAGTGAGTCCAAGCTTTAGTTTCTTTATCTATAAATTGAAGAAAATACTAGCATTGACCTAACAGGGTTACAGTGAGCACAAAATAATTTAATGCATGGAAAACTTATAGAATTATATGAGAAGATACATCAAAAGCATGTCATACATACTAGCTATTATTTGAATAGTCCCTGGTAACACAGACAGTAAATTATTTGCCTGCAATGCAGGAGACCCAAGTTCAATCCCTGAGCTGGGAAGATCCTCTGGAAATGGGAATGGTTACCCACCCCAGTATTCTTGCTTGGAGAACCCCACGGACAGAGAAGCCAAGGGACTATAGTCTGTGAGGTCATAGAGAGTTGGATACAACTGAGCAACTGAGAACATATGCATGATCAGCCCCAAATAAAACTGATTGTTAATCTTTAAATAATGAAGAGAAGAATATCTGAATGTTTCAGGGCAGTGGATTTATGTATATGAATTTGACCACAGTTTTGACCCAAAGGTTTCATAATGCCATTGCATTCTCAGCAATTAACCGTTTTCATATTCACACATTCATGCATTATTCAGGTCATTTATCTTCATTAAAAGAATATAACACCTTCTAATGATCAATAATTGAATGGCTCACAAAAGTAAATTTTAATTTGTTAAAAGTCCTCAGGATTATGCAATAGATGTTTAATCTATTCCTGCAAAAGTTATCTTCATGGATAAATAAAAAAAGTACATATCAGGATTTGAGGTTTGCCTGTATTTCATGTTATTATGTAATGAATAGCACAATGGGGTTTTGGGGGCCCCAGATAAACAGTTTATTGAAATCTGTTGTAATTCAATCTAGGTCTCCATTGGACTCATTATCTGCTTCCAGGTTTGGAAAAAATAATAAAATAACAGTTTTCTCAAAATAGACATTCTAGTGCTTCTCCCAACCCTCTGCATATAAGCTGTGCCTTGAGTTTTGCATTCCAAGTGGAATGAAGTCATATACCATTACTTTTGTCTACTGCTTTCCTATTTTTCCTTTCTTTCACAAAAGCTACTCTAGTTTATAATACTTCTCTCAGTTCCTGCTCTAAGATGGGAAGTGTATGAATTGCTAGGGAAAAATACAATGATAATTTAGTGCTTATTGCAAGAATGACATCCCAGGAATGAAATACTTCTAAAATTGCATTCAAATAATCTCAGATGAAGACCATTTTCATGCTTAATAAGTAGGTCTATTCACTATATTTTTTCTGTTTGCTTCATATATTTCCCAGTGTGGCAGACTTGTAACAACTTTTGGCTCCCAAGTATGCTGTTGTTTGATTTTAATAAGGCATAAGCTTGCAGTGAACTAAATAGGCAATTTAAAGTGCTGATCTGTCTTATAGATCCCATAAACTTTCATTTCTATGTCACAGGAACGAATGAGAATGAAATCCAGTGTCATGGTAAGTAGAGTAATCTATTTCTAGATTTTTATATCCTGACACCACTACCTCTTCCCACTTTGCAGCAAGCTTTTTCTTTGGTGAGAAAACCTCCGGGGGGGTGGGGGGGTGGGGGCGGGGGTGGTGGGAAGAAATAAGTCATGGGCTGATTTCTCTGGCTAATTCTTTGAAATCTCATGTTTACCGTAACAGAGTCAGCAGACTCCCACTGGCTGCAAGTCAAAAAATTAACATCAGATTTCTCTGCATAGTAGACATTAATGCACCTTTTTGTTCAATGAGCTCCTTTAGCATATGGAATATAAAGTTCCACTCAGTGATTATGTCTTCAGCTAGCTGAATTATAGGCACTTCAAGTACTTTTTGGAGAGTAGATTTTAAATAACTCAGTTCATAGCACTTCAAATGTTCTGCTGACTTCCTGAGGGCTTCTCACCCATCGATATTCAGCATACGCATAATACAGCATCAATAAAGGACCACGTGCTTGCATGCTCAGTTGCTTCAGTTGTGACCTCATGGACAGAGGACCCCATGGACTGTAGCCTGGTGGGCTCCTCTGTCCTTGGAATTCTCCAGGCAAGAATGCTGGAGTGGGTTGCCATTTCCTTTTCCAGGTTATCTTCCCGACCCAGGAATCGAACCCTTGTCTCTTATGTCTCCTGCACTGGCAGGCGGGTTCTTTCCCTCTAGTGCCACTTGAGAAACCCAAAGGGCCACACACATGCTCAAATATCGTGTTCCTTAAAGACATGCTTGGACATTTTAAAAAGGAAAATAAACTCGTTATAAATTTTAAAATTTACAACATAGAAATTCCATATCTGTTTTGGAATTAGTTAACCATGAAATCCTGAGCAGCTACAACAGGGAAATTATTTGTGTCATACTGAAATCATCATAATTATATAAAAAATTCTTAGGTGATATTTGATCTGGCAACCTTTTCTACTTGACTAAAGGCAGCTTGTGGTAAACCCATCGCCACCAACACAGAGTGGGAAGCCATGTGAAAAGATTCAACAAGATGGAGAGAGAAAATGGCAATCCTACAACTAGAAGTGACTGTATCAGATAATTGTCAGTGTCCAGAGTCATCACATTTATTCAAGAAATGTGTTTACTTAGTATTTCTCATAATTGGAAACTCACAAAACTCAGGGATTTCTATTGTCACCGACCACAAGATATCACCCAAAGACAGGGTATCGTCCATCAGAGTAACCCTTGTGTGAACAAGTATGAAAGCTGGATTAGGACATAAAGCAGCTCTTGGAAAGCTTCACAGAGACAGCTGCCACCCTGCAGGTTTGCTTGTGCTGCAGAAGACATGCCCCTGTTCTCTCCTCTGTGTTTCTTTCACCATAGGTCAGACCTGTGTTTAAGGGGTAACTTGCTGGAATGGCTCACTTACATCTGCTCTCTGACAGATGAAGGTAGGGGCCAGACCAGAGTACATGCTGTTGGCAAGTTTCTGTGTTCATCTGTTTTTCTTCACAAAAGCGCTGGGCTGACAAATGAATCCATATCAACTTCCTTTCCTCCTAATCAGGACAGATTGATGGGCAAAGACCCATATGGTTCAAATAAGACTCTCACCTTCAGGTAGCCATCCCCCATTACATGCTTGCTTTCTGCTTCATCCTCACTTTCATAGAGCTTCCCTGGTGGCTCAGATGGTAAAGCGTCTGCCTCTGCAATGCGGGAGACCCAGGTTCGATCCCTGGGTTGGGAAGCTCTCCTGGAAAAGGAAATGGCAACCCAGTCCAGTATTCTTGCCTGGAGAACCCCACAGATGGAGGAGCCTGGTAGGCTACAGTCCATGGGGTCACAAAGAGTTGGACAGGACTGAGCGACTTCACTTTCATAGCTCACTTCTGGACAGTCAGTCACCTCTGAGTCTTTCTCATTCAATGAGTTTAGTTAAATATGTTTCAATGTCTCAGGGTGAAAAATACATATTTATTTTTATGTATGAAAACGAATGCAAAGAAATGTTTATTTTTTTCTCTCTGCATTAAATATGCATTTCAGTTGATGAAATTTAAAGCAAATTTTGCAGGATAAATAACATGGCCTGGAAATTTTTTTTTAATGTTCTCACTCTTCATGACACATTTTTAATCCCAGCATAGTCAAAGACTAAATTCTTATATGTTATAAGAGTAGCTGAGTCCATTATCCTCAAATTTGATAATTCAGGGAAAGGTAATTAATCAGAGAAAAGTATTAAATTTTATCAAGTATGAAGTACTTTCTTTTACCAGTCAGCAAATCAGCTTCTTCATGACCTTAGACAATTGTGCATTTGGAAAAAATAGGAGAAAAACTATACTGTCTTTGGACTTATCAGTTACTGTTAATAAGGAACATAATAGTTATACTCCAGTCAGTTGGTCTATTGATACTTGTTTCCCAGCTAAAACAACAAGGTTACTGTTGGAGAAACCAACAAACAAAAAAAGAGCAAAACTGAGGTTCTTTGGTGAGTCTTCAGATGTAGATGGTCCAAAGGAACAGAGAGTTTGCTCAAGATCCTTGGGGTAAACCAGTGACTGCATGGGGCAGGCTGCTTCTACCTGAAAGCACTCTGATGCCAGAAGCCACTGATTACAATACGTTTATTTGCAAGTTTTTGTTCTTTATCCCCAAGGCTATTTTCTTTTCTCTCCTGGTAAAAAGTTCTAAATTATTAGGAGACTCTCTTCTCCTTAAATCATAGTAGTCCCAAGATTCTTGTCAGTGATAATCACCAGTTATGTGAAGTTAGGACAAATCAGATGGTATAAAAAATTCATTAAAACAAGTGCAAGAAGGAATTCCATTTCAAGGGGTCAAAATCCTACCATTCATGATACAAGCTCACCATCCATTTAATGAACAGTGTTGTCAGTTTGGACTGAGGGCAGTCCTAGGAGATGATGGTCCATCCTGTAGCCTAGGCTGAAAACCTACCAGAGAAGAGACTGGCAAAAGAAAAATACAGTCTCCATAGACAGCTAGACTGTGTGTGTGTTTGTAGAAAGTGGTGCCTGTGGTGGGGGATAAGAACTTATACAGAAACTGCAACTTATAAGACAGGCTGATATATTACTCACAGAAGAGATAATTTTACCAAGCAAGAACATGACATATATCACAGGCTATCTGCAATTAGTTCAGTTCAGTTCAGTCGCTCAGTCGTGTCCCGACTCTTTGCGGCCCCATGAATCCCAGCACGCCAGCCCTCTCTGTCCATCACCATCTCCCGGAGTTCACTCAGACTCACATCCATCGAGTCCGTGATGCCATCCAGCCATCTCATCCTTGGTCGTCCCCTTCTCCTCCTGCCCCCAATGCCTCCCAGCATCAGAGTCTTTTCCAATGAGTCAACTCTTCGCATGAGGTGGCCAAAGTACTGGAGCTTCAGCTTCAGCATCATTCCTTCCAAAGAAATCTCAGGGCCGATCTCCTTCAGAATGGACTAGTTGGATCTCCTTGCAGTCCAAGGGACCCTCAAGAGTCTTCTCCAACACCTCAGTTCAAAAACATCAATTCTTCGGCACTCAGCCTTCTTCACAGTCCAACTCTCACATCCATACATGACCACAAGAAAAACAATAGCCGTGACTAGATGGACCTTAGTCGGCAAAGTAATGTCTCTGCTTTTGAATATGCTATCTAGGTTGGTCATAACTTTTCTTCCAAGGAGTAACTGTCTTTTAATTTCATGGCTGCAGTCACCATCTGCAGTGATTTTGGAGCCCCCCAAAATAAAGTCTGACACTGTTTCTACTATTTCCCCATCTATTTCCCATGATGCAAAAGTAGGAAGTCAAGAAACACCTGGAGTAACAGGCAAATTTGGCCTTGGAATGTGGAATGAAACAGGGCAAAGACTAATAGAGTTTTGCCAAGAAAATGCACTGGTCATAGCAAACACCCTCTTCCAACAACACAAGACAAGACTCTACACATGGACATCACCAGATGGTCAACACCAAAATCAGATTGATTATATTCTTTGCAGCCAAAGATGGAGGAGCTCTATACAGTCAACAAAAATAAGACCAGGAGCTAACTGTGGCTCAGATCATGAACTCCTTATTATCAAATTCAGACTCAAATTGAAAAAGGTAGGGAAAACTGCTAGACCATTCAGGTATGACCTAAATCAAATCCCTTATGATTATACAGTAGAAGTGAGAAATAGATTTAAGGGCGTAGATCTGATAGATAGATTGCCTGATGAACTACGGACAGAGGTTTGTGACATTGTACAGGAGACAGGGATCAAGACCATCCCCATGGAAAAGAAATGCAAAAAAGCAAAATGGCTATTTGGGGAGGCCTTACAAATAGCTGTGAAAAGAAGAGAGGTGAAAAGCAAAAGAGAAAAGGTAAGATATAAGCATCTGAATGCAGAGTTCCAAAGAATAGCAAGAAGAAATAAGAAAGCCTTCTTCAGTGATCAATGCAAAGAAATCTGCAATTAGAGTTCCCTGATATCAGCTTAATCAGACCCGTATGTTCCAGAAATAAAATGACAATACAGATAAACATCCCTCTAGCTCCACATGGACCGCATGTTCTAAAGATGAGACTATCCCAGGACTTTGCCTGTTTTATGCATCCTGACCAGTCCTTGCTAAGACAAACTGATGGCTGACCTCATTAGCCTATCATGATCTAGGGCTTCCTCGGTGCCCCTAGTGGTGAAGAACTCACCTGCCAATGCAGGAGATGCAAGAGACATGGGTTAGCTCCCTGGTTCGGGAAGATCCCCTGGAGAAGGGCGTGGCAACCCACTCCAGTATTCTTGCCTGGAGAATCCCATGGACAGAGGAGCCCGATGGGATACAGTCCTTGGGTTCACAAAGAGTCAGACTCAACTGAGATGACTTAGCAGGCACACATCGCCTTCTAAGATTATCCTTCTTTAACTTCTCATATGAAATTCCCCACGATCAGTCTCGTGTTTATCATCCTTTGCTGCAAAGTAAATAAATACACATTTTTGAATTTTTTGGCCACCTGTATTTTAGGTGGTCAGTAGTTGTGGCTTCTATCAACCGTTAACAAAAGTAGTGTTTAGTACCATTGTAGAATTGTTGTGAAACACATAGTTAAGCGTTTACAGTGCAATACCAAATTTTTAAATGGCTAGAAAATCTTGTGCTAACTCATTTAAAATATTTGCCTCTTTACTGCTTTTCCTTTTGTGAGTTTGCTTTTGTCTTTGGCTGTACTGATCCCCTTTGTCTTTGGCTGTACTGATCTCCTTTGCCGCCCGGGCTTTCCTTTAGTTGTGGTGAGTGGGGGCTACTCGCTAGTTGTGACACGTGGACCTCTCACTGCAGCGGCTTCTCTCATTGCCGAGCACAGGCTCTAGGATGCTCAGGCTTCAGTAGTTGTCGACGTGGGCTCAGTAGTTACAGCTCTCGGGCTCAAGCACAGGCTTAGTAGTTGTGGTTCATGAGCTTAGCTGCTCCATGGCATGTGGGATTTTCCCAGACCAGGGATCAAAATCCATGTTTCCTGCATTGGCCGGTGGATTCTCTACCACTGAGCCCCTAGGGAAGCGCTTCTTTATTGCTTTTAATTAAATCTTCAATCTGATGAATGGAAAGAAAATTAGAGATAATTTTTAAGAATGACTAAAAGGAAAATATTTACAAGAAAATACTTTTCATTTGCATCTCTGTTGGGAAGGGGTTCAGTGACTGTAAGCATTAATGAAAATTCATACTTATGAAATAAATCTCACTTCATTTTTCTAAACCGGTATGACTATCTTTGCAACACTGAGTTTTTTTTTAAAAGGCAAATCCTGTATCCAAATGATCAATTTATTCCACGCCTTACAATAGAGACAGAGGAAAAAATATGTAGTGTAATCAAGTGCTTTTTCCCCTAATATATTCTTTTACACTTTCAGAAAACTCTAATTTCTCTGTCACTATCTGACTTAATAATACCCCAGATATTTCTTGTCTTTGTATCATGCTCAGGACGAATCAGAGATTTTATGAGCTTCAGGCTAACCAAAGCAAAGCAATTACATGAATTATCTGATACTGAAAATGTGTGTCATTCAGGCTACTATGATTATACATAAAATGATAAAAGCTACTTTACATTTTAATATCAGATTTACCTTTTATCCTCACAGGGAAATATGCATGCATACAGTAAAGCTATAGTTAGAAACTGAATAATCACAATCCTGGTTTCTTACATTATTATGATTATTTTAGTTCATTAAATATTTATTTCATTAAATACTCTATAAAGAGTTGATGGTCAAGCTCTATTTCAAAACGTTTGAAATATAAGTTCTGACTCATAAACGATGCATTTTTGAAGTTTGAGAAGGCATAGGTGAAGAGTTACAACCATTAATATGTTGACCAGAAAGGACTAATTTTTCTTCATCGTTTAGGCTACATTTGAAACAACAGAAAATCCATTTAGTTACAAGAATAATCATATCATCCACTTCATTTCCCCAAAATAAGTATACTTGAGTTGAAGGGAAAATGAAAATGCCCCATTTGCAGTGGAACTCTTATTTCTATTTTGAGGTCATTAGTTCATTCAATTCCAGAAAATTAAATCAATTCAGGGAATGAACATTTCACACTATAATCTACAACAGTAAACTCAGTGCGTTTTTGCCCCTATTTTAAACGGCTAAGCTAGTTAGGATAATTCTTACTATGCATGTTTTACCTTCATTTTGAGAGTTTACCATGTCTCATTCGGTTTCCCAAACTGCTTTTTTTCTTGGAATGAACCTAAAGATAAGGGCCATTTAAAATAAAGATATCTCTGAACTCTCTTATTTGAAGATTGGGTCACAGCATCTGCACCTAATTTTACCTTAATAATGTTGCTGTGAAAGTCTGTGTAAATCAAGAAGCTAATTGTGTATCCCTATGCATTTATGGTATTTATTATTTGTTGCTCAGCCACTTCAGACGTGTCCAACTCTTTGTGACCCCATGGACTGTGGCCCACCAGGCTCCTCTGTCCATGGAATTCTCCAGGCAAGAATACTGGAGTGGGTAGCCATTCCCTTCTCCAAGGGATCTTCCTGACCTAGAGATTGAACCTAGGTCTTCTGAATTTCAGGCAGGTTCTTTACCATCTGAGCCACCAGGGAAGCCCACTGTTTGAACTGCATAGTACAGCAGAGAATGAGAATTGGATAGTAAATAAATAATAAAGCAAATTCTCACTCTGTGTTGTACTCTGTAGTTCAAATAGTTGAGGCATGACTTTAAATTCTGTGATTTGTTGAAAATGATTAATCTTGGCATGTTATAATGTGCAACACACTCAGAAAATAGCTTTAAAAGTTAGCATTCCCAACCTGGAAGTGCACAATCCACACTGAGATAAAAATTCCTTAAGCAATATTTTCTGATAATACATATAATAAATATTTAGAAAATACTGGAAAACTTCTTAGGGTAAAAAAACCCCCCCAAGTTAGCATGATTCTACCATCCAGAAATAACTCACATTAATATTTCATAAATAGCCTTTATATGGATATTTTAAAATCTAAATTGGAGTCATGAACATAAGGCACTCTGTAATGGTATATTACATTGTGTAACCTGCCTATTATACTTAACAGCAAATTGTTTTCCTAGATTCCTGAGTATTCATGCATATGTTGCAAAGCTAATTTAACCTATTATGATCAGAAAAGCACCCAGGTGAAAGTCTTAACTAGAAATGACCCATTGTCACATAGGATTGACCAAAGTAGGTCTGAAATCTAGGTGGCTGAGCCAGTTCTTTTTACCAATTGTCCTTTGGTCCTTTTTTAAGCAGAGAGAAAGTGGATCCATATCAACACGTAGAAACTTCCCCATCCTCTGGTCTCCTTCCCTTTGTATTTCTGCTTCTTTTTCTTAGGTAGCAACTCTGCTACTCATTGCTGTTCTCTTAATCCATATGTTGTTGCTATTCAGAGAGGAAGACAGGAGAAAAAACTATATATATATATCCCTAAAGGAGGGCATGGCAGCCCATTCCAGTATTCTTGCCTGGAGAATAGAAGCACACAGCATATATATATATATATGCTGTATGCTTAGTCACTCAGTTGCTCATATATATATGTGTGTGTGTGTGAATGTATATGCGTGTATATATATGTATGCATGAGTGTTAAGTCCCTTAAGTCGTGTCTGACTCTGACCCCATGGACTGCAGCCCGCCAGGCTCCTCTGTCCATGGGATTCTCCAGGCAAGAACACTGGAGTGGGTTGCCGTGCCCTCCTCCAGGGGATCTTCCCAATCCAAGGATTGAACCCAGGTCTCCCACATTGCAGGGGGATTCTTTACCATCTGAACCACAATGGGAGTCCATGAATACTGGAGTGGGTAGCCTATTCCCTTCTCCAGGGGATCTTCCTGACCCAGGAATAGAACTGGGGTTTCCTGTATTGCAGGCAGATTCTTTACCAACTGAGCTACCAGGGAAGCTTATATATATATCTATATCTATATATATATAGATATATATATAATTGTTTTTAATATTGAGATCCTATTGCATTAAAGACAGACACTTTCTCAAACAGAGGTAATGATGCTGAGATACAGAAGGGTGATAGATATACAATACTCAAATAGTCCATGATTGAGATGGTGACATATTACTCTATCATATGGATATGCCACAGTTTATGTTGCTAATCTATTACTCTAAAAACGAAACTATTTATTTTTTCCCAGTTATAAATAATAATGCAATGGCAATTGTATTTTCCTTCGATAGTACCTTTAGGATGAATTTCTGGAGGTGAACTTTACAGCCAGGCATATGAAAATGTTCATGAAATGTAACTGAAAATGCCATGTCTAATACAGAGATGTAGTGTATACTCTGTGGTGGTTGGTTGCTGTCTATTTGCCTTCACATCCTCCAGTCATGACCCTAACATCCATTCTTGGCCCCTTCCTGCTCAAATCCTGGGGAGTCTGCAGGCAGGAATTTGATAACATCACTTGGGCTTCCTTGTCCTTTGGTTTTGAGTCAGGCTCAGTCAAAGGGAGGCACCAGCAGGAGAGGCCTTGGTGCTTTACTCCTCCTTACGATGCCCTTCAGGGCAACCACACTGCTACTGGTAGAACCTGCATTGTCCTCAAAGATTCAGAGTGTGCCATCTGTTTCCTGCTGGGATGCAGGTTGACATATATTGTTGTTGTTCAGTTGCTAAATCATGCCCGACTCTTTGTGATCCTGTGGACTGTGGCACACCAGGAGTTTGCTCAAATGCACGTCCATGGAGTCAGTGGTGCTATCTAACTATCTCTTCCTCTGCTACCGTCTTCTTTTGCCTTTAATCTTTCCATCATCGGGATCTTTTCCAGTGAGTTGGCTCTTTGCATGAGTTGGCCAAAGTATTGGAGTTTCAGCTTCAGCATCAGTCCTTTCAGTGAATATTCAGGGTTATATACAATAACCCAGAATATTCAGGATATATACAATAATATATAATATATATTATCTATCTATCTATACAACCCCACACTGACTGAGGATGCCACCTTCAAAATACCCTTGAGAATAGAAAGGATGACTTAATATAAAAGCTGACAATTTGAAAAAAGTTTTAGGAGAAAAAGGCACCTCATTTTAATTTAATTTCTTTGTTACCTAATGAGGCTGCGTTTTGTAATATACAATTAAATTTTTATATATATTTAATTTGGGGGACATGAACATTCTAGCAACTGCTTGTTTGTCCACCTTTTAAAGAAGGGGCTATCATTTTCTTATAGCTTGAAAAGCATCTTTATATAGTAGGAATATCAAATATCAAATTTGATATTTAATTTTGCTTTAGGAGTTTTAAAAAACACTCCTTTGTCATTTCTACCATTTTTCTTTTTACCTTTAAAAGGTCATTTCCCAATTCCAGTGTCAGCTTCACTTGACACACAGATGAAAATTCTTATCTTACAATAGCAAATAACCAAACTTGATCACAAATATCCTAACCTTCTAAAGTGGGTTCGGAAAGGTGTTCCTGACTCCTGGACTTTCTGGTCTCAGCCATGAATGATCCAACTTGCTGTAGCACTCTAGTTAGTATCTGTCAAAAGATAAGACTCGAACTCATGAGCAAAACCACGTGTCTGCCTCCAGCAGTCACTACCTAATCAGCACTACTTCTTTTTTGTTCTGCCTCCCACACCTTACACGGTGTCTCTCCGAGGAAGAACACAATCTGAACTCTGTTGTGAAAAGAATCCAAGAAACTCTGTGAGCAGTTAGAAGGGTAAGACTATTCCTGAAAAATCAACAAACTGTGTCTGGTAAGTCTACCCTCTTGGACAATTAGTTCCTTATACATCTTAGTCTCATATTTGAACTTCCAAACTCATCAGTGGCAACATCATATTTTTCCCAACATGGTGCCAGGAAGATGTTCTCATTAATAACCCCAAAATAGGAGACCAAAATTTCTTACAAGTCTCTGTAGCTTTCTGTCATGCAAATTCATGTTCTAGTCTAGTCATCATCCCCTTTAATATCATATAGCTTAATCACCACTCATATACAATATTAGTGGAAGTGAATGAGCTGCTACAATTTGTCACAAGGTTGTAGTTGGTATTTATGAGATTTTTTTTTTCCAATAGAATTTCTTTTTCTCTTTGGCCTCAGCTAGGTCCTTATCTAATTATGGTTCTTAGCCTCATAGATTGTACCAGGGGTGTGGTCCAGTTCTTTCAACCCCATGAACAGAGGATCCCATGGACCGTATCCTGCCGGGCTCTTCTGTCCACTGGATTCTCCAGGCAAGAATACTGGAGTGGGTTACTGTTTCCTTTTCCAGGGGATCTTCCTGACCCAGGGATTGAACCCGTGTCTCTTGCATCTCCTGGATTGGCAGGCAGATTCTGTACCACTGCGTCTCCTGGCCAGGATGCATGTATGCTAAGTTGCTTCAGTCCTGTCTGACTCTGTGTGACCCTGTGGATATAGCCCGCCAGGCTCCTCTCTCAGTGGGATTTTCCAGGCAAGAATACTGGAGTGGGCTGCTATGCCAAATTATCACTGAAATTGACTGAGTCATTAACAATCTTAATTATTTGAAGGTGTTGTACTGTTTCATTCACTCATAGCACTGGACAGGGGCAAATTCCAGGAATTCTTCTTGAGGCAGTTTCTAGTAGCAATTAAATTTTCCCCTTGATCAACAGGATCAATTAACTGTAATTCTGTTTGTTGCTCATGGATGGGTCATAAGTGACGATGTGGCAGCCTCAACTTGCAATTCAAGTTGACCACTGTTGTCATTTCTGGTGGAAATATATCTTCTTTGGGATCTAAGACTTATACATTAGTGGTGTCCAAGATTCTGGGAAGTTGTTTAGTTGCTCAGTTGTGTCCGATTCTTTGCGACTCCATGGACTGTAGCACACCAGGCTTCCTTGTCCTTCACAGATTCCTTGAGCTTGCTCAAACCCATATCCATTGAGTCAGTGATGCCATGCAACCATCTCATCCTCTGTCATCCCCTTTTCCTCCCACCTTCAATCTTTCCCAGCATCACAGTCTTTTCCAATGAGTCAGTTCTTCGCATCAGGTGGCCAAAGTATTGGAGCCTCAGCTTCAGCATCAGTCCTTTCAATGAATATTCAGAACTGATCTCCTTTAGGATGGACTGGTTGGATCTCCTTGCAGTCCAAGGGACTCTCAAGAGTCTTCTCCAACAGCACAGTTTGAAAGCATCAATTCTTTGGTGCTCAGCTTTCTTTATGGTCCAGCTCTCACATCCATACATGACTACTGGGAAAACCATAGCTTTGACTATAGGGACCAGTGTCAGCAAAGTAATGTCTGTGCTTTTTAATACAGTGTCTAGGTTTGTCATAGCCTTGCCTCCAAAGAGCAAGCATCTTTTAATTTCATGGCTGCAGTCACTGTCTGCAGTGATTTTGGAGCCCAGGAAAATGAAATCTGTCACTGTTGCCACTGTTTACCCATGTATATGCTATGATGTGATAGGACCAGATGCCATGATCTTTGTTTTCTGAATGTTGAGTTTTAAACTAGCTTTTTCATTCTCCTCTTTCACCTTCATCAAGAGGTTCTTTGGTGCCTCAAATGTCTGATGCCATATTCTGATGTCTGCTGACAGCTTTTCAGCCTCACCCCTGCTCCCCCTCCTGCCCTGCCCCTGGGCAAGCTGAGAGGAAGCCTTCCTTTGCTGCAGTGGTGGGAGGTGCAAACCAGAGGTGCTCCTGCGGATGCCTGGGACCCTCCCCCAGCTCTGGACCCAGATGAGATCAGAACACCCACACAGTCTCCTTTCCTGCTCTTTCAAGCAGTGATGAATCAGAGGAGTGATGTGATCACCCTCCTTTTGTTCCTGAATTTAAGGGCAAAAAAAAAAAAAAAAAGTTCACCAGGAAGATAGTTGCTGAACTTTTTTCTGTAGATTTTCTTCCTCAGAGTGTCAATTAGATTTGTCTGTTTAACAACCACATCACAAATCCGCACCTTCAAAAGGCATCATTTATTATCGTTAGGTGGTGATTTTGTGGGGAGAAATTTGGGCTGGACTAGGTTGGCCAGTTCTTTACTGGTCAAGATAGTATTTCTGGTAAAGCAAACCTTATAGCACTGCAAAATGACCTCCTTTATTTCTAGAACTTCATTTTGCCTTAAAGTCTACTTTGTCTTATTAAAATATTAATATAGGTACAGGCATGCCTCATCTTAGATAGATATGCATGTCATAGATATTGCCTTTTTTTTTTTTTTTAGAAATTAAAGGTTTTTGCAATGCTGCACCAAGTAAATCTTTTGTTTCTACATTCCCAACAGCATTTGGTCAGTTTGTGTCTCTGTGTCACATTTTGAAAACAATATTTCAAACTCTCCCCACTAGCAAAAAGATTACAGTTTGCTAAAGGCTTAGATAATGATAGTTAGCATTTTTTAGCAATAACATATTTAAAAATTGAGGCATATTTTTAAAACTTAGTGCTATTGCACACTTAATAAACCAGAGTACAATGTAAGCATAATGTTTATATGCACTGGGAAACTAAAAAATATGCGTGACTTGATTTATTGTGATATGTGCTTTATTGCTCTGGTCTGGAACTGAATATACAGTATTTCTGAGGTCTGCCTATATATCAGCTCTGAATGGTGTTTATAAGGTATTATCTTTTCATCACTTTAAATTTTCTGTACACATATTTCAAATATATCTCCTAAAAGTCAGTATATACTGTTTGTACTTTTCTTCATTTAGATCATCACAGGGATCATTGCCCATCTCCTTACATATGGGACTTTCATTATATCATAGTACTCTATTTTTCTTATTTGCATTCAGTATTTTACTTCTCATTTCCCTTCTTGTTGATTGATTGAAATATTTTTATTATTCCATTTTTTTCATGTTGGTGGGCTAAATACTCTTTCATACTTCTTTAGTTGTCAAGCTAGATATTTTATGCTCTTATTTAATTCAACAAATTCTTTCAAACACAATATTTACTTTTAAAATTCAATGTTACTTTTATTCACATATTTCACATTTTTCTTTGATTTTCACAATTAAACATGTTAAATCTTCTAACTGTATCATTGCTGTCTGCTCCTCTCCTGTAATTTTTATTATTTTGTCTTTCTGTGCCTCATTCTTGATATTCTTCTAATCTATTTCCCATTCACTAATGTTCTCTTCAGCTGCTAGTAAATCTCACTTCCTGTTACATTTTGCTCCTGAGTTCCCAATTTTAGTAATTGCATTTTTAGTGTAGAATTTCCAGCTTTTTTTTTCAAACCTAGAATATATATATTTTTAATCTTTGAATTCTTTGCAGAAATGGTTATGCTTCCCTTTTATCTCCACAGTAAGCACAGTTATCTAACAATCCATATCTATTGATTATACTATCTGGAGTAACTGAGGACCCATTTTTGCTCTACATTTATGTGTTTGTTCATCTCCATTCAGATGTCACATCTTCTCAAGTCTCCAGATATCTTTGATTGTGTGCTAAACATTTTAGTAGAAATATATTTTTTGGAAATAATTGTCAAAGTGTTAGATGATGTGATATTCTTTCAGGGAGAATTTTAAACCTCTTTCAGGTATCTGAGGATATTAGAAATATATGATCAGCCAAACCCAATGACACAGCATGAGATTAGTTTGGATCACTGATATAACTCACAGAAGTGCTGTGGTCTGTGTTGTAAGGGCCTGTTTACTGCTATTTATATTTCCTTTTAGGAGGCAGCACTTTAAAGGGTGGTCATAGAGCTATGTGGATAGCAGGCTGTCTTCCAACTCCTGTGCTACTAGTTCCATGAGGATAAAGCTTTCCTGCTCATACTCTAAGCTGTTCATCTTATTTTAACGCTGGGCAGAATAATCCCAAATTTTTGGCTCATCTCACTGTGCATGCTGTGTGCTGAGTCATTTCAGTGACATCCAACTCTTTGTGACCCTATGGATGTAGCCCACCAGGCTCCTCTGGCCATGGGATTCTCCAGGCAACGGTACTGGAGTGTGTTGCATGCGCTCCTCCAGGGGATCTTCCTGACTTAAGGATCAAACCTGTCAAAGTCTCTTAAGTCTCCTGCATTGGCAGGCGGGTTCTTTTCCACTAGCACCACCTGGGAAGCCCTCATCTCACTGATATCCAGTGTATTCTACAACTTAAGTCTTGTAATTTCTTTTAATTGTATTGTGTTGCTTACTCTGAGGTTTTTCTATTTTGAGTAATACATTTAGCAGAGGAAATGATAGGTAACAAAACCACTGGAAAGTCTGAGAAGTGAAAAAATATGGAAGCTTAAGGAGTACAGAGAAGCAACTCCCAATAGTCTCAACTGTGATTGTACTAAAGTAGACGACTTGAGAAAAGACAACCATAATCTACCATGTTGGAAACCAGATTAGTGGCTGCCTAGGACTACAGTTCGGGAGAAGGCAATGGCAACCCACTCCAGTACTCTTGCCTAGGAAATCCCATGGACGGAGGAGCCTGGTGGGCTACAATCCGTGGGGTTGCAAAGAGTCAGACACGACTGAGTGACTTCACTTTCACTTTTCACTTTCATGCATTGGAGAAGGAAATAGCAACCCACTTCAGTGTTCTTGCCTGGAGAATCCCAGGGACGGGGGAGCCTGGTGGGCTGCTGCCTATGGGGTAGCACAGAGTCAGACATAACTGAAGCGACATGGCAGCAGCAGCAGGACTACAGTTCAGAGAAGGCAATGGCACCCCACTCCAGTACTCTTGCCTAGGAAATCCCATAGATGGAGGAGCCTGGTGGGCTACAGTCCATGAGGTCGCAAAGAGTCAGACACGACTGAGTGACTTCACTTTTACCTTTCACTTTCATGCATTGGAGAAGGAAATGGCAACTCACTCCAGGGTTCTTGCCTGGAGAATCCCAGGGATGGGGGAGCCTGGTGGGCTGCCGTCTGTGGGGTCGCCTAGAGTCGGACATGACTGATGCAATTTAGCAGCAGTAGCAGCAGCACTTGAAGAGATAATTGACTGAGAGGATGCAGGAGAGAACTTCTAAAGTGATGGGAACATCCTGTATCTTGATTTGGGAGGTGGTGACATGGGTGTATACATTTAGCAAGACTCACTGAAACGCACATCTCATAGTATGCATTGTAATATAAATTATACTCCAATGAAGAACTTTAAAATAAGTAAAAAAGCAAACAACAGAGAGAACTGTCAGGGTGGCAAGAGGAAGCAGAAGTCAGTTTCCTGGAGGAAGAGATTCAAAGATGACTGAAAGGTCAAAGTCATCAGTGATAGGAGGCACGATTATTCAGGTTTTCAGGAAAACCCTCTGTTAGGAGATGTTCCTGACAGTGAGAGGTTTACCTGGATAACTGATATTCTCACATCTTCTTCTGGAAGAAGCAAACAAGTTTTTCCTTTGAGACTCAGAGAAATCAAGAAGGAAGAGACAGATAGAGCAAGGTCCTTCCTTTTATAAATGATGACGTTTCCCACAGCCTGAGTGGCAAATGAGCTCGGGCAGGAAGCAGGTTTCCAGTCCTGCTGCATGGCTCCTGCTTCTGTTCACCCAGCCTCCTGAGCCCTCAGAAGTCAGAGCATGGTGTGCAGCAGGAATAAGCATGCACTTTGGTGCCCACAGACCAGCATGAGAACCCCACCTTGCTACCTACTAGCTTTGTGACTTGGGCTAAGTTATTTAAATTCTATTTGGTTCAGTGTGTTCATTGGTAAGCTGAAATCAAGACTGCCAGGAGAAATATCAATAACCTCAGACATGCAGATGACACCACCCTTATGGCAGAAAGTGAAGAGGAACTAAAAAGGCTCTTGATGAAAGTGAAAAAGAAGGGTGAGAAAGTTGGCTTAAAACTCAACATTCAGAAGACTAAGATCACGGCATCTGGTCCCATCACTTCATGGCAAATAGATGGGGAAACAGTGGAAACAGTGGCAGACTTTATTTTTCTGGGCTCCAAAGTCACTGTGGTAGGTGACTGCCGCCATGAAATTAAGACACTTACTCCTTGGAAGAAAAGTTATAACCAACCTAGACAGCATATTAAAAAGTAGACCTTTGCCAACAAAGGTCTGTCTAGTCAAAGCCATGGTTTTTCCAGTAATCATGTATGGATGTGAGACTTGGACCATAAAGAAAGCTGAGCACCGAAGAATTGATGCTTCTGAACTGTGGTGTTGGAGAAGACTCTTGAGAGTCCCTTGGATTGCAAGGAGATCCAACTAGTACATCCTAAAGGAGAGCAGTCCTGAATATTCATTGGAAGGACTGATGCTGAAGCTGAGGCTCCAATACTTTGGCCACCTGATGCGAAGAGCTGTCTCATTGGAAAAGACCCTGATGCTGGGAAAGATTGAGGGCAGGAAGAGAAGGGGATAACAGCGGATGAGATGGTTGGATGGCATCACTGGCTCAATGGACATGAGTTTGAGTAAACTCCAGGAGTTGGTGATGGACAGGAAGGCCTGGTGTGCTGCGGTTCATGGGGTCACAAAGAGTCGGACATGACTGAGTGACTGAACTGAACTGAACTGATGCTGAAGCTGAAACTCCAATACTTTGGCTACCTGATGTGAAGAACTGACTCATTTGAAAAGACCCTGATGCTGGGAAAGATTGAAGGTGGAAGGATAAAGGGATGGCAGAGGATGAGATGGATGGCATCACTGGCTCAATGCACATGAGTGTGAGTAAACTCTGGGAGTTGGTGATGGACAGGGAGGCCTGGTGTGCTGCAGTCCATGGGGTTTCAGAGTAGGGCATGACTAAGTGACTGAACTGACTGACTGATTTATTGGTAAGAGCTTCCTGGGTGGAGCTGGTGGTAAAGAACATGCCTGCCAATGTAGGAGACATAGGAGACACAGGTTTGATCCCTGGGTCAGTAAGATCCCCTGGAGGAAGGCATGGCAACCCACCCCAGTATTCTTGCCTGGAAAATCCCATGGACAGAAAAGCTTGATAGTTCATGTGGTCATACAGAATCGGAGGCAACCGAAGCAACTTAACACGTACACAGCTATGTTCCCTGGTAAATGAGAATTATCCTTGCAGTTCTAAATGTGGTCACATGTATCAAGTACCTTCTGCAGTGGCTGGAACATAGAAAGCATGATGTTAATGGTAGTTCTTACTGTGGACTTCCTTGGTGGTCCAGTGGCTAAGACTACACTCATCACACAGGGGGCCTGGGTTCAATCCCTGCCCAGAGAACTAGATCCCACATGCTGAAACTAAAGACTACCCACTACCCACAAAAAAAGAGGTTTCCCCTGCCAGCATGGAAGATCCCACATGCCCAACTAAGACTCAGGGCAACCTATATATATATATATACACATACATATTTATTTATTTATTACAGTTCTTGCTAAGATGTGGTAATAGAAACAGATGTTCATGGTTCCCTTCTGCTTAATCACTGTTCCCTCTCACTTATGTTTTGTGAGAAAACTTCCAACTCAGATAGGCTCTACCTATCTTAGCTGGTGTTATGAGCAGGTCTTTGTGCCACAAATTTCTTGTGTGATCCTTAAGTTGCTTTCAGACCCCACCCCCCAAAGAATCATACATGAAATGTAAATGGGAATTCCGGCCTCACCCCAGGGCCCCAGCCTAACGTGTGCACACTCTAATTCCTTGCACCTGTGAGTACACTATCTTGCATGGGAGCCTTAAGTCAAGGGTCTTCTGATGGGACATTAGGTAATGCAGGTGGAGTCAACACGAAGGAACCTTATATAAATGGAGGCAGTGGATTGGAGCCTCGGGCGGAAGCAAGATGGTGTGTGACTTGAAGACGGGGGTGGCAGGCGGAGAGAAGGAATTCTTGTCCAGAGCCCCCCGGAGGAACCAGCGCTGCCCAGCACCCTGATTTCCCACGTCTGAAGGTAGGAATTCACTTTCCTTGTGCTGTGGCGCTCTGTTTGCGGTGTTTTGTTGCAGCAGCGACGGGAAGCTGATGCGGGCGTGTTGGGGAGCCTGGGGCAGCTCTGCAGAGTCTCTGAGGATGCTCACGGGCCCGGCCCTGGTCCCCGGGTTTCCCTGAGCGTCTAGGACCATGTGTCCCACCAACTTCCCGCCCTGTAGCTTCAGAGGGAGAGGGCGTCTCCTTTTCTTGCGGTCAATCTGGTAGAATAGCAACCGCGTCGCCTCTAATTGTTCATGTGTTAAATGTGTCCTGTTGGTTAAGAGGGTCTTTCTGACTTGGCCAAGGATGACTCAGGGCAAACTCACCACTGCTAGTGGGACGAGCAGAAAGTTATTGTATGTTTAACCGCTGCTCAAAATGAAGAGAACAAGGGATGTATCTCTCTTCTCCAATCTCACAAGCACGCTTATGGGCCCCGAAGAACTTCAAGCAGACCACAATTTTTTTTAGAAAGGTAAAAATTAAAACGAACACATTCCACATCATTCTTAGAGATTTAAGTTGTTTACAGTAATAGCTGTCTTTTTTAGAAGAAGTGTTTAATGAGTTGTGTGTTTATATCAAGATGTATTTTTGCTGCCTTGCAAGGTATCTGGGAGAGAGTGATTTTTTTCAGACTAATGGTTGTGTGGAGAACACTGCAGGTTGAATCACTTTAGGGATAATGAAACACTCAATTAAAATAAAAACGCTTGGGTAATGGCTATCATCACAAAGGGATGTTTTATAGAGGGGAAAAAAAGCTATATTTGAAAATCTATTTTGAGTTTTCTTTTTGTGACTTTTAATGGAAGAAGGCTAGAGAAAAGGATCACTTTAAACATCCCTTTGTTTTCAAGTGAATAATCAATAGATGGAAATTCTCGCTCGGATTTGTTTCAAGGTTCTCTGAATTTTTTAACTTTCTCTGAAAGAAGATTCAGCGGTGGTAAATAGCAATGGGAGGGTGTAAGAATCATAAGGGGGAAAAAAATTCTTTACAGAGTAAAATCAAAGAGAAAGAACTGCTTTCTTGATGGATGAAACCACAAGGCTTTTTAACTTGCTGGCTCAGCATCCCAACTGATAGTTTCTCAACTTTGGCTGAAGATTGAGAAGAATCACGTGGAGGACTTCCAATGTCTAACACCTGATCCCACAGCAGAGCCTCCAGCTGAATTGGTTTGGGGTATGGCCTAACGAGTTTTCAAGACTCTTTCTCTCTGGGTAGTTCAATATTCTGGAGAAGGCAATGGCACCCCACTCCAGTACTCTTGCCTGGAAAATCCCATGGTGGAGGAGCCTGGTAGGCTGCAGCCCACAGGGTCGCTAAGAGTCGGACACAACTGAGCGACTTCCCTTTCACTTTTCACTTTCATGCATTGGAGAAAGAAATGGCAACCCACTCCAGTGTTCTTGCCTGGAGAATCTCAGGGATCGGGGAGCCGGGTGGGCTGCCGTCTATGGGGTTGCACAGAGTTGAACACAACTGAAGCAACTTAGCAGCAGCAGCAGTTCAATATTCAGCCATCCCTGCCACCAAGCCAGCATTTCTTCCTGGAATCTGTGACCCTTCTAGGATCCATCCTTAATTCATGGCCTTGCCTCCTCTCAGTTAAAAAAAGATGAAATCTGTAGCTGGCTGAGTCTTCAGTTCAGTTGCTCAGTCCTGTCTGACTTTTTGCGACCCCATGAATTGCAGCACGCCAGGCCTCCCTGTCCTCACCAACTTAGGAGGTGTGATTTCCATCCTGATATTTCTCCCTCCACAAAGGACAAGCCAGCACACAGACTAGTCTCTGTGATTTTATAAACTAAGTATTATAAAAACATGAAGACTAGGCCACCAATTTTATCTTCCCCTTAAAACATACTCCCTAGCTCAGCTCCATTTGAGTGGCTGTGGGCGGGGCTGGCAGGCAGGGGATGGGTGGATGGTGAGCAGCTATTATTGGGAGAAGCATTTCTTGCGGGGAATCCCATCCTTTATCCTGAAAAATCCTCCCTCTCTTTACTTGACCCATGTTTACACTGGTCTCTAACTGGTGCCAGTGTCCACAGGCCTGCTGTTGAAAAGTATCTTGTTAGTTGAGAAGGAAAGGAAAAAAGAATACATTTTGTAGACATATTGACATTCAACATCATCCTGCTTGAATAGAAAGTACTTCTTTGCTTTAAAAATGTACAGATTTATTTATTGTAATACTAATTCATTGAGTTAGACAAGGCTGTGGTCTATGTGATCAGATTGGATAGTTTTCTGTGATTATGGTTTCAGTGTGTCTGCCCTCTGATGCCCTCTCGCAACACCTACCATCTTACTTGGGTTTCTCTTACCTTGGACGTGGGATATCTCTTCACAGCTGCTCCAGCAAAGCGCAGGCGCTGCTTCTTACCTTGGACGAGGGGTATCTCCTCATGGCCATCCCTCCTGACCTTGAATGTGGAGTAGCTCCTCTTGGCCCTCTGCAGCCTCCGTTCCTTGGACATGGGGTAGCTCCTCTTGATCATGGCCCCTGACCTCGGACTTGGGGTAGCTCCTCTCGGCTGCTCCTGTGCCAATGCAGCCTGGCACTCTCTGTTGCTCCCCCAACCTTGGGCTAGGGGTAGCTCCTCTCTCGGCCACGCTTCTAGACCACCTGACCTGCCTCTTGAGAAACCTATATGCAGGTCAGGAAGCAACAGTTAGAACTGGACATGGAACAACAGACTGGTTCCAAATAGGAAAAGGAGTAGTCAAGGCTGTATATTGTCACCCTGCTTATTTAACTTCTATGCAGAGTACATCATGAGAAATGCTGGACTGGAAGAAGCACAAGCTGGAATCAAGATTGCCGGGAGAAATATCAATAACCTCAGATATGCAGATGACATCACCCTTATGGCAGAAAGTGAAGAGGAGCTAAAAAGCCTCTTGATGAAAGTGAAAGAGGAGGGCGAAAAAGTTGGCCTAAAGCTCAACATTCAGAAAACGAAGATCATGGCATCTGGTCCCATCCCTTCATGGGAAATAGATGGGGAAACAGTGTCAGACTTTACTTTTTTAGGCTCCAAAATCAATGCAGATGATGACTACAGCCATGAAATTAAAAGACACTTATTCCTTGGAAGGAAAGTTATGACCAATCTAGATAGCATATTGAAAAGCAGAGATATTACTTTGCCAACAGAGGTCCATCTAGTCAAGGCTATGGTTTTTCCAGTGGTCATGTATGGATGTGAGAGCTGGACTGTGAAGAAAGCTGAGCACTGAAGAATTGATGCTTTTGAACTGTGGTGCTGGAGAAGACTCTTGAGAGTCCCTGGGACTGCAAGGAGATCCAACCAGTCCATCCTAAAGGAGATCAGTCCTGGGATTTCTTTGGAAGGAATGATGCTGAAGCTGAAACTCCAATACTTTGGCCACCTCATGAGAAGAGTTGATTCGTTGGAATAGACCCTGATGCTGGGAGGGATTGGGGGCTGGAGGAGAAAGGGACGACAGAGGATGAGATGGCTGGATGGCGTGACCAACTCGATGGACATGAGTTTGAGTGAACTCTGGGAGTTGGTGATGGACAGGGAGGCCTGGCGTGCTGTGATTCATGGGGTCACAAGGAGTTGGACACGACTGAGCGACTGAACTGAACTGAATAGTAATTCAGTAATCTATGAAATGAAATAATCTGCTCTGTCAGCACTGATGAGATGCGTTTTATAGAAGCTTCTATAATAGAATCACCGTCTGCTTTCCTTCACTCAGCAATATTATTTTGAGATTCATGCGTTTTCTTATGTATAAGCATAGTTCATTCTCTTTTGCTGCTAAGCAGTCTTTCATTATTGGTAAATACCAAAATTCACCTATTCACATGATCATGGACATTTGGGTTGTTCCAGTGTTTATTACAAGTCTGTAATCACTACCCTCATTCCAGTTTTTGAATGGATATAGGGCTTCCCAGGTGGTACTAGTGGTAAAGAATCCACCTGCCAGTGCAAGAGACAAGAGAGACATGGGTTCGATCCTTGGGTCAAGAAGATCCCCTTGAGTAGGAAATGACAACCTGTTCCAGTATTCTTGCCTGGAAAATCTCATGGACAGAGGAGCCTGGCGGGCTGCAGTCCATGGGGGGTCACGGAAGAGTCAGACAAGACTGAGCATCACCACCAACATACATTCTTTCCTCTTGGGTAAATCCCTAGGAGGGGAATTGCTAGATAATATAATAGATACACGTTTAATTTTTTAAGATGCTGCTAAATTGTTCTACAGAGTGGTTATAACATTTTACATGGCTTCACCAGTGTATGAGAGTTCAAGTTCTTTTACCTCCTCACCAACCTGTGGTATTATTACTTTTTAAATTTAGGCAATCTAGAAGGTGTATTGTTGTATACCATTTTGGATTTAATTTGTATTTACCAAACAACTAATCAGGTTGATCATCTTTTCGTGTTGTTTTGCCATCCATATGTTTTTTTTTTTGCCATGTCTGTTCACATGTTTTTGTCTGCTTTTTATATTAATTTTTAAAAATTACTGGTGTTTGGGCATCCCTAATATATTCTGAACATAACTCTTTCTCAGATACATGACTTGCAAAACTCTTTTTGTTAGACTGCAGTTTGGCTTTACATTTTAACTACATAATCTGAAGATGAGAAATTTAAAATTCTGACAAAGCCAATGTTACCAATTTAGTTCATGGATTATTACTTTAAGTGTCATATTTGAGGAATCTTTGCAAGCCCATTTGAAAGACCTTTCACTTACCTTTACTTCTGGAAGTTTTAGTTTTAGGTTTTACATTTAATTATATGATCCACTTTGATTTAATTTTTGCATATTGTCTAAATTACAGAACAAAGTTCACTTTTTTCTGTGCATAGCCATGCATCTTGCCTATATTTGGAAAGCAATCCTTTTTCCTCTGAGTTGTCTTTCAAACTTTGTCAAAAATTACTTGTGCATGTGTGTGAACTCACTTCTGGATTTCGTATTCTGTTTCATGGATTGACTTGGCTATAGTGATGCCAATAACACTGATTTTTTATGACTCAAATAGTGTTCTCCAATTTTATTCTTCTAGAACTTTTCTGACTTATTTGGATTTTTGTGGGAAATATAGAATCACCTTTTCACTTTCTACAAATATTCTGTAGGAATTTCTGTCGTGATTGCATTGCATCTGTGGGTCAGTTGGGAGTTCCCTGGTAACTCGGTGCTGAAGACTCTGCCTGCCAGTGCAGGAGATGTGGGTGCAAGCCCTGTGCTGGAACTTTCCCTAGGGGAGGAAACGGCAACCTGCTCCAGGCTTCTTGCCTGGGAAACCCATGGACAGAGAAGCCTGGCGGGCTACAGTCCACGGGGTCACAGAGTTGGACACACGGCTGAAGTAACTTAGCACACACCCGCACAGAGGTCAATTTGGGGAGAACTTACATCTTAACATCGAATCAGTGTAGATGAACTTTACATTGGACAAATTCCCTTTTATCCCTCCTTTGCTAAGAGTATCAGGAAATGGATGTTGGATTTTATAATAATGCTTTTTTTCTGAATTTAAAGATTACCATGCCTTTAAAAAAATTTTGTTAATAATAGGGTGAATAGTATTGATTCAGCTTCAAATGCCAAACAAACATATTTCTACTCATGTATGTTTAAAATCTATTTATCTCCTTAGTCATCATTTTTAAAAATAATTTGTTTATGTTCATGAAAAGTAATGTTCTGCAGTTTTCTTTATAATGTCTAGTTTTGGTCTCATTGAATGTAATGAAAGCATTCCATATTTTTCTATTTAAGTTTGATAGAAATCAGTGATGACATATGTGCCAATAATTTTCCTTGTGGGAAAGCTTCTTAAATTACAAACTGATTCTCTATAATAGAGAATTGTTCAAGCTTTTCCCCTCTAACTTTGAAGGAATGTATCATTTCATTGGAGATGTTGAATATATTGTCACAAAGCTGTTCATAATATTCCCTTGAAATCCCCTTTGTATTTGTGGAATACAATTATATTCTGTAGTTATATTCTCTTAATCCTGATTTGTCTATTTCCGGACCCACTCTGACCATAGTCAACTTTCCTTTTCCCTTCTAAGAGCCAGTTTCGGTGGACATTGATTCCCCCCCCCCAACCTGCTTATATGTGCTCTGATCATTGATGCTTCCCTTCATCTGCTTATTTTAGATTCAATTTGTTCTTTTTCTATAGCTAAAATGGAGCATGATATCATGAATTTGGGTTTTCTTTTTTTTCTAACACAATTTTATACTCTACATTTCTGCCTTTGTATGGTTTTAGTGGCATTTCACTTATATTCTTTTGTATTCAGTTCAAAATGCTTTCTAATTTTCTTTTGATTTTTACCTTGACTCACATGTTATTTAGAAGTGTTGTTTCACTTTCAACTATATACAAAATTTCCAGAGATCTTTGTTAATGTGAAATTCTTTTGTAGTCACAGAATATATTCTGTATGAATTGAATCCTTTCAAATTTGAGACTTCTGTTACCATCCTGGATTTACTCATAGTAAGGGTTCCATGTGCACTTGAGAAGAATATGTATCTTCTGTTGCTGAGATTATTCTAAAGTTGTCAGTTGGATTGATTTGATTGATAGCATAACTGGAGTCTTCCATACACTTTGGGAGTTTCTGTTTATCACTTACTGGGAATAGTACTGAAATCTTTAACTGACTGTGGAAACGTCTATTTCTCCTTGCAGTTCCATCAAGTTTCGCTTTACATATTTTGAAGATATGTTATGCATATAAAGTGTAGGATTTTTATGTCCTGTAGATGAATTGACCTCTTGATCATTTTGAAAAGACTTTGCCCATTCCTGGTTATATTCTTCTGCAATTTACTTTGCCGACTATTAACACAGCTACAGCATATTTGATTAGGATGGTCTTTTACTTCTATCCTCTGACTTTTAACCTACTTAGATATTAATATTTAAAGTACATTTCTTTTGAGCAACATAAAGTTGGGACATGCCTTTTTATCTAATCTGGAAAGCTCTGCCTTGTAACTGTGTCACTTACATTCAGTAACATATGGTGGGGTTTAAGTTACATTTGAAGTTAAGAGTGGAGCTTATGACTAACCCACGTCAAATTCAGTACAAAGGAGGGCATATTTATAATCCCATATTTTGTTTAAAATACTAAATAAGAATTCTTGGATTGGTCATAAAGCTGAACATTAAAATAAACCTTTAGTTACCTTCCTGTATTTGCCTTTATGAAGTGCTAACCTAAAAGTAACTGCACTATTTAACAAGAGACTATAAATTAGTCTTATCTTTTACTGTAGAGGTGGAGGCTTTCTTTAAACAATAAAAATCTTTATTAGAGAATTTTCAGCTTTTCATGACAGTACTGTACTGTTTCTCAGTCACTCAGTCATGTCCAACTCTTTGTGACCCCATGCACTGCAGCACGCCAGGTTTCCCTGTCCTTCACCATCTCCTGGAGTTTCCTCAAACTCCTGTCCATTGAGTTGGTGATGCCATCCAACCATCTCATCCTCTGTTGTCCCTTTCTCCTCCTGCCTTCAATCTTTCCCAGGATCAGAATCTTCTCCAGTGAGCTGGCTCTTCACATCAGGTGGCAAAGAATTGAAACTTCAGCTTCAGCATCAGTCCTTCCAATTAATATTCAGAGTTCATTTCCTTCAGGATTGAATGGTCTCCTTGCTGTCCAAGGGACTCTCAAGAGTCTTCCCCAGCACCACAGTCAGAAGGCATCAATTCTTCAGCACTCAGCCTTTTTTATTGTCTAGCTGTTACATCCATTCATCAGTTCAGTTCAGTTGCTCAGTCATGTCCAACTCTTTGCAACCCCATGACTAGAGCATACCAGGCCTCCCTGTCCATCACCAATTCCTGGAGCTTATTCACACTCATGTCCATTGAGTTGGTGATGCCATCCAACCATCTCATCCTCTGTCGTCCCCTTCTCCTCCCACCTTCAATCTTTCCCAGCATCAGGGTCTTTCAAATGAGTCTGTTCTTCGCATCAGGTGGCCAAAGTATTGGAGCTTCAGCTTCAGCATCTGTCCTTCCAAACAATATTCAGGACTGATTTCCTTTAGGATGGACTGGTTAGGTCTCCTTGCAGTCCAAGGGACTCTCAAGTCTCCTCCAACACCAAGTTCAAAAGCATCGATTCTTTGGTGCTCAGCTTTCTTTATGGTCCAACTCTCACATCCATACATGACCACTGGAAAAACCATAGCTTTGACTAAATGGACCTTTGTCAGCGAAATAATGTCTCTGCTTTTTAACATGCTGTCTGGGTTTGTCATTGCTTTTCTTCCAAGGAGCAAGCATTTTTTAATTTCATGGCTGCAGTCACAGTCCACAGTGATTTTGGAGCCCATGAAAATAAAATCTGTCACTGTTCCCATTGTTTCCCCATCTATTTGTCACGAAGTGATGGGACCAGACGCCATGATCTTACTTTTTGAATGTTGAGTTTTAAGCCAGGTTTTCACTCTCCTCTTTCACTTTCATGGAGAGGCTTTTTAGTTCTTCTTCACTTTCTGTCATAAGGGTGGTGTCATCTGTATATCTGAGGCTTTGATATTTCTCCCAGCAATCTTTATTCCAGCTTGAGTTTCATCCATCCCAGCATTTCACATGATGTACTCTGCAGAGAAGTTAAATAAGCAGGGTGACAGTATACAACCTTGATGTATTCCTTTCTCACTTTTGAACCAGTCTGTTTTTCCATGGCTGGTTCTAACTGCTGCTTCTTGATCTGAATACAGGTTTCTCAGGAGGCAGGTAAGGTGGTCAAGTATTCCCATCTCTTTAAGAATTTTCTACAGTTTGCTGTGATCTATACAGTTAAAGGCTTTAGCATAGTCTATGAAGCAGAAGTAGATGTTTTTCTGGAATTCTCTTGCTTTGTCTATGATCCAACGGATGTTGGCAATTTGATCTCTGGTTCCTCTGTGTTTTCTAAATCTACCATGTACATCTGGAATTTCTTGGTTCATATACTGTTGGAGCCTGGCTTGGAGAATTTTAAGCATTACTTTGCTAGCATGTGAGATGAGTTCAATTGTGTTGTAGTTTGAACATTCTTTGGCATTGCCCTTCCTTTGGGATTGGAATGAAAGCTGACCTTTTCTAGTCCTGTGGCCACTGCTGAGTTTTCCAAATTTGCTGGCATATTGAGTGCAGCACTTTAATAGCATCATCTTTTAGGATTTGAAATAGATAAGCTGAAATTCCATCATGTACACTAGCTTTATTCCTAGTGATGCTTCCTAAGGCCAACTAGACTTCACACTCCAGGATGTCAGACTCTAGGTGAGTGATCACAGCGTCATGGTTATCCAGGTCATTATGATCTTTTTTGTACAGTTTTTCCGTGTATTTTTGCCACCTCTTGATATCTTCTGCTTCTGTTCAGTCAATACTGTTTCTGTCCTTTATTGTGCCCATCTTTGCATTAAGTGTTCCCTAGGTATCTCTAATTTTCTTGAAGAGATCTCTCCTTTTTCCCATTCTGTTGTTTTTCTCTGTTTCTTTGCATTGTTTACTTAAAAAATCTTTTTTCTCTCTTCTTGCTGTTTTGTGAAACTCTGCATTCAGAGGGGTGTATCTTTCCTTTTCTCCTTTGCCTTTCACTTCTCTTTTTTCTAAGCTATTTGCAAGGCCTCCTCAGACAACCATTTTGCCTTTTGCTTTTCTTCTTCTTGGGATCGTCTTGTTCAGTGCCTCCTGTACAATGTTATGAACTTCTGTCCATACTTCTTCAGGCACTCTATCTTCCAGATCTAATCCCTTAAGTCAAATTGTCACTTACATTGTATAAATCGGAGGGATTTAATTTAGATCATACCTGAATGGTCTAGCGGTTTTCCATACATTCTTCAATTTAAGTCTGAATTTGGTAATAAGGAGTTCATGATCTGAGCCACAGTCAGCTCCTGGTCTTGTTTTTGCTGACTGTATAGAGCTTCTCTGTCTCTGGCTGCAGAGAATATAATCAGTCTTATTTCAGTATTGGCCATCTGGTGATGTCCATGTGTAGAGTCTTCACTTGTGTTCTTGGAAGAGGGTGTTTGCTGTGACCAGTGTGTTCTCTTGGCAGAACTCTATTAGCCTTTGCCCTGCTTCATTTTGTACTCCAAGGTCAAACTTGCCTGTTACTCCAGGTATCTCTTGACTTCCTGCTTTTGCATTCCAGTCCCCTATGATGAAAAGGACATCTCTCTTTGCTGTTAGTTCTAGAAGGTCTTGTAGGTCTTCATAGAACCATTCAACTTCAGCTTTGGCATTAGTGGCTGGGGCATAACTTGGATCACTGTGATGTTGAATGGTTTTCCTTGGAAATGAACAGGGATCATTCTGTCATTTGTGAGACTGCACCAAAGTACTGCATTTCAGACCATTTTATTGACTATGAGGGCTACTCCATTTCTTCTAAGGCATTCTTGCCCACAGTAGTAGATGTAATGATCATCTGAATTAAATTTACCCACTCCTGTCCATTTTAGTTCACTTATTCCTAAAATGTCGATGTTCATTCTTGCCATCCACTGTTTGTCCACTTCCAGTTTACTTTGAATCAGTACTGTATATGTGTATAAAGTTTGTTCAGTAAATAACTGTTAAACTGCCCTGCTGTGTCATCTTGGATATTTAGTCCACTGCTTGTTGGCCTGTTGCTCACCATTGGTTTCCTAGATTCCTGAGATCATGTTGAAGCTTCTGGTCTGTTCTAAAGTTGTCAGCTGGCAGTACAATGAAGAGCAGTCAGATGAGGAAGTCATCTTGAGATACCGGAAGTCTGCAGTCCTGCTGGTCACACTCCTGATGTTGCCCAATGCTGTGTGCCGCATCTTACGTGGCCTGCATTTCAGAATTAAAAGATGTGTTTCTCACTTTTTCCACAACCTTCATACATGAGGAACCTCTTTACACATCCATCAAAAGAAGTTACTGATTTTATAAAGATGAAAGTTAAATTACAGTAACAAACAAAACCAAAGCCAAACTTGATTATGCATCCTGTGAGAAAAATTCAATGTTTTTACCTTTACATTTTATTTGATATGAATTTTATGAGCTTCCCAGATGGCCCAGTGATAAACAGTCCTCCTGCTAGTACAGGAGACATGAGTTCAGTACCTGGGTCAGGAAGATCCCCTGGAGATGAAACTGGAAACCCACTCCAGTATTCTTGCCTGGGAAATCCCATGCACCAAGGAGCCTGGCAGGGTACAGTCCATGCGACTGCAAAGAATCAAACATGACTTAGCAATTAAACAACAAGAAGTGCATTTTATATTTAAGTGATTAATGCATGTTTTATATAAAGTATATAAGAAATTGAAGTATTAATCTTACTAAAGTTGCTAATACATACAACACTAAGTCTCATGACTGGGGTTTTGACACTTCACTCAATTATTATTAACTGGAGGGGATGAATAATTTAGTTAGAAGTCAGATTTAATAAATATGTGTGTTGAGAAGATAAGTTCCTGACAGAATGGCCCTTTGTTCAATTAATATAACTATTTTTGTCCACTTATGCATACTTGTTTAAATGACAGATTTTTAAAGTCTTAGAACATTTGGTAACTTGGTTATAACATCTATAGGCCTATTAAGTTTTAATATCTACAGGCCTATCAAGTTATTGGAAAAATTAGACCCTAGAACATTTTCAGAGAAGACCATGATCCTAGCTGTGAAATCCTTGTTGCTGAGACATATAATTATGTTTTTGACAAAAAGATATGACACTTTTTAATATTTGTGTCAGCAGATAGAACTATAGACCATTTACTCAAGAATACATAAGTACTTACCTGCCAGTGATGCCCTAATATGACAATCTGAGGACAGCCCTCATAGACAGGACTTCAGTAGGATTTCACATTGTTTTCCCTCATCTGGAGGATGGTTCCTTTAGCCAAGGCAAGAGGGCGGTTATAGAGCCTCTGGTGATCGCAGCGTATTCCAATAATAACTAGTTCTGAGTCCCCCAGCACTTCTAATGTGCTCTCATAGATAGTTACATGCTGAGAAAAAGTATACTATGGTTATGCTCGAATGCATGATTTGGAAGTAGGAGGGAGATGCTGGTGTATGTCGTAAGTTCGTATCTCACTAAGCCTTCACCCATGTCTGATCTGAGTCTGCTGGGTGGGGGGAGGTTGGAGGGGAGCGGACTTGAGGAGGAAGAGCAGATAGGCAGTGCTCACCTGGGGCTGTGTGCCATCCAAGGTCACGTGTCCTCCTGCCTCGGTAATAAGTGTGGGAAGATGGACAGCTTTTGATAGACATGCAGTAAGTGGAAGCTGGTTCTGAACTGTCTCAGAAACACTTGTAAGTACTGTATTGGTATTTATGCATTTCAGAGAGCATCCTGGGCATGGAGGGTAATGGTGTTTAAATGGCTTAGTGTTACTACTAATATAATTTCCCAAGTATTTGGAAAAATAGGTTCAACTTGAGGATGCCATCAGCTCAATATCTTGTTTCTTCTCGTACATCTTACAGAAGGTTGTGTTTTCCAAAGACAGCTACGCACATACACATAAATTGTGTCTATCATCCTATATACTCTACTTACAATGCTGACATACCTGCATCGAGGTGTGGTCTGTGTGCTCTCCCCTCAAAGCTGGGTGGACTTTTGTGACTTCCTTGGCCAAGAGAATTCAGCAGAGTGTTGTTGCACGATTCCGAGACCCAGCCAGAAGACGAAATGTGGCTTCTACTGGCTCTTCTTCTCCTGGAACTCTTGGACCTGGAATGGATGGACCACTTGTATATTATTCTGGCTGAGAGTCCCAGCTAGTCCCCCAGCTTGCTATCAGCATCTATGATCAAACATATGATCAAATGCACTCCCAGGCCTGAACTTTGAGTCTTCCAGCTGTGTTCCCTGCCCTGTGGAGCAGAAATTAAGCCATCTCCAGTGTGTCCTTTATACAGCTGTGACCAATCGAAACTGATAATAAATATTTGTAGCCTCTAAGTTTGGGGTGACTTGTTACACAGCATTAAGTGACTGACATGTCTCTGTAGCTTTGGTGCTGAGTTCTTAAGATTTTGCCTGTTCTCCTCATGCACCATGCCCCCCGGCCACCCCTCCCCTACTCGACCCCCAGCCCATGTATTTCAGTCTTAAGTACTTTTGCAACAGTGGCAAGATTTAGGAGCTCTGATGTCAGTACCAGTCCCAGTGTCAGGAGGAAGAATAAGTTTCGATGAGGAGAAAGTATCCTGCAAGGAATGATTATTCCTGGAGCAGTAGAGTGAATTTGGTGGTGGAAGACAAATGTTAGATCCAACAGCACTTTGGATCCCATTTATATGTAATCTCATCACAAAGTTACCTTATAGTTTGATTAGGTTGCCCACGATTTAAAACAACATTATTAAATTCTAACTTAATGATGTAAAATATTTCACTCTTAGAATGCATTAGTAAGTAATGCTTAAACATTGTATTGTTAAAGTCATCTTAAGATTTAGAAACAAACCCACTTTTGATAGGTTAGTACTTAAAATAGATGCTTACTGGATATTGTTGAAATAAGATTTTCTCTTCAACAGGCAGTTAACATGAGTGTATGCAGCTTTTTTCTAAAGAATTACCATCAGGATTAAATGAAATTTTGCTTCTGGTCTTTGCAATTGTACTTAGTTGGCAAGTGGACATTGCATTTTCAATCTATAGATCATTTTGGTTAAAAAGTGAACAGGTTAACCCTTTTCTGAGTTACTGGAATAATGCAGGATTTCTTCTTCCTCATACGTTCTTTTCATCTATCTCTAGAGACAATATCAAGTCCTATGCTTGAGCTAGCAAATTATTGAGGGAAATTTTGCATTAATAACTTGTGACTCACAGGTAACTTACTGACAGTGATTTATGATCTTACTTTTCAACCAGGTGTGCTTATAGAGAGATAAGAAGTATTAATATTAAACTTGAACATTATTCAATAGGGAAGTTGTAAGGAAATACTTAACCTCAAGAGTTTTTGTCAATAAATAATACCGTGGGAAATGCAATGGATTCAGTGATATGGATTCATTATCATGTCTAGACAGCTTACTTTAAAAGCCCTTCAGTAGCACATCCCATAATACTTCTTATTGTAGTACAGTGTGATCAGAATTAAAACACCTAGCCCTACCAAAATTTTATGAAACATAATTTTTAATTAGAGATAGAGACATAGACATTTCCAGTGATGTAGGCAGGTGAGTGGGCCTGGCTCTCCTCCGGCACATCTCCTTGTCACCCCTCCTCTCCAATCAGAATGGTGCCCAGGTTGGACTGGAACTTATGTATTCCGTATTCGCCTTACCAGTGGTGGTGAAGTAAACCCATTCATACTCTAGGCCCCAGTTATTTTCATACTTACCACTCATAATGCTACTGTTTGCCTGAAACACTCAATACTGGGACTCCTACCCAACTGGACCTTCTAGGAGGGTCTTCCCCCATCTTGTGCTGTGCTTAGTCACTCAGTCATGTCCAACTCTTGGTGACCCCATGGACCGTAGCCTGCCAGGCTCCTCTGTCCATGGGATTCTCCAGGCAAGAACAATGGAGTGGGTTGCCATTTCCTTCTTCAAAACTTTGACTAAGTGATACCAAAAGTGATGGGTGATAATTCACTTTAAATGAGTAAATGTGGCAAATGAAAAGGAATTTAATGAAATGCTCATTATTTTCTAGCAAGAATAATTGGTAACCTGCTAGTATCAAATTTTTAAAATGCAATATATTTCTCAATACAAAAAGATCAGTGGAACTTCTGGACATAAGTCAAGATGTATAAAAATGTATTACAAAATATAAATTCATAATACAAGTTCTGAAAACAAGATGAATATATTTTTTAAAAAAAGGTGATTCTCAATCCATATTACTTTGACTCTGGGGCATTATTTTGACTAAAGTCATTACTTTCAATTCCATGCTAAGCTTTTTCCAACTAAACTTTTCTCAACAACCTTCTTTGTTGATTCACCTTTTTCTCCTAGCCTCCAAATGTTGACAGGCCCCAAAGCTTCATCCTCTTTATCCACATTTATTCATTTGGCTATTAATCATCCAGTCTTATAATTTTAAATTCTATCCATATACTGACAATGTACAAAACATACTTCTAAAATTCTAAATTCATTATATTTATCAGCTACTTGACTATATACAAATGACCATTTCAATATCAAACTCAACCACCAGCCAGTTTCAGCTACTTCCATACCTCTACTAGACCTGTGGGATTATTCCCACAGGATTTGTTTCTGAAGGCAATGGTCTTGGTAGCAGAAGACTTGGCAAATATTTGGAAACTCAAACTTAGTTCTAATGACTCATTAAAACTTGAACAGTAATGGTAATTTAAAGTTTTGTGTCTATAAGAACAAAGGGTCAAAAAAAAAAAAAAGCTGAAGCTATGCTTTCAAAGAGTGATTGTTTAGAAAGGAGGAAGATGGGATGATCAGCAGAAGTTTGAAAGATAAACTTAAGTCTTCAAATCCAGCTTATCTATAACTGCAACTAAGAGTTTCCTAAAGCACCACAGACAAATATGTCTGTCCTCTGAATTATCTGCAATTAAGCTGTCCCATGAAAACATTCACATGCTACCCGATATTATAATTATTTTCAGATAGAAACTTGTTTCCACTGAAAAGTTAACTATTCAAGGCACACCAGGTTTCTGGTGCTAGAAATGCTTAGCATTATAGCTTATGCATCAGTTCAGTTCACTCAGTCGTGTCCGACTCTTTGCGACCCCATGAATCGCAGCATGCCAGGCCTCCCTGTCCATCACCATCTCCCGGAGTTCACTCAGACTCACATCCATCGAGTCAGTGATGCCATCCAGCCATCTCATCCTCTGTCGTCCCCTTCTCCTCCTGCCCCCAAGCCCTCCCAGCATCAGAGTCTTTTCCAATGAGTCAACTCTTCGCATGAGGTGGCCAAAGTACTGGAGTTTTCAGCTTTAGCATCATTCCTTCCAAAGAAATCCCAGGGCTGTTCTCCTTCAGAATGGACTGGTTGGATCTCCTTACACTCCAAGGGACTCTCAAGAGTCTTCTCCAACACCACTGCTCAAAAGCATCAATTCTTCGGCGCTCAGCTTTCTTCACAGTCCAACTCTCACATCCATACATGACCACAGGAAAAACCATAGCCTTGACTAGATGGACCTTAGTCGGCAAAGTAATGTCTCTGCTTTTCAATATGCTATCTAGGTTGGTCATAACTTTTCTTCCAAGGTGTAAGTGTCTTTTAATTTCATGGCTGCAATCACCATCTGCAGTGATTTTGGAGCCCCCCCAAAATAAAGTCTGACACTGTTTCCACTGTTTCCCCATCTATTTCCCATGAAGTGATGGGACCAGATGCCATGATCTTAGTTTTCTGAATGTTGAGCTCTAAGCCAACTTTTTTACTCTCCTCTTTCACTTTCATCAAGAGGCTTTTTAATTCCTCTTCACCTTTTGCATAATGGGTATTTAATCATTAAATAAATACTTCAAAGAAAAAGTATCATGTAGACTAATTTAAAATTAACTTCTAAAATGCCTAAAGTCAAGAAAAAAGTGATGTGTTTTCATGCTGAACATTGTTTGTACTTCTCTTTTCTGTGAATATAATTAGAAATGAGATTAATTGTAGTTAGGAATATGCTTACCGCTAAGACTAGCTTTAAAATGCCTGATTTCTTTGTGCCATGAAGACAAAAGATATAGACTTTAGATGTTTGCTTTCATGAGAAATTCTTTTCCTTCCTTTGGCTTAGTAAAAACATCTTAGAAATCTTCAGACATTCTAAGTTTCTGGAAACAAAATCAGTGGCATTTTAAAAAGCAGGTTGTTAGACTATGATTTATTATAGCAATTACTTTCCAAAATTATAAAATATAGAAGCACCAGATCTGAGGGCAGGGACATTTTTTATCTTTCAGTCCCAGACTTTAGTGTGATCCTGTAAAATATCACACGTAAAAGAATGAAAATGGCTAAAGTGTATTTGTGTCAACATGTGTGTGTGTGATCCTAGATTACATGTTCACATTGTAATATAAATACTTCCCAACATTCTTAGAAAAGGATGAAACAAAGTAGGATCTTACTATATAGGGTATTATATAAGATATAAAGAAATATAATTTTGTTCTGCAATTTTTTAAGGGGAAACAATGGAAACAGTGATAGACTTTATTTTCTTGGGCTCCAAAATCACTGCAGATGGTGAATGCAGCCATGAAATTAAAAGATGCTTGTTCCTTGGAAGAAAAGCTATGACTGATCTAGACAGCATACTAAAAAGCAGAGACGTTACTTTGCCAACAAAAGTCTGTCTAGTCAAATCTATGGTTTTTCCAGTAGTCATGTATGGATGTGAAAGTTGGACTATAAAGAAAGCTGAGGGCTGGAGAATTGATGCTTTTGAACTGTGGTGTTGGAGAAGACTCCTGAGAGTCCCTTGGACTGTCGGGAGATTAAACCAGTCAATTCTAAAGGAAATCAGTCCTGAATATTCATTGGAAGGACTGATGTTGAAGTTGAAGCTCCAATACTTTGGCCACCTGATGTGAAGAACTGGCTCGTTATAAGAGACCCTGATTTGGGGAAAGATTGACGGCAGGAGGAGAAGGGGACAACAGAGGAAGAGATGGTTGGATGGCATCACCGACTCAATGGACATGAGTCCGAGCAAGCTCTGGGAGTTGGTGATGAACAGAGAAGCCTGGCATGCTGCAGTCCATGAGGTTGCAGAGCCAGACACAACTGAGTGACGGAACTGAAGGGGAAAAGTGACTTATGCATAGGAAATGTTACATAACCATTCAGGACAAATACAGCTGAATATATTAATGAGTAAACTACTAGGCTCTGAGTTATTTATTTGCCACCTGTCATCTTTTAAGACTATCATCCCAGCTTCCCAAGGAAGGGGCATTTCCCTCTGCTTTGGTGAGGTGGTATACCTGCACACTTGCCTACCTCTTCATTACAGACTACTTGGGATACTTCTGCTCTTCTTGATCTATAGTTAGATACCTGGTAGGTAATATTGGCCAATCGTATACTTCTTTCCTGGGACACTGAGGCTTGATTGTTACAGTAAGGAGGTTAAAGCCTCCACAGTTGATGCATTTGACTAACGTGCCTATATAAGTGTGTATTGGTCCTAACTAATGATAACTGCATGTCTACAACTGGTCCAGTTGTTTTTATGTTGCCTTGGGTCTTTTGAATGATCTTACATCCTTCCAACAGCAGTTGCAGTTACTCAAAGTTATGCTGAGTTGCTCGTTTTAATCTTCTTTAAAGTTTTTATTTGGTCTCTTAAAAATCCCAACTAAAACAACTATTAAATAGGTACTAGATGAGATCAGAGGTGGAAGAGATTGTTCTGTGCTGGAGTCCTCCAGTAACATTTTCCCAAAGAAGAAATGTTTGATGTGGGACTCAAAGGATGGGTAGAGATTGTTTATGTTAAATGAGATAGGAATAATACTTCGGTGATGGGGGACAGCCTGGTACCAATAATTGGAAGCTGAAAAATGGGTACCAGGTTTGGAGGAAAGTGAGTAGAAAAAATGACTTTGTTATAAATGCAAGAGTGGGACAAGAGATTGAGAATATACTTTCTAAATCTTGATGCTGGATTTAAGAATTTAAGCTTTTTTTTAATAGTATGGACCTTGTACATAAAGCATTTGAAGATGCTGCATCCAGGTTAGGCTGCAAAAGATGATGAACCCCTAATTAGAAAAGAAATATTTATTGTAATTGCAGATTAATAAAAAGAATGATCATTCATTCAGTTTTGACCTTTATCTTTTGAGTTTTTAGTTTCAAATTACAGATAACCTGGTACATAGAATACACATAAAAGTTGATAACTGCACATCTATAAATCTTAAATATAACTCAAGAAAATTGAAGAATAGCAGAAAATATAGCATAAAATTATAGGAATAGCAGAAAAATCCTAATTTTCTAAATTAATTTTTGATAATTTTGAATAAGATTTGTGGGGAAGTAAAATTAAGGCAAGAAGTCACAAAATTATAGAATATATCTTTAAAGGGGTTTTTGATAATTAAGAGAAATTAAGGTAGAAATTCTGATTATAAAGTAGAAGGAAATTGTATCCACATATAAAATTAGATCAGTAAAAACAGTGAAAGTATTAGTCACTGAGTTGTGTCTGACTCTTTGCAATCCTGTAGACTGTAGCCCATCAGACTTCTCTCCATGGGATTTCCCAGGCAAGAATCCTGGAGTGCGTTGCCATTTCCTTTCCCAGGGGATCGTCTAGACCCTGTTCTCCTGCCTGGCAAGCAGGGTCTTTACCATCTAAGCTACCATTAGATCAGTATTGACATACAATCCATATAACTCAGGATCCAAAATTTGGTGGGATCTTACGTAACCACTCTGATTTCTATGTTAACTAAATTAACAGGAGAAATTTTAGAGCAGTGTTTTTATTACTTTGGTTGATGAAAAGTAAATGCTGCAATCAATCATCTAAATGTAATTTTGGCATTATGGCTTAGGCAAAGCATCTGGATTTTGATAGAAATTGTGTTTCCATTAACTGCACACGGTTTAACTCTTTAGATAATTTAGTCTATAGATATTTCCTTTTAAGTTTTAGTCTACTGACTACTCTGAGTTGACAAATGATAAGAAAAGAATGGAGCTTTGATACTGAATACCGTTAACCTGTGCTGCTCAGAGTGGTGGCCATTACCCATGTGTTCCTACTGAGCTCTTGAAACGTGGCTGGTTGGGACTGAAATGTACTGTAAGCTCAAAACGCACACCTACTTTTGAAGACTTGGTAAGAAGAAGATTTTTGTACATACACAGGATAAAATATACATAGTTTGAAAAATATATTAATAAATTATGATTTTAATTAATGAGGTTATTAGAAGTTTAAAATTATACTTGTGGAATGCAGTATATATCTGATGGAACTGATCTAGAGCTTGAAGCAGTGAAATCATTGTCAGTGAAAGTCGCTCAGTCATGTCTGACTCTTTGTGACCCCATGGACTATAGCCCACCAGGCTTCTCTCTCCATGGAATTCTCCAAGCAAGAATACTGGAGTGGGTAGCCATTCCCTTCTCTGGGAGATACTCCCAACCCAGGGATAAAACCTGGATCTCCTGCATTGCAGGCATATTCTTTACCATTTGAACCACTAGAGAAGCCCAAGATATACTGTCATGGGTAGCCTATTCCTTCTCCAGGGAATCTTCCCCAACCCAGGAGTCCAACCAGGGTCTCCTGAATTGCAGGCGGATTCTTTACTAGCTGAGTTATCAGAGAAAAGGTCTTTCTCTTCTAGGTTCTTTGATCAAACCCCCGGCAACCTAATTGTGTAAGCAAATTGCTTAATTGTACTCAACAAAGGTCTCTCTAGTCAAAGCTATGGTTTTTCCAATAGTCATGTATGGATGTGAGAGTTAGATCGTAAAGAAAGCTGACCACCAAAGAATTGATGGTTTTGAACAGTGGTGTTGGAGAAGACTCTTGAGGGTCCCTTGGACTGCAAGGAGATCCAGCCAGTCCGTCATAAAGGAAATAAGTCCTAAATATTCATTGGAAGAACTGATGCTGAAGCTGAAACTTAAATACTTGGCCACCTGATATGAAGAACTGACGCTTTGGAAAAGACCCTGATGCTGGGAAAGATTGAAGGCAGGAGGAGAAGGGGATGACAGAGGATGAGATTGTTGGATGGCATCACCAACTCAATGGACATGAATGTGAGCAAGCTCTGGGAGTTGGTGGTGGACAGGGAGGCCTGGCGTGCTGCAGTCCCTGGGCTCGCAAAGAGTGGGACGCGACTGAGCGACTGGACTGAGTGAACCAACAATCTGCGTTGTTTCTGGCAAGCTTGTCTCCAAGTACTTTTATTTTAAATTGAAGCGAAGCTGCTTTACAATGTTGTGTTAGTTTCTGCTGTACAAGGACGTGAATCTGTTTTACATGTACCTATATCTGCTCCCTCTTTGACCTGCCTCCCACGCCACCATCTAAGTCATCGTGTAGCAGCCAGTTGAGTACTTCTAATTGCTGTATATACAGCTAGGACTGAGTGATGGCAGGGCGGCGGCTCACACAGTACTGGGTACATGTTCACGGTACCACGTATTTGCTGGCTTCTCTGCATCTCAACTGTATGGGAAGGAGGTGTGCACTTACTTCAGGGGGCAGTGCCCTCCGGAATGGCTGTCCAGGGCCTGGTGGCCTTTTTGGAAGGGCAGACGGAGCCCTGACTTTATGCCTGAGATCAGCTGAATAATGGATTCATATACAGGCTAACTGCATTGGGTTGCTTTTGTTAAAAACACTGTGTTCAGTGACAGGTCTGTTTTAAATCAGTACATAGATTTTCTTTTTTTTTTTTTTTTACTGCAGAATATCAAAATCAGTTTGTTCTTTTTTTCTTTTTAAGATTCTACGTTTAGTTTTCTCAGGCCTAAGATTTCCCACACCACCGTATGTATAGAACACATTATTTTTGAATAAATGCCACTTAGCATGTTATTTATCAAATTTACAAGATTGTTTTCTAATGTGCTTTTCCTGTCAGCCTTCTCAGCAATTCTCTGACACCCCACAGCGAAAATGACCCGTCATACAATCTGTTGATGGCATTCAGTGAATTAGAATTAGGCGTATAATAAATTTCACACACTTTAAAGTACAATAATCAGGAGGATATGTTATTTAATGGTGACAGTCCCATCTGGTGTACACTGGTGGGACTGGGTACTCTAGTGTGAGAGCCCGAGATGCGTCCTGTGGCTTGCCCATCTAAACCAGGCAAGGTATTTATAAGTTAAGATATTTTGCATTACAGTTGAACATTTTCTGAAGAATTCTTTTTTTTTCCTGCCCCCATGTTGTGGTATGTTCCCTGACCAGGTATGTAACAGGTGCCCCCTGGACTGGAACTGTGGAGTCTTAACCACTGGACCACAAGGAAGTCGCTCCCAAGAATTCTTGAAGGAATAAGCCTTGGGAGGGGGGCAGGACCATCCCTAGCATGGTCCAGTCCTTAAGACTTTGCTTTCTAATGCAGCGGGTGTGGGTTCAATTCCTGGTGGGGAAGCTAAGATCCTACATGCCTCATAGCTAAAAAACCAAAACCTCAAAGAACAGAAGCAACATTGTAACAAAGTTAGTAAAGACTTTAAAAGATGTGGTTAAAATTGTAAATTATAAAAGAATAAGCCTATATAACTTGAATATTTTAATTTTTAAACAGCTTTTTATCATTTTGTTCAACATACACAACCACACAATGTAAAATTCAGAAAGCAGGTAGTCCTTACTGGTGCCCTGTTAATGGAAACTTGCCTGTATTGGGATGAAGCCCTCTTTTTTAGATTCCATGGTAACTTGGAATTATCAAATCCTTTAGGAAAGCAACCCTGGAGGAGGAAATGGCTTCCCACTCCAGTATTCTTGCCTGGAGAATCCCATGGACAGAGGAGCCTGGCGGATTACAGTCCCATGGGGTCACAAAGAGTTGGACACAACTGAGTGACTATCACTCGCTCATTTAGGAAAGCAAGCCATTTACATAATGATCAAACAGTCAAATGTAGGTAGAAATAGTATGCTATTAAGCATAAAATAAGAAATAAAGATAAGTGTCATGACATTGGGGTTTCCAAGGTGGCTCAGTGGTAAAGAATCTGTCGGCTAATGCACGAGATATAAGAGATGCAGGTTCGATCCCTGGGTCAGAAAGATCCCCTGGAGAAAGAAATGGCAACCCACTCTGGTATTCTTGCCTGGAGAATTCCTTGGATGGAGGAGCCTGGCTGGCTGAAGTTCATGGGATTGCAGAGTCGGTACCCACCTGGGCAACTGTGCAAGCATGCACAATGACATAATTGAGACTTGGTGCCAAATGGTGTGATATAACCAAATCCACTGGAGATGCTTAAGCTGCTACTGACTTAAAGGAGGAAAATGTCATCTTCTCGGTTGCCTTTACTATTTTATCTTTTCCCATATCTTTATTTCAAAAACTAAATATGACCTTACCTTGTAGAGCAGACCAAGAATGCCATCATTTAGGAAATGTTGTCTAAAGTGCTTGATGAAAGACAAGAGATCAGAGGACTGACTGACAGAATGCCCACTTGGGCTCTGCTGATGAGCCCGAGGTGTACTTGGTTTATAAGGTTCTTTCGTGGAAACCTTAGAATTTTTCCATCCACAATCCTAAATCTCCAAGATTTATATATTGGTGGGAAAATTTTAAGTACAGAATCAGAAATCTATGAAAACTGCTGATTTTCATCTGTTCCAAAAGATTGAGGTGGTCCAATGCCATAATGACATCAGGGTAACCTCCATATCCTTGTTCTTAGAATGTGAGCTCTCCTTTTCCAGCACATTCTCCTCCACTTTGACTCCTTTCCTAGGACAAATGGCCTGTCAGCATAATACTGTGACATATTGCCAAGACTTGTATTAAATGTTTTTTCTGAAGTGAAGTGAAGTCGCTCAGTCGTGACCGACTCTTTGCAATCCCATAGACTGTAGCCTACCAGGCTCCTCTGTCCATGGGATTTCCCAGGCAAGAATACTGGAGTGGGTTGCCATTTCCTTCTCCAGGGGATCTTCCCAACCCAGGGCTTGAACCCGGGTCTCCCACATTGTAGACAGATGCTTTACCGTTTGAGCCACCAGTATTAAATGTTTTTCCTAGATTAAGTAATTCTCAAAACAACCTCATGAAACAGGCACTCTAATTATCTCATTATTTCAGATGAAGTAAAAAGGCTAAGACAAGATTGTGTGTATAACATAAGTAGCAAGAAGAAGAGTCAGCCTTGGACCTCAAATGAGCCAGTCCATAACTCCATAGCTTTTCTTTTTTTGATATATGGTATTTTAAAAAAATGTTTCTTTTTTAAAACACTTCTATTGGTTTATAGTCATTTACAGTGTTGTTAGTTTCTGGTGTAGAACAAAGTGAATCAGTTCTGCATACATAATCCACTCTTTAAGATTCTTTTCACATTTAGATTATTACAGTATATTGAGTAGAGTTTTCTGTGTTATACAGTAGGCCCTTATTAGTTAAATGTTTTATATACAATAGTGTGTATATGTTAACCCCAATTTGCCAACTTATTCCTCCCCTGTCTTACCCTCTGATAACCATAAATTTGTTTTCTACATCTCTAATTCTATTTGTTTCATTGATAAGTTCATTTATAGCCTTTTTTTTTAATTTTTAAGGTCCCACGTATCAGTGATAGCATATTTGTCTTTCTTTGGCTGACTTCGCTCACTATGACAGTCTCTAGGTCCATCCAAGTTGCTGAAAATGGCATTGTTTTAGTCTTTTTTGTGGTTGAGTAATATTCCGTTTTATATATGTGCCATGACCTCTTTACCCCTTGCCCCGCTGATGGTCATTTAGGTTGCTTCCATGTCCTGGCTATTGTAAATAGAGACGCAGTGAACACTGGGATGCAGGCATCTTTTCACATTACGGTTTTGTCTGGCTTTTATGCCCCTGAGTGGGATCGCAGGGTTCTGTGGTAGCTGTGGGCTTCCTTGGTGGCTCAGATGGTAAATATTCTGCCTGCAATGAGGGAGACCTGGGTTTGATCCCTGGTTTGGGAAGTTCTCCTAGAGGAGGGCATGGCAACCCACTCTAGTATTCTTGCCTGGAGGATCTCCATGGACAGAGGAGCCAGGTGAGCTATAGTCCATGGGGTCACAGAGAGTCAGACACAGCTGAGCGACTAAGCACAGCACGTGGTAGTTCTAAGCCATAGCCTTTACCTGTTAGAGGCTGCATGCTATAACACTCCTGCCTCTCCAAGGACACATCTGAATTCACATTGCATCTCTCTCTGATCCGCAATGTCTCTCCTCTGTCTTTTTACCACCCACTGCTGGGGGCCAGCTGAGGAGCTCTGCCCATGGCAAAGGTCATGAGGAAGGAGGCTTGGCATACGCAAAGGCATGATCAAGCCTCAGGAAACCCCCTATTCCCGAGCATCTACCCCCAAAACCAGAGTCTATCTACTTTACTGTTTCATGCTCTCGCCTACACCTCTGACTTTATGGGGGGCTGTTCCCCACTGGTTGTCTCGGAGAAGGAGTAAACGTGCAGCTCCAAGTCAATAAAAATTCCTGGGCTTGACAAGAGTGTTTCAGCTTACAAACTCCTCTGAAGGTTATCTAGCCCGCCTGTATAGGTTTGTCTGGCCACATGTGATTATTTACAGCCTCCCAACCTGAGAGGCACGAGATGTTTTAGACTTACTAAAGGCAAATTCTTTGGGGAAGTTAGAAATTATTAGTATAGTGGGTTGGTTAGGAATTATATTGGTGAAGGGTTTTTCATTTGTTGTGCCAATAATTGCTGCTAATTCCCTGCCCTGGGTGTGACAAGGGTGTCTCAGGTCAAACCTCTCTGCTGGCAAACTAGCTTGTGTGACAGGGTTATCCATACTCCTGCCACTACACATGATTGTTTACTACCTCTCAACCATAAACAGCACAGAGAGTTTTGGAGTATTTTGAGAGTCTTAATTAGCATAGGGCTTTTCTCATTGTTGAGTCAATGATTGCTGCCAGGCCTCCATATCCTTAGGCAGCTGGGAATATATTAATCAATGTATTTGGAATATAGAAAAGGAAATATAGTAGTTTTTAAGGTTAACAATACTAGACTTTTTGAGTTAATGAATTTTCTCTTTTGTAATAGATCACTGTAATTTGTTATAAATCACTGTGTCCTTGCTATGTAAAAATGTAACTTTATCACCATCTTTAGACTAAATAGATCTTAAGGGGAATATTGGTGAAAGGATTTTCATTTGTTGGGCTGATGTTTACTGCTAAATCTCCATATTCCCTGCCCTTATAATGAATATAACTAGCATATAGGAGAAATAAGTATTAACTTTTAAGCATATAGGAGAAATAAGTATTAACCTTTAAGATTAATCATGTTAACCTTGGGTTAAATAAATTCCTTTCTTGGTTGTAACTCACTACACCCTCACCCTATAGGAATGCAACTTTATTTGGAGGGTGGGGGGAAAAATAAGTTTTTTGGTTATCAGAAAGAAAGGGTCGTAAAATGTCAGCAGGCCTCATGGCCAGAAGATGATGTAAAACCCCTAAGATCTTTTTTTATGTAAAGCATCTGATTTTGATAAAGGTCAGGACTGCTGACCCCCACATGACTCTGTATCCATCCCTATGTGTAACAAAAGGTATATAAGCAAACCTAAAAATAAAGAAATCGGGATCAGTTTCCAGAAAGACTGATTCCCCCATGTCGCTTCTTTCTTGCTCCCCGTTTTTCTGGCTGAATTCCCATCTGGTGCATGGGTACCCACCAAGCCTGCTAATTTTGCCTGGGCTTCTAAGATCGGACCGGGGGGGCCTCAGTGCCTCCTCTCCTTTGGGAGAATGGGAAGATGCCTGCAGCCTACATAGGTGGTGATTGGTATTCCATGTAAACCAAGTTATTCAGCCTCTTTTTCTCTGCTAATTTTCTAATCCCTCTCTATCTGTAATTAAATAAGTTATTTCCAAGGATGCCGACTCCGTCCCCACCTTCGAATCACCCTGGATCCACTGGGGCTGGACCCCGGCAACCCACTGCTTCCTTTCCTTTCATTGCTTGTAATTTTCTTCTTAGAACTTTGTTGAAATTATGTACCTCCCATATTTCTTCTCTTACCATTATCAGCTTAGTGCTTGACTTTATTCTGACACTTGAAACAACTTAGGTAGGTCAGCCTCTTAAAAATGTCTCCTCCTTGATTTCTGTAACAGGACATTATACTACTTCCCTCTCCTTCTTACTATTGCTTTTATTTCTCTATGACTGGCTTCACCTATGTTGACATCTCACTCTCATCCTATTCCTTGGCCACCTGTTTTAATGGCCACGGCTCTTGTTTCTGTAATGCAGCTGCCTTTATCATGAGTCCTGAGTTCTTACTGGGTGTCTGTTCTAATATTTTGAATCTTCAAATATTCACTTCCATTAGGACACTCCATTCCAAGGTTCAGCTAAGGGTAAGATTTGATCACCAATAAGGCAATTATTCTAACCCTTTGTTGCCAGATGGAAAGGCCTTGAACAACATTTTCATATTGTCACTGCCCTCTTAAAATAAGAGCAACATTTACTCTTTTTTTTTTTTTTTCTCTGTGAACTTGCTTGGATTTTCAGGACTTCCTGTCTTTTATAATTTGTTTATTTTGGATGCACCAGTTCCTTGCTGCACAGGGGCTTTCTCTAGGCACAGCGAGTGCGGGTGACTCTTTGTTGCAGAGCGGGCCTCTCACTGTGGTGGCTTCTCTTGGTGCAGAGCACTGGCTTCAGGCACACTTGCTCAGGAGCTGTGGTGCCCTGGCTGAGTTGCCCTGGGGCGTCTTTCCAGACCAGAGATCTACCCTGTGCCCCCTACATTGGCAAGTGAACTCTTAGCCACTGGATCAGCAGGAAGGTCCAGGGCTTCCTTGCTACGTCATTATGCTTCTCCTCCCTCTGTCTCTTCTGTACTGGTGTCCCCTGCCCTTCGTTCTTCTTTCTTCCTCCTTCCCTTCTCTGGTCCCCACTCTCCAGCCACAGCATCACGTTCTCTCCATTGTCCATGGTTCTACTTTTTCTTTGCCATGGTGTTCAGTGCTCCTCTAACCCATCAAAATTCTAGTAGGTGGTCATGGTAAAAGTGAAAACCAGTATCTGCCATCAGGGCACCCTTTCCCCCATCCTCTTTTTAAGCTTCATCTCCTGTGAACTGCTACATTGTCCCACCAAAATTGTTTAATCCTTATTGTAATAGGCAAATTTAGTATAATAAAATGTACTGTGATACCAGGATTGTTTTCCATTCCCCACATAACAGCAGTGCTAAGCACCTGATAGGTATTCAAATACACACTCATTTTGATGGATCAGTTCTTGGTCATGGAATACATGTTGGCATTTCTCAGAAAGTCATGTGAGTTAGATCCTTTTCTGTGTGACCATAAACAGAATTTTCTTTTCTAAAGTGGCATTTTTTTAATTTAAATTTTATTGGAGTATTGTTGATTTACAATGTTATGCTTGCTTCAAGTTTACAGCAAAGTGATCCAGTTATATGTATACACACATAATCACTATTAGATTCTTTTTCTCACATAGCTTATCCCAGGATACTGAGCAGATTTCCTGTGCTGTATAGAAGGTCCTTGTTGGTTATCTGTCTTATACATTGTTTGTTGTTGTTTAGTGGCTAAGTTGTGTCTGACTCTGTGCAACGCTATTGACTGTACCTGCCAAGATCCTCTGTCCATGGGATTTCCCAGGCAAGGATACTGGAGTGGGTGGCCATGCCTTCCTCCAGAGGATCTTCCTGATCCAGGGCCTGAAGCCTGGTCTCCTGCATTGCAGGCAGAGTCTTTACTGCCGAGCCACCAGGGAAGCCCATCTTATGTATAGTAGTGGGTATCTGTTCATCTGTAGGTCCTGATTTATCTCTCCCCCTACACATCTCCCCTTGGTAACCATAAGTTTGTTTTCAACATCCATAAGTCTGTTTCTATTTTGCACACAAGTTCTAAAATGATACATTTTATTCTGTTGGTTATTGAGTCCTAAAAGTACTTCAGCTAATTCTGATGACATTCAGGGATAATTTTTTAGAAGTTAACAATGAGTCATGAAAATTATCTGGGGACTAGAGAGGAAAACAACTGTACACAATGTTCTTTTCTCAACCTTAAAAAAATGAATGCACGTGACTGCCCATTTAACCAAACTTCTATGAAGATCACTACTTTTGATTTTACATTTACTTATGATTTTCTCTACCTAGCTTTCTCATAATAGTAATTCCACAGCTCCCATGATACCCTGTCTTTTAACCTTCATTTGCCCTTGAGTGCTTGGCACCAGGGACCGACTGTTACATATCTGCAGTGACCTGTTCACATAACTCTGCCACCTAGAGCTTTTTATACTAATCTGTGTTTGGTCTTGTTACCAGGAAGATCATTTAAGGCGAAGATGTAGCTTTAGGCTTTTCTTTGTCTAAATGCCCTGTGGTATACTGTGGTCCACCAAGAGCTGCCTCTGGTTATATAACTGCATTTGCTGAATAAAACCGGTACCTCACAGTGAAGGAGTATTTTCACCAGGTACAAGAGGCCATTTTTCAAAACTGACCTTTTATGTGAAACAGCTACAATTATTAGCTGATTCAAGTGTCAGAGCCCCATCGTCAGATACGGGTGTCAGCTAAGGATTTTTTTCTCATTTGATAATAGGTTTCAGAAAGAGTTATAGATGGATGTGATGTTTCTATCTAAGGTTGAAAACTTGGCCTCAAATATGCCCAGAGCAATTTAGGTTCTCACCTTTGAACTGAGTTATATATAACAGTTTTACTTGCCTTATAGATTGCCCATAAACTCATCTCTTTGACCAGCATCTTGCTTTCAATGGTATACCTTGTCTTAATGCTAACAAAAGTGAGGGACAGCACATGTTTTATTAAAAAGCTGTATTTCTCTATATGATACATTGTTTTATATTAATAGCATCTATACTACATTGATAGTAGATAATGGAGACCTTTTAAAACTTAGACTATTTAGCACCATGGTCTCCCAAGTTTGTGGACCCAGGGACTGGATTCATGGAAGAAAATTTTTCCACAGACTGGGGGCAGGGGATGGTTTTGGGATGACTGAAACACATCACATTTGCTGTGCACTTTACTTCTATTATTATTATGTAGCTTCACCTCAGTTCATCAGGCATTAGATCCCAGAGGATGGTGACCCTTGCTTCAGCATAAATGCTTAATTAATGACAATGTACAGTTGACTGTGGGTGTCCCAGGCGGTTCAATGGTAAAGATTCCTCCTGCCAAGCAGGAGGCTTGGGTTCGATCCTGAGTTGGGAAGATTCCCTGGAGAAGGAAATGCACACCCACTCCAGTATTCTTGCCTGGGAAATCTCGTGGGCAGAAGAGCTGGGTGGGCTACAGTCGCAGAGAGTAGGACGCAACTAAGTGATTAAACAACAGCGACAGCCCAGTTGACCGTAAAATCAACCCCCAGCATTTTGTAAACCAAAGACGGAAGACAAATAATCAGGAAACATGAGAAGCACACAAAAGTTAGAAGAGCTGCATCAGGAAGACTTTCCGCATGATTAACAGGAAAGTCCCTCCGTGCAGCAGAGGGTAGTTGCTCTTCTCAATGCTGGCACAACACTGCTTCAACTTGAAGGTCTGCAAAAATGTTAGGCCTTGCCGGTTTCATAGAGATAACTGAAACAGCATCATGTAAAATAGAAGTGTTAAAAAACTCACAAGAGACATTTTTGATTGAAAAGAGAAAGTATAAAAATAACACACTCCAGTGCAACAGACAGGACAATGGGAAAATGATGAAGCTGAAGAGAAGAGTCATTTAAAGGCAAAGAAAGGGATTTAACATTAAAATCATGGAGTGTGAGAAGCCTCAAGCCTACTTCCATGATAAAGAAACATCCTGGCAAGAAACTAATGTGCCTTGTAATGGCTTGAGTAAAGTCAAGTCTACCATATGGAGAACTAAAAATAAGCTTCTTTTTAAATCCACCTGTGGTGGAGGAGATGTCACCTTGAAGGTACAGAGAGCAGAAACGTCAACTTTTTTTTAGAAGAAATCCATGTTAATTATAAGCTTACATACATAAGAGAACCAAGTTTAATTAGGTAAAATATAATTGGCATTAAAAAAACATATCGCCAAAACCCTTGATTCAATCTGTTTCCTTCAAGGCTTCGATTATCCTCACAAGTGGGGTTCTGTGGCTCAGATGGTAAAGAATGTCTGCAGTGCAGGAGACCCATGTTCAGTCCCTGGGTTGGGAAGAGAGGGAAATGGAAACCCACTCCAGTATTCTTGCCTGGAGAATCCCATGGACAGAAGAGCCTGGCAGGTGACAGTCCGTGGGGTCACAAAGAATCAGACACGACTGAGTGACTAACACTTTCACTTCCATCCTTAAAAACACCTCCTGGTCCTGCATCATGTGTGTGTAGATGTGTATGTTGGCTTTAATGGTGCTGTGGAGCTATGAAATTTACTCTGCTGAGTGAAGCTACAAAGTGATCTTATTAATCATTGGCAAAAAATCATGTTTTTTTCCATGACTTTTACAAATGTTGGTCTGAATTTTAAACACTCCTTTTGGTCACTTACAATTCATGGGGAAATGAAAAATAGTAGAATCATTAACTGCAATTTGACACATTGGAAACACTGAGAATTGTTTTTGTTTTTGTTTTGTCTTTTATCCAATAAACTGCAATGGAATGAAAACATAAAGTATCTTCAGACTGTTATCAAGAAGAAATCCTATCACCGTATAACAACCTCTAAAGCATCTTTAGTACCTCTTGAAACAATTACTTGGATTTTTAGGTCACAGAACATTTCAGCTTATACAACAGCAAAAACATTTTCACAGCAAATAGTATAACAGAGCACACAAAACTGTCATGCATGTACACACACACACACACACACGCACGCATGCACACTCTCTCTTCTCACACAGCTCCTATGTGCTTGAATTTCGTTCAGTTCAGTCGCTCAGTCGTGTCCGACTCTTTGTGACCCCATGAATTGCAGCACGCCAGGCCTCCCTGTCCATCACCAACTCCCGGAGTTCACTCAGACTCACGTCCATCGAGTCCGTGATGCCATCCAGCCATCTCATCCTCAGTCATCCCCTTCTCCTCCTGCCCCCAATCCCTCCTAGCATCAGAGTCTTTTCCAATGAGTCAACTCTTCTCATGAGGTGGCCAAAGTACTGGAGTTTCAGCTTTAGCATCATTCCTTCCAAAGAACACCCAGGGCTGATCTCCTTCAGAATGGACTTGTTGGATCTCCTTGCAGTCCCAGGGACTCTCAAGAGTCTTCTCCAACACCACGGTTCAAAAGCATCAGTTCTTCGGTGCTCAGCCTTCTTCACAGTCCAACTCTCACATCCATACATGACCACTGGAAAAACCATAGCCTTGACTAGATGGACCTTAGTCGGCAAAGTAATGTCTCTGCTTTTGAATATACTATCTAGGTTGGTCATAACTTTTCTTCCAAGGAGTAAGCGTCTTTTAATTTCATGGCTGCAGTCACCATCTGCAGTGATTTTGGAGCCAAAAAAGATAAAGTCTGACACTGTTTCCACTGTTTCCCTGTCTATTTTCCATGAAGTGATGGGACCGGATGCCATGATCTTCGTTTTCTGAATGTTGAGCTTTAAGCCAACTTTTTCACTCTCCTTTCACTTTCCCTGGTTCAATTAGATAACACAGTACCAACAACCACTTCAATTTTAGTCTTTACATTATATTAACTCTGAGTAAATGCATTAAGTACTAACCTTTCTCCTAGCTCTTCAATATGCAGACCTCTAGCTAGATAACATGTGCACTATGATCAGAGCCCACTCAGATCTCTCAGAGTTCCTTGGTGATTCACTGTGCATCTGATATTCAGTTTATGCACAGACAGTAAAGCGTGTAACTGTGTTACTTCCTTGTATCCTAGTGATAAACCCAAGTAGCACTTTTCACAAAACTTTGTAAATCAAAGAGGGATTGGGTAATACAGATAAAGCCTGGGAAAGAAACCAAAAACATCATCAAAATCAAATCTGAATCTCACATACGTGGAGCCATAGGAGAAGTCAGCCATGGGCCTGTTGTCACGGTTGCCGGTCCAGAGTCGATATGTGGCTAATACAGATGCAAGTCCCAAAAGAAACCAAAAACACCACAAGAAATCAAATCCGAGTCACACCCAGCTGGAGTCACAGGAGAAGTCAACCGTGGACCTGTCATCACTCCTGCTGGTCCAAGACCCTGAATGTGCAGCCAGAGAAGTCAGTGGAGGTGAACTTGTCCACATCAGTGATGAAAATGGTGGTAATGAGCAGGCTGAAAATGTCCCAAGGATTGGAAGTGCACAAAAATTTCATACTAAAAAGAACTGGGCAATGTCCCACAACATCAGTGGCACCAGGATAAAATGCCAGCTGACCCCAATTCTGAATATGACAGTTAGTGTAGGACACAGGCGCAGAAAATCTGCTCACGCCACACCAGAAGCTGTACCCTGAGGGGAAAATGCAAGCGCTACCGAAAACTAGCCTTGTACCTAGTTTAGGAAGAGCTGGCCTCCTCACGCTACTGCAAATGTAGCAAGCAAACATCCTCTCCCAGTCATAATCCTGACCGAGGCAAGCAGTCACAGGATACGCAGAGCACAGGACCCAGAGAAGGACACAGCGGAGCCAGCACTGCATCAGAGAGACGTCTGATCCACACTCGTCCAAGATGTGACTGTGCTCTGTTGTCATGTAGAGATGAAGTCACTCACTGCCAGGACGACTTCGCCAGAAGGGTATAGACAGTGGGGAATTTCAGCACAATGAATGACTTAAGCCTTGCAGTTAAGAAAGCCTGGGATTTTTAAAATTTACTGTGATACAGTTGGTGTCTAACATTGTATAAGTTTAAGGTGTACAAGGTGTTGGCTTGGTGAATTTATATATTGCTGTATAGTATGACTGTAGCATCGGTTAATACCTCTATCATATCCTATAATGATCATTTCTTCTTTATGGCAAGAACAGTCTCTTAGCAGCTTGGAAGTTGATCATGTGTTGTTGCTAACTATCATCACGATTTTGAACATTAGATCTCCAGAACTTTTTATCTGCTTATTATAATTTATCTACTGGTTGCAAGTTCTATCCTTAACCATCATTTCCCCCAGCCCTTGGTGACCACCATTCTGCTCTTCTATCTGTTCTGCTTGAAAAGCCTCAAATTAAGCTATCACTTTCTATATCAATGACTATATGCATACAGCTTGAGTAACTACTGACAGGATTTCAATTTTTTACCCATTCTTTAGATGATTAAACACGTTTCTTATATTTTTAGATATATAAAAAAGATATTCTTAGATTTCCAAAAGGAAGATACTTGAGACATCTTGCTCTAAAAGTTTCTTTACCAGTATATATCTCTTAAAATTGCAGAATTTCTGAGCTGAAGATCATGAGCTCCTCTTGTACAAATCTCTTCTTTTGAAGGTGAGAAAAGAAGGAATCAGAGAAAAGGAAACAAATAAAAGAGGATCATATTTTCTCCAATAACCCTGGCAGATAAAGTATTGCTGTGAAGTTTGCAGTCTAGAAAGTACACTTTCATATCTATTATTTGACTTAATTCTCAAAACAGTCCTCTAAAGTTGGTGAGCAAGAATTACAGTCACTGTGCCAATGTGAAACAGATTTAAAGAAATCAAATGTCTTCCCTGAGGTGACCCAGCTTCCAACAGGCGCCCTCCTCTCCTTACCCCAGGATGGAGGCAGTATCTGTTATTTACCTGTGGCCTCCTGTGTGGGAGCTGACACTCATGCATGTAGAACCTCTGGCTGGCTTTGAGCGATTTCCCTTCAGAAGTCCTTGGCAATCTTGATCTCTTTTTCCAAAGGTTTGCAGGTGGTGTTACTCTGCACTGCAAGATGCAACTTGTTAGAACTGTTAATTCACGTTCAAGCAGGAAGCTCTCAATAGCCCTGTGCAAAATGAAAATGATGAGATGTCTTTCTCCGGGAAAGCAGCTTGTATTGCTGTTGAGTTATATGCATCCTGTTAATACTTGGCAGGTGGATCAGTCCAAGTGGACTCACAGCTTCATTCTCCTGAGTCCCTGTGTTTCTACCACCATCTAACTGGCATGATAATACCTTCATTAGATGGTTGCCTTCTCCAAAGGGCTCCTAGACTTTTCAGTCACGTTTTTATGTTACATACCCATATTGCATAATTCCTTTTCTGCCAAAATATTTGTTATCCAGGCAGTTTAAGAATATACAAACACAAATTGCATAGGTGTGTAAAGGAGTTCAACTGTTAGGGACATTTGAAAGAGAATGTCCATTCTTATTTAAGGAATTTGAGTTCTCTATATCTGTGCTTTGTTAGAAAGGAGCCATCCTGAAATAAGATGCTTACTATAGAAATGATGGTGACATTTTCAAAACAGTCATAACTCAATATATAGAAATACACCTGTGACTTCTCCAGCATATCTTTCATGCTCAACTTCCCTATATAGAAGGTTTAAAGATGGATAAAATTTTCATGCAGAAAAGTGCATGTTCACAGAAAACTTGATGTGAGAGATGAATCATAACAATGACTTTGAATCTTTTGTGTTGGAGTATGGTAGATAAAATGAGTGGTAAATTTAATACACTTGCGGGTATATTTGTGGGATTAAACTATTTACATTGAGAAAACTACTGATGTGATGTCTTGCTTAGGCTTTTTTCAATAGCATACAGTTAAGAATCAATTTCTCCTTTGTCCTTCATGAGTATAAAAGGTCAAATATTTTTTTCTGTAAATAGCAATTAACTTTGAGTAATTCTATTAGAATTTCTATTTTAATTTTATAGAACATAATCAAATTATAAGATAAGAGTCTCCATTTAAAAATTCAAATTTATTTGAAACTTAAGCTTTGACGAATCATAATTTATGAAATAGTCCAGTGGGATAATATACACTTACCAGCCTGAGACTGTACTTGGAGTTATCTGTATGTAACAAGCAATTTGTTCAAGGTGAAGATTCTTAAACACATGTGAGGTTTGCATATTTCCTAGAGGCTCGTATTAAATCCATCCAGCAGTCAAACGACCTTGCCACCAGCTTCCTCCCAGAAAACTGACATTTCCATTTGTAAGGTTAAATAAAATACATAATGGAGAAATCCAAAAAGAAAGGAATGATTATGCATCAAAGGAACATATCCTCAGTTTTCCCATCTTCCCTGACAACTCAAACCTTTGTATAATGATCCTGTCAAGAACAGTATCTGTTCTTGTGAGTTGTCTATGTATTGGGCTTAGAAACTCAAGTTCAGTGTAACAAACTGAAATAATTGTTCTATGTATGTGAGAGGCTTTTATTTGTTTTTTTTTTTTAATTTATTTATTTATTTTTAATTTTTACTTTACAATTCTGTATTGGTTTTGGCATAGATTGACATGAATCCACCACAGGTGTACATGCGTTCCCAAACATGAGCCCCCCTCCCACCCCCCTCCCACCCCCCTCCCCACAACATCTCTCTGGGTCATCTCCGCGCGTCAGCCCCAAGCGTGTCATATCCTGCATCAGACATAGACTGGCATTTCGATTCTTACATGATATTATACATGTTTCAATGCCATTCTCCCAAATCATCACATCCTCTCCCTCTCCCTCTGAGTCCAAAAGTCCGCTATACACATCTGTGTCTTTTTTGCTGTCCTGCATACAGGGTCATCATTGCCATCTTCCTAAATTCCATATATATGTGTTAGTATACTGTATTGGTGTTTTTCTTTCTGGCTCACTTCACTCTGTATAATCGGCTCCAGTTTCATCCATCTCATCAGAACTGATTCAAATGTATTCTTTTTAATGGCTGAGTAATACTCCATTGTGTATATGTACCACAGCTTTCTTATCCATTCATCTACTGATGGACATCTAGGTTGTTTCCATGTCCTGGCTATTATAAACAGTGCTGCGATGAACATTGGGGTACATGTGTCTCTTTCAATTCTGGTTTCCTCTGTGTGTATGCCCAACAGTGGGATTGCTGGGTCATAAGGCATTTCTATTTGCAATTTTTTAAGGAATCTCCACACTGTTCTCCATAGTGGCTGTACTAGTTTGCATTCCCACCAACAGTGTAGGAGGGTTCCCTTCTCTCCACATCCTCTCCAGCATTTATTGCTTGCAGACTTTTGGATCGCAGACATTCTGACTGGTGTGAAGTGGTACCTCATTGTGGTTTTGATTTGCATTTCTCTAATAATGAGTGATGTTGAGCATCTTTTCATGTGTTTGTTAGCCATCCGTATGTCTTCTTTGGAGAAATGTCTATTTAGTTCTTTGGCCCATTTTTTGATTGGGTCGTTTATTTTTCTGGAATTGAGCTGCAGGAGTTGCTTGTATATTTTTGAGATTAGTTGTTTGTCAGTTGCTTCATTTGCTATTATTTTCTCCCATTCGGAAGGCTGTCTTTTCACTTTGCTTATGTTTTCCTTTGTTGTGCAGAAGCTTTTAATTTTAATTAGATCCCATTTGTTTATTTTTGCTTTTATTTCCAGAATTCTGGGAGGTGGATCATAGAGGATCCTGCTGTGGTTTATGTCGGAGAGTGTCTTGCCTATGTTCTCATCTAAGAGTCTAATAGTTTCTGGTCTTACATTTAGATCTTTAATCCATTTTGAGTTTATCTTTGTGTGCGGTGTTAGAAAGTGATCTAGTTTCATTCTTTTACAAGTGGTTGACCAGTTTTCCCAGCACCACTTGTTAAAGAGATTGTCTTTACTCCATTGTATATTCTTGCCTCCTTTGTCAAAGATAAGGTGTCCATATGTATGTGGATTTATCTCTGGGCTTTCTATTTTGTTCCATTGATCTATATGTCTGTCTTTGTGCCAATACCATACTGTCTTGATGACTGTGGCTTTGTAGTAGAGCCTGAAGTCAGGCAAATTGATTCTTCCAGTTCCATTCTTCTTTCTCAAGATTGCTTTGGCTATTCGTGGTTTTTTGTATTTCCATACAAATCTTGAAATTATTTGTTCTAGTTCTGTGAAAAATATTGCCGGTATCTTGATAGGGATTGCATTGAATTTGTAAATTGCTTTGGGTAATATACTCATTTTCACTATATTGATTCTTCCGATCCATGAGCATGGTATATTTCTCCATCTATTAGTGTCTTCTTTGATTTCTTTCATCAGTGTTTTATAGTTTTCTGTATAAAATGAGATTATTCTGGGTTATGATCTCAAGATGTATCTTTGACTGTCCCTGCAACCATGATCTCTTTATCACACAAAGACCTCAGAAACGAGCTGTGGTAATAGTGATGTACCAAGTTGGGAAGGTATTTTAGATAAGACACCAACAATAGCAATTCAAATGAATAAATGATTGTTTTCAGAATGCCAGGTAATTTCTATTTTGGAGAATTGCATTTATGATTTAGGAAAAACAGATTGTAAACTTCAACATAGATAAAGAAGTCAAGAGCACAAAATTATCACTGATTATCCTACCTAGGATAAACGAATGATTTTTTTTTTAAATTTGAATTGCTATCATTGGTATGTTATCTAAAATACCTTCCCAACTTGGTATGTCACTATTACCACAGCAGTTTGTTCCTGCTTGATCCCGACAAATACCTCCATGTTCCATAGTTGTATGCCTGGGCTGTGTCTTTGAATGTCTATAGAAATGTTATTGACTCTGTTAAAAGCATTTGTTGTTGTTTGTTGTTCAGTGGCTCAGTCACGTCTGACTGTGACCCCGTGGACCAGGCTTCTATACCCTTCCTTCACTATCACCCGGAGCTTGCTCAAACTCATGTCCATCGAGTCAGTGATGCCATCCAACCATCTTATCCTCTGTCGTCCCCTTCTCCTCCTGCTCTCAGTCTTTCCCAGCATCAGGGTCTTTTCCAATGGGTTTACCCTTTGCATCAGGTGGCCAAAGTGTTGGAGTTTCAGCATTTTAAATAGGTCTTCATCCTCTTTCACCTCACTAATTTGTATACAGTGCTTACAGTTTCTTTTTGAATCATTGCATTCATCTGTTTTGAACAATGTAAACAGTTTGAGTCTAATATTTTTTCCCCCTTTGGGGATAACACATTTTAACTTTTGTTCTATTTATTTTTGTTGTCTATTTTTGAGTGCTTGACAGAAGTTTCTGGATTTCTAGGTCTTGGGTGTTGATGTGAGGTTAGGTTCTGCATTTACTACCATCTGGTCTGTTTGCCCACAGTTCCATCCTCTGCTCCCTGATCCACCATAGGGGAGCGTCGGCTTGGTTTCACAGAAGTCCTGGGCGTCAGGTAAAGGGTTGTCCCAGGTTAGAACTCGTCATGGTGTAAGCTGTCTTACTTCCCCCAACGGGAAGCATTCCGGTTGAACTACTGTGCCTCTTGCCTGGTAGTGAGGAGAATCTGATTGCAGTAGGAGGCATAGAATAAAGGATAAACTCTGGGGCCATTTTGTAAATGAGCAGCCTTGAAGTAATTATCTTTTGAGATGAGCATAGTTTACACAAAAGAGTATCCTGGGTCAGATAGTTTTTGTCTAAATTGCAGTCAATATTGACAGAATGATTCTTATGGAATCTCAGAAGATTTAATAAAATTAAGTCTACTCACAGCAAATTTTTGCCATTTTATAAATGGCAAACATGTTCTACTTTTCTCTGGGAGTTGCATTTCTGAGGCAGCAGGTTATATAACCTCAGAAGTGGGGAGAATGTTTCTTCACACTTGACAGTATTGCAGTGTTCCACAATACAGCAGAAAAACCAGGATGACAAATAGTTCTGTCTTCAATGGTGTTTATAACTTTCAGTTTTTACTACTTTTATCTTATCTCTCATCAGATATCTGCTTATCTGCCTTCTTAGACTTTTCCTCGTAAAACAGACCCTTTTCAAGTGATTTTTAGCCTTCACAGATAGGTTTCCTTAATTGTTTCTCTTCATTTCAGGAGAAACTAATTTCCTAATGGCATATATATCTAAACACACAGAGACCTACAATCTATAGCTTAATTATAGCCATGACAGTATGATTTTCATCAAGAGAATCTGGTTAAAAAAAACTTCTAAGATGTTTATGAACTTAAGTATGGATAGGTTTGATGGATTGTGAGCTGGCCGTTAAAATATGGTGTCAGTGTAAGAAGTTGTATTGAGTAAGTCCATGAGGATTGGCTTTTATGACCTTTATATTTGATTATTTTCTTGATTTAGAATAAGAATGAAGCATATTCTCAAATAGAATTTGAAATATGTGTGTATAATGGTATATGCCCTTTATATATGGTGAAAAATTACTTAGATACAGCTATACTTTTTTAAAACCTTCAGAGTTTTATTTTATTACCTCCCTAACATATATTTTAGTCACTGATGTTTGGTTGTTAGAAATGTATTGTTTGGAGTCAGCCTTCTGGGGTTTTTATCTTGTGTTACCACCAGGCAAGATATTGGGTGTGCTTATTTTATACCCTTGTACCAAAATTTCTATAAATGGGGGTGATAACTTTATTTCACAGAGATGCTGTAAAGATTATATATGGGAAACACGGGTGTAGAACTATTACATGGCATGAGATCACAAAATGTTAGCGAATATTCCTTTTATCACTATGTGTGAGTCACTGTGGGGACTCCAAAATTGAAAACAATATAGAAACAACAAAAAGACTGCTCATTTCCAAAAAGGGAAATGGGCTTGTTTACAAACTGTGCAGGGTAGTAAATTGCACAAAATTGATCGTGACAGAAATGTGAAACTTGTGCTTGTTATAGCAAACTTAGTGATGATCAAAAGCTTTCAGATGAGAACTTTCTAGATTTATTCCAAGTCTGAATACTTAATATTACTTGCAGCAGTTGTGGTTTTTTTTTTTTGTGACTCATAATTTTCATTAAGTCAAACTTTAATTAAAACGTCTCTGCCTGGAGACACTGCCTTTGAAATCCTAGGCGAAGCTCAGTAGGACTGTTTGTCTGTTTGTGACAATATTAAATGTCAGGCTGAAAAATGTCAGCTCAGCAGATGGATAATTGTATACTTTAACACTCTTAATGGAGAGAAATGTATTTCAGTATAAATTTTAATATCATCTGTGAATAAAACTACAGCTCATAAAGGAATAATCTTATTTACATATGCTAATGTACCTACACACTTACCCAGCAGTAGTTCAGTAATACCAGTTATAAATGACGTTAAGAATGATTTGTTGTTTTCAGTCACTAAGCTGTGTCCGACTCTTTGTGACCCCAGGGACTGCAGCATGCAAGGCTTTTCCTGTCCTTCACTATCTCCTGGAGTTTGCTCAAACTCATGACCGTCAAGTTGGTGATGCCATCCAACCATCTCATCTTCAGTCGCGCCCTTCTCCTCCTGCCCTCAATCTTTCTTCCTGTCCTCAAAGGACCCAGCATCAGGGTCTTTTCCAATGAGTGAGTTCTTCGCATCAGGTGGCCAAAGTACTGGAGCTACAGCTTCAGTATCGGTCCTTCCAATGAATATTCAGGATTGATTTCCTTGAGGATGGACTGGCTTGATTTACATATATTTATCATCTAGGAGTTCTCCATGAAACATAGGGGTTTCCGTTCAGGTTTTGAAAGCAGAGTCTGCGATCGGGGCAGTATGCTGATGTGAGACTTGACTTGGAGTAGGATTGAGGAAGCCAGCATCCTTGCTGTGGGCACCAGGGATTGGGTTTTGCAGGGACTTCTGAGCAGCATGTAGGAGGCTTCCCAGCCTTGTCCCAGGGCTGCAGCATTTATCCTCCAACTTCCCTCCATTACTCGCTGAGTATTTCCTCATATCGACTCTCCTTCCTTTCTCTAACTCATTTGTGCAGGGCCCGTCGGTCAGAATCTTAGACTTGGAAGATGATACAACAGAAATCTAAAGGAACTTGCAGAAGTGATTGTGGTGGAAGACTTAGTCTGAGGGTCACTTTGCATAAAGCTGGGTGTGAAGAATCCACCTGCCAATGCAGTAGACACAGGAGCCGTGGGTTCAATCCCTGGGTCAGAAAGATTTACCTGGAGGAGGGAATAGCAACCCACTCCAGTGTTCTTGGTGGACAATCCCATGGACAGAGGAGCCTGGTGGTCCATGGGGTCTCAGAGTGTCAGATATGAGTGAGCACACACGTTACATAAAATCCCCGTCTCGTGATCTTTAAATGAATGCCAGGCTGAAGCAGCGGGTGTTCTGTCTGCCTCCCGTCCAACACCCTTTGTGCAGCTCAGATCTGTCATGGGGTCCTTCTGGTTCCCAGCTTGGCATGGTGGCAAGTCAGCCACAGCTTCTTAGAAAACTTTCTTAGGGGGAAGTAGGTGTAACAAGCTGGAGTCCCCATTGCTGCAGCCAGTTTGGGGGCTGTAATTAATCATCTCCCTTTTCCATCACCTATGTGGGATATCCTTTCCTCGTGGTCCACATTTCAGCTTGCTAATTGTGGTAGAGATCCAGAATTTCATCTTTTGAGACTTGATCTCCTCTTAGATCAGCGTGCCGTGATCCCCCATTCACTCGTGTCAAGAGTTATAGAAGGACCAGGTAACGTCCCAGGAACTCTTCCAGGTCCCAGGCAACTTGCTGCATTAGGTAACAGCCCCCCTAGATACTCGGAATATTCAAGTCAATAACTAACCCGGGTGCAACCTACACTGATGAGCTGAGTATTCAGGAGTGAGAGGGAACCCATGCTGTAGAGCCCATGCTTGGCCTCAGTCCCTGCCGCCATGCTTATTCCTCGTGTGGGCCATCGGGATAGGATTTTATATCCCTTCTTAAACCGGGAAGACCAGTTCTGTAGTTGCATCTTCTATCAGGCTACATGTGTTCGTTCATGCTTGGTCACTCAGCCATGCCTGACTCTTTGCAACCCCATGGACTGTAGCCCGTCAGGCTTCTCTGTCCATGATAGTTTTCAGGCAAGAACACAAGAGTGGGTTGCCATTTCCTCCTCCAGGGGAGCTTCCTGACCCAGAGATCGAACCCTCATCTTCTGCATCTCCTGCATCTCCTGCATAGCAGGCAGATTCTTAACCCACTGAGCCTTCGGGGAAGCCCCCGTCAAGTACTTAGGAAAGCTGTAAACACTCTCCTGATGTCACTGCCCTTCTCACTTGTTTGCTTCTGTGCAGATAACACAGTGGAGATGGTTTGCCGGGGGCAGGGGGAGCGCGGGACAGTGACATTCAGCAGGAAGCATGCGCTTGGCAATTCCGGTTCCCAGAGGGAGTAACAGAATGAGCAGTGACCTGACCGCGGAAGTCAAGGTGCGCACACGTGTGGATACGCACTATATCTTTTACTGGCTGTACCATACCGAGTAAGTTATTTTTCTCAAGACAATTATTTATCTGCATTATGAAGTAGGTCCTTAATTCTGCTGTTCAATGATTCCAACACAGATAGTGTCATTTCTCAACTGCTTTATGAATCCACCTGCAATGCAAGAGACCTGCGTTTGATCCCTGGGTCAGAAATATGCCCTGGAGGAGGAAATGGCAATCCCCTCCTGTATTCTTGCCTGGAGAGTTCCATAGACAGAAGAGCCTGGTGGACTGCAGTCCACGGGGTCACAAAGAATCAGACACGACTGAGCGATTAACACTTTGACTTTCATGTTCTTTATTCTCCTTGATTTGAAGATGGACAGATGTTTTCTTCTTGAACCTCAGGGCTTGATTTATAGTTGTAGAAGCCAATGGGGCAGGTATTTCTATTGGAGGGGGGCAACTAGACAGTTTTTGCAGACCTAGAGAATATTTACCTATAACATTTATAAGTACAAGGTACATAATTCCAGGTGAGATGGCATCTAAGGACGTGTGAAAAGCAGCTGGTCCCAGTCATTCTGAATGATGAAGGATCACATATCCCCAGGCTTTGTGGATGGAGACTCAGTGAGCTGTTTAGGACACAGAAGGGAAGATTCTGCATTTGAAAGACAAAGCTTAGAACACAATTTTATCTGACAAATCCAATTACTCGGATACTTAGTTGACTGAAGAAATATTTATATGATGTCCACCATTGTAGAGATGTACGGAATACAATTTATGAGATCATTTAACTGTATAATCATTTATGTCTAAGGAAATTGGCTGTTAAGCTATGTTCTAGATTTCAAAATGAAGATTCTCAACAGCATAGCTGTGGCTGGTTACTCAGTTTTTCAAAACAGGCCAAATGCAACCAAGATTAGGTGTCTATTTTCTTTGTTTGGTTCTGTGACTTAGATCTGCCTTTATTAGGTGAAGTAGAATCATCCAGGTCATTTCCCAATGGTTCTGGAAAAATACGTCACCTCTACTACAGGTGAGAGAACAAAAGCAAAAGACAATGGTTCCTGTTTATAAGGGTTAATAGTGTCAGCTCATCAATAAAGTACACAACATTATTTTCACATTTCTCGTAGAATTGTACATAATCTTTTCAAGCTTTTCTCTACACAGTGATTGTATCGTTTTTCCACAGAAAAGTATTTTTATAAGTAGTAGTATTTTACGTGTCTGTAGGTTAAACTATGTAAATAACACCTCAGATTTGATCCACTGCAAAAGCATACTCTGTATTTTTTATGTAATTCTGTGTTGTCGCTAGATTTGGATGACTTTAATTACACAGCTTGGGGGTAATTTCACAAAGTAGCTCTGAAGCTCTAACATGGATGTTGGAGACACCTTGCTTGCCCCGTTATGCTGTTGTCTTTAATTAAAGACCAGTAGTAATTTTATTTGATTACCATTTTTAGTACGTTAACCTCAGTTTCCAAACTAAGCACGCTGGCTTGAAAGCTCAGTCTTTTACATGAAATTGTATACACTTGACCCTTGAACGATGTGGCGGTTTGAAGCTGGACCCTGACCCTCTGAGCAGTCAGAAATCTGCCTATAACTTTCAGAGTGCTCTGTGGCTGCCGAGTGTTTACTATTGAAAAAAATCCTCTTATAAATGGACCTGCAGTCAAATTGATGTTCAAGGGGTCAACTGTGCTCTTCTTCTTTGGTTAACTTATTATGATTCCTTTTTTTTGAAATACATAAATTGCATGTAAGTTTTACCAGCCTAGACGCTAAAATTACCAGAGTCTAGAGCTGCGTTCAGCATCACTTTCTAAATTGCACGTTTTTGCAATCATGCAATGCCCTTGTACAGTCGAGTCCTGGCCTTGCTGATGCCCCTGGGTCTGTGGCTTTATATTAGTATCTTAGATTCATTGCTCAGCACTGACGTTGCACTGGGCACCTTCCAGTCTTTGCTGATCTTGCATGCAGAGTCCTAGAAAAGGTTTTTGCTAACAGTTATGCAGCTGCCTTTGATGGTTTCTCTTAAATTTTGAAACTTCCCAAATGGCTTTCTACTGAGCCTGGGTGATGGGGCTGCTCTGTGTCCACCTGGCTCAGATGCCTGTTCAGAATACAGAAGATGGAACATTTAACTTTCTTCCTGCGTGTCTGAGATCTGTGGAATAGCCTTTTTCAGATTTCTCAATTGACAGTTATAAGCTCAGTCAGGATATTGAAGATTCATAACCACAGTCGTCATCATGTTGGCTTGTGGGCCATGCTTCTCCTCCTCGCCTCCAGGAATACTGCTTGTGGCTTTGCAGTGTGCTTCTTGACCTTCACGGCTGGAGGGTGTGAGCGGTTTAGCACAAGCTGGGGTGGGAGGTGGCCTCCTGGTGAGCCAGCGTGCCTACCGTAAGGGGTGTGGGACTGGGAATGAAACTGAACAGATCTCATAGATTGGGCTGTTACTTCCTGGCATTGAGCACTCAGCAGTTAACTTCCTCTAGCTTCCTGTTTTTTGATGCGGTATGTTGCTATCCACCTCGATGGCTACTGTCAAGATGAAAAGAGATACTGAGCACCTAGTAGGCCGTTCGCTGGCTGCCACATGATAGATGCTCTCGAAGTGGTTGGTGCCTTGCCCCCTCCAATGCTGTCAGCTCATGGAGCAGTCGGTCCCTGATACTGCTGGGGGCTTACTCTGTAGAGGAGAGTTCTGCACGTGAACAGCAGTCCTGAGAGACCGCCTCCTAGGCCGATGTTGTAGAATTTCTTGTGGCCACCTCTTCTGGACTCCATGACTGGAGCCTGAGGCTCCATCCTACATACACTCAAGGCCTCTACCCCACCCCCACCCCCAAGGTTTTTTTTTTTTTTCCCCCCCCTAGCTCAGCTATACACATAGCACATTTTTACTAGAGTTTGATCCTGGAGACTGACGGGGGAACTGGCTACTTTTGGAGGAGAGAAATAAGCAACCCACCACTGGAGTAGGCAGTGTTGAGTGTCTCCCTGCTTTCCAAATGTATAATCTTCCCCTGGGAGAACTGATGAACTTGATTGCTTTCAGGCTCCGTCCCTCAGGCCTCCTCTGCAGACATTGCACACAGGCGGGAGTGGCAGACTGTGCTGCCCGTGAGTTTATACGAGACCTTCTGCAAACTTCCATGCGTGGGGCAGTTAGGCTGATGTGCGTTCTGTGAAGGTTAAAGAGGACTCCTTGTTCTCCATGGAGGAGGGGCTTCAGAGCAGCCATGCTGAGGGAAGCCTGAACCTGGGGACAGGTTGTGAAGCTGTATATATGTGGGCATGTCAGTTTCACTGTAATATTCAGGTTGTATGTTTGTGTGGCACAATAAATATAAAGTCAGAATGTCCCACGTCAAGTCACTGCTTGTTTGGCAGTTTGCTCTGTACTGTGTGGATTTAGTTCTTAGAGCAAGGTGACTGAGATTCCTTATTGGTACATATAGAACTTACTCGGGGGATCAAAACAGATTGAAGGATTATTTATGTGGTGCTAGACAGACAGAGAACCTTGAAAGCTGGTGCTGTTGCTTACTTCTTTCTGTTTGGTAATTAACATGACTGTCGATACTTGTCATCTTGCCTTTGAATTAAGTTTCTTTAATCTTGAGATATTTTTACCATTGCTGTTTATTTCTTAACTTCTCACTGTCTTCTCTGGTCACACAGACATTTAACAAGATACACACTGCCCATAATTAAGCTGTGTATTTTTCATTCACGTGGAGAAACTGATCTCTCTTATTTAACTGCTAGCACATTTTATATGCACTTTTATTCTGCATAGAAATTCATCTGTGACTAGGAACCACTAAGAACCTATGGAAGAATCTATAACCCCAATGTTTGGTTTCAGTAATGATGATCACTAGGGCTTAAATATTCTTCTGCATTGCTGATCCTGTATTTTTTTCTAGAAATCATGTTTGTCTGCTGTCTCTTTCATGCCTGTAGAATTACTGAGTTGGAATACAGCAGAGGACTAGCTTTGCAAATACACCTCCAATCTCATTTCCACTTCTTAATGGACTCCAGTCAATGTCTTGGTACTAAAAGCCTTTCATTACTTACTTCACCCTGACCTTTTTATATTCCTTTTATTTGCGCAGTCAGTTTTATAGGCCAGTTGCTCTTTTTTTTTGTCAACTGGCTTATAACACTTTCTTCCAAGCACAATAGTTCACCATCTAAAACATCTGTAACTTCTGTTCACAGTGACTTTCTCTTCCTATATTTGTCATATATCCCTTTATGGAATTGCTAATAGAAACATGCCTTCAACGTAATTCCTGTTTTTTCCTCTAAACCAACAGGGACTGAAACATACTCCCTACTGGTGTCATTACTACTTCTCGAGCTGTCGTAGGAAAAAAATGGCATTTGTGAATAATGGCTGTGACAGAAATTCAAAGACTAAAACATTTAAAAAATCATATTTTACAGAAGTTTTACAATTTCTCTTTTCCCATCCAGTAGATAGGGCATTGCTCACCAATATGTGTGTTAAAACTGCTATGAGCTTCCTATGCGGGTGGAATGTGTATGTTGTCCTGCACACACACACTTGGGTCTGGTCATGGTGGGTTTTATAGGGAAAGCGTCACAACTTCAGTGGATCGAGATGAGTTCACTCACCGCTGTTTCAGGGCGGGTTGGTGTCAGTTACCTGGAGCCATCTACACCAACCCAGTCATCCCTGCTTTGAAACCTCCAGTTCAGTTCAGTCTCTCAGTCATGTCCAACTCTTTGCGACTCCATGGACTGCAGCACACCAGGCTTCCTTGTGCATCATCAACTCCCGAAGTTTATTCAAACTCATGTCCATTGAGTCGGTGATGCCATCCAACCATCTCATCCTCTGTCATCCCCTTCTCCTCCCGCCCTCAATCTTTCCCTGAATCAGGGTCTTTTCAAGTGCGAAACCTCCGGAGAGCTGGCCAATGAGGATATTTACATAGAGGCTAAATTCAGTGACTGGTATATTTCAAGAATTATTAACTCAGAATATATGTGCTAAATGTATCCTATATTCCAGGTTCCAGGTAAATACCAACAAAAGCCATCAGGTCTTCATGCCAACCAGTTCATGTGCTGAGTTCTATGGGGGTCACTGAAGCTTTTACCCCATATATATTTGTTTAGTCTTTTTTCATTTTTAAGCATTGAAGTATAGTTGACTTACAACATTACAGTAGTTCCAGGTTTGCATCATAGTGATTTGGTAATTTTATGGGCTCTACTCCATATAAAGTTATGATAAAGTATTGGCTATATGTTATGTCCTTACAACTCATTTTTAAAACATCTTTTAAAATTGAAATATAGCTGATTTACAATGTTGTGTTAATTTCTGTTGAATACAAGTGATTCAGTTATGCTCACACACACACAAAATGTTTACATATATATATACACACATTCTTATTTTTTAATATATTCTTTTCTATTATGGTTTATCACAGGATATTGACTATAGTTCTCTGTGCTATACAGTAGGACCTTGTTTATCCATTCTGTATCTAAAAGCTTGCGTCACCTCCCCAACCTGCTCCCCCAGGCAGGCCCACTCCCTTGGCCACCACAGGTATGTTCTCTGTACTCATCAGCCTGTTTCTTTTCACAGATGCATTCATTTGTATCATATTTTAGAATCCACATGTAGGTGATATCGTATGGTATTTGTCTTTTTCTTTCTGACTTACTTCATTTAGTATGATAATCTCTAGTTGCTTCCATGATGCTGCAAATGGCATTATTTCATTCTCTTTTTTTTTTTTTTTACTGAGTGGTTGTACAACTTATTTTTAAAAGATGATTATTGCTTTCATGATGCTGTGTCTTAAACTACAATGATTTCTATATGCCACTGATAATTCGTCAGTGTATGTGAGGCTGTCTTATTGTACAGTGGCTTGCAAAATCTCAAGCACTTAAAAAGGATGTCACCTTACTCAGCATTCTATCACTAAAGTGCTCCATGTCAACAGGGCTCGTCCCTGGTCCCTGCTGTGCTTTGGGGCCGATTTATTGAACGTGTACGCAGCTCTGCCACTGTGGCTTCATTTCAGCTCATTCTAAGCTGCTCAGCTGCCCTGCAGTTATCCCCCCTTGCCACCTCATAGGCATGACCTCACTGAATTAAATGCACAGCCCTCAGCTTTAATGCCAGTGACTTGGCAGCACTGTCAAGACTCAATGGGGTTTATTTTTTTCTGCCATCACATGCTAAGTCTGGTTTCTAGGAGATAAATCCATTCAAAAAGGTTCTGCAAATTCTGTTGCTGGATATATGGACTTTGATAAAGCTGTTTTCCTTTTAAATTGACCAAAGAAAGACCATTCAAATGATGTGATCGTTTTCAGCTTTATACAAAACTGTAACACAAATGTTATTTGAGGTTTCTGGATGTCTTTCAATGGAAGATGCTTAAGCTACCTTCCGATTTTGCCTAGGTTTACGTGTAGGGAATATATTCAGGCAGAATGTGTTCTCTAAGCTTTTTCCAGCTCCCTCTTCCTTGTTGACACAGTCTAAAGATGGCAGAAGCAGAAAGCACAGCCGTCTTTTTATAGGCATCGTTGCCTTCATGGCAAAGAGGTTTGGACCTGATCCCTGAGTAGGATGGCAAATCAGTTAAAAGCCTGGGATTTTCCACATGCTAAAGAACTTTCTTTATGGCGAGTAGACTCTTAAAGCTAAGGCAGAAGAAAAAAGTGAGAGTGATGTGGAAGATGTAATCTCAACATGTACTATATGGGCAAATCTGGTCCTCTAGGATGCAAACACTGTTTTGGAAATAGAATTGACTTGCCCCAAATTCTACACTGGTATCTCTAATGTAGATGAAATACCTTTATTTTATTTTATTTTTATTATTCTTTTTTTATAGGAACATAAGAATGGTGCTCATTTTAAAAAAACTTTTTATTTTGTGTTGGGTATAGCCACTTAACAATATCATGATTGTTTCAGGTGGACCATTCTCCCCCAAAGTCCCCTCCTATCCAGCCTATCACATAATATTGAGCAGAGCCTACTGTGTATACAGTAGGTCCTTGTTAGTTATCTATTTCAAGTATAACAGTAGAAACACTTTGACTTTAAAATTTTTTTTTTTTCATATTTTCTTTTTAAATATTTATTTGGCTACGTTGGGTCTTAGTTGGGTCATCTGGGATCTTTCCTTGCGGCACATGGATTCTGTAGTTGCGGTGTGGAAACTGTTGCTCCTCGGCATGTGGGATCTTAAGTTTCCCAACCAGGGATCAAACCCAAGTTCTTTGCATTGCAAGGTGGATTCCACTGGACTACCAGGGCTGTTACATTTTCTGATCAAACGTAACCATCATCTTATCCCGCCCAACTCCCCCGGGCCCTTCAGCACCACCTTTGTCCTCATAATTCACCTCCTTTGAGCACACAGCTCAAAATCCTATCCCTTTCTAGGTTAGAAGCACCTTGAACTTTAGTCTGGGCCTCCTTCACTGCTGAATTCCCAGTGCCGAGCTCACAGCAGGCACGTAATACTTAGTCCTGTACTTACCTTCCACCCTCCCCGTCCTCACCTGAGTGGAACTGTATTACTGGTGTACCCTGTGTAGCCCCAGATTAACTCACACTTCACCAAGGTTTTTAATAAATTCTCATTCTGTTCACGGAGAAGGCAATGGCACCCCACTCCAGTACTCTTGCCTGGAAAATCCCATGGACGGAGAAGCCTGGTAGGCTGCAGTCCCTGGGGTCGCTAAGAGTCGGGCACGACTGAGGGACTTCACTTTCACTTTCATGCATTGGAGAAGGAAATGGCAACCCACTCCAGTGTTCTAGCCTGGAGAATCCCAGGGATGGGGGAGCCTGGTGGGCTGCCGTCTATGGGGTCGCAGAGTCGCACACGACTGAAGCGACTTAGCAGCAGCAGCAGCAGCAGCATTCTGTTCAAGGCACATTCAGCTTGTTTTCTTTGCTCTGCCAACTCGTGAAGCCGCCGTAGGGCTGTCTCCTGTTTCTTCTCATCCTTGCGGGATCTTGAGGAGACATTCCGAGCAAACTCTCTCTGCTTGAGATCTTTCAATCTCTGCTTGTGTGCATGATCATAGGAGTTGATATGGTTGTCAAATTCCTGGTGTTTCTGATACTGCTTATCACAGAGTTCACAGTAAAAGTTGGCTCTAAGGTCTTCCAATGCTTTGGCAATGGCCTTCTCTTTGTCAACATAATCCTTGTACTTCTGCCTCAGTGCTTCTGTGTCTTCTTTTTCTACTTCTAGGACACGGCACCGTTCGGTAGCATCTTCAGCATAATCAAGCTCCATTTCCATGCGACCCATGCCCATGACATCATATTTGATGACGATTGGAATGGGATCTGTTCTCCCCTGAAGAGATTTTCCCAATCCCTGGCCCAGCTTCCACCCATGTTTCTGGAGTAAGCGATGTCCAATATTATCCGATTCTATAGGCTTGTCAAGGGATGCTTGTTCAATTTCCAAATGTCCTTCTTCATATTGATCAAAGTGATTACCCTGAAAGTCTCGGTCCTCGTTGAAGCGGGAGAAGCGGTCCGCCATTTTGCCGCCTTCACTCCTCTCAGGACGACAGTCTCCGGTTCGCTCCTTCCCTCCCGCGACACCCACCCCCTCGCTCTCCTTCTGTGTTCCCCACCTCCTCCCACGCCCCGACTTTAAAATTTTTAAATATAAGTATTTTATTGAAATGTTCCAATGTGTTAATGGTCTACTTCCCTCTCAGAAAACTTACCTGTGTGCTTGTAAGTTATTAGTTGCCAAACATTTGCTTAACTGCGTTGTGTCTCTTAAGATAGTGAGATTCCTTTTTTGATAAAGTTTCCTATTTAGGGTATGATTATTGCCTCTGCCTCAAAGGCTTGAATTCAGTTAATTTAGATTTGTATTTCAGGCTTAACTATAGAGAACAATAACCACCTGTTGGATTTTTGATAAACTGATTTTTGCCAAAGTCCATTTTAAAATTTGAATATTTTTCTGAAGCCAAGATATTTTAGTTATTGCTAAATACTTTGTATATCCACGAATGTTTCAGTGCCCCATCTGCTGGAGACTTTGATGAATGAGGGTAGTCAGTTTGCTTAATGAAGAATTGAGGCTGAACTTTTTCATATGCAGGTTAATTCAGTTTTATTCTAAATATAGTGACATAAACTAAATAATTCTGTAACAAATGCAAGTATTTAATAGAATTATACCTTCTCTTGACAATGATACAAAAAGTTGAAACATTAATAACTACTGAGTTTTAATTTTGCTTCAGTGCATACTGTTTTCCCAGCCTGTTCCATCAGAACCAAATGAACATTCTTGTTTCATATGAGGCCCAGAACATTGTCCCTATTCCAAGTGCTATCTATTTAATCAGGTTTATGGGACCCATGTATCAGATCACCACCACTGAATGCTCCTTAGAAACACTGATAAGTTTCCATAATTCTTTAAGGCAGTAAAAATGCTTGTGTTCCAAAGCTTTAAGCAGAAATACTTGGGAGGCCTGACATTTGAAGTCAGAATCATTGCTCACCTCTTCCATTTAACTAGAATCAGTCACACTGGACGCAGGTTCTTAAAATGAAAAATATTTCCTCCTTCCTCCCATTCTGACAGATGCACATCCCGTTTAAAATATAGTTGAACAACTAACTGAACAGGTTTTAGAAGCATCACATCAATTTCCCCATCCACTCTCGTTGTTGGTTCAATGGAATGCAATACGTCAGAGTGAAGATGAAAGAATCATAGGACGTGTTCAGTCAGGGAGAGTCTTCATTGTTAAAGGATGCTGAACTAGTCGTCAGAGGGATAAAAGAGAAATCAAAGGCATGACTCAGGTCCCAGAGACATGCACGATGGATGATTCAGTAGTAGACCAAGACATCTCTTCCCATAAAACAATGTTTACTCTCTTTGCCTTCTCCAGGTTGTGCCGCGTAAAAATAAATGGAAGCTCGTCATTTCTTTTTAGATAGCTTCATTATATATGACTTCCCATCCATGTACCTAGGAGCACGGCAGCCTACCCACAAGTTTTCACTCATTCCATACTGCCTATGCCTATGATATTGCATGTGAATCTCCAATTTCAACTTCCAAGAGAGTATCACAGCGTTTTCAACATTGCCTCATTGCTCTAAAATATTACTGATAACAGAAGGCTCCATTTATCCAGGGCCTGTTTTATTTTAGGCTCTGAGATATGGGATGAAATGAACACACAGGTAGCCTTTGCTTTATACGGCACTATGTTAACTAAGAGTTGTGAATTTAAAATACATATATATTTGGCTGCGCTGGGTCTTCATTGTTGTGTGCAGACTTTATGCAGTTGTGGTGAGCGAGGGCTGCTCTCCAGCTGCAGGGTGTGGGTTTCTCATGCTGCAGCTTCTTGCTGCAGAGCGTGGGCTCTAGGACACACGGGTTTCAGTAGTGGCCCCCAGGCTCTAGGGCACTGGCTCAGTAGTTGTGCACGGGCTTAGTTGTTCCCTGGCATGTGGAGTCTTTCTGGGCCAGGGATCGAACCCATGTCCCCCGCATTGACAGACAAGATTCCTAACCCCTGGACCAAGGGAAGTCCACGAGATGTGCAGTTTGGAGCCATGTCCTACCTTTGCACTTTTTGCTTTATGTGAACTTACAGAAGCATTGCAAAGATAGTACAGAGTTCCATATTTCCTTCCCAGAGCTGCTTCTAATGATTTCGTCTTATATAATTGTGATGCATTTATCAAAGCTAAAAGGTGAACAATGGTATGATATTAATACTACTTACAACTGCCTGGTGTTACTTGAATACCTCTGATTTTTCCACAAATGCCATTTCTCTGCTCCAAGATCCAGTCAGGAATCGTGTTGCACTTAGCCTTCATGTCTCCTCAGTCTCTTCCAGTCTGTGAGACTGTTATGGTCTTTTTCTCATCTCTCCTGACCCTGACACTTTTGAAGATGGCTGGTTAGAATTTTTGTCAATGTTCCTCAAGTTGCATTTGTCTGATATTTCTTGTGATTAACCTGATGTTACAAATTTAATGGAATAGTACCATTGAGGTTTTATTACATCATATGGGGGTGATATCAGCTTGATTAATTTTTGGTGAGCTAACCAAGACCACTTGGTTAAAGAAGGGTCTGTCAGGATTCTTCAGTGGAAAGTTACTATTTTTCCTTTCCATATCCTAAGTACTGGAAGGAAGGAAATTACAGCCCACATTTGAGAGGAGAGCAGTGCTTAAATTCCATCTCTTGAGTTAAGGTGTAGATTTAGATTTTTGGACATGTTAAAACTATCACAGTACTGAATATTTTCAGGGTGCACAAAAATTCTGTTAAGTTTTGACCACATTTTAGTATTTGTCTATGCATCTTGTCTGCATAAATTATCACTATAGAGTTTTAGTAGTGATGAGAAACCAAGATAATTTCTTTAAAATACTATTCTACAATACAAGAAGCCACACTCCTTGGAGAAATGGCTGGTTCTGGGGTTGGAGCAGGAAATATGTAAGATAAACATAGGGCATCTCGTAATATCAGAAATAAGTGCTAAAAACAAAAGAAAAAGGATGCAGACATGTTAAAAGGACACAGAAACCAACTCACAGCTGGAAAAATTTCACCAACAAAATGGTGGTGGTAACAGATTACAACCCCCCAAATAAAAATAATATCCATGAGTCCAAACTGATAAAACTGACTGAATAAATGGAAGGAAAGGGACAAACAGTTGCTTACAGAAAAATTAAAATTACTAAATGTAGAAACAATGAAGAAAATAGGAAGTCATAGTGAGATACCATTTAATAATTTCTATCCAATTTAATATCTGCCAAAACATGGTTTCATATAGTTTTTATTAAATATATGAGCCGTTTTGCATCGTGTTCTTGGCATTTAATCCAAATGCTATTTATGCCACAATATTATATTCACATTCACTGTTAAAGTTTTTAAATGTACATAATTATCAAGGAAAAGCTTGAAGTCAGGCCATAAGCAAATTTCTTTGATTTATAATAGCATTCTTCACACTTATTTGCAGTATTTCACAGTATTTCTTTTTTTGTGAGTGTTTATAATTTATGTATCTTACCTACAAAACTTGAAAAAAAAAAACTGTACCTGGTTGTTTTGCTCCTCGAATTTTCATTTAGCATTTTTATTAACTCACCCCGACTCCTAGTAGTAAATACTTTCAAAAGCAGACTTAAATTACTGGATTCTATTCTGTTATGCAGAAAGTCTAAATACATTTTTATAAAAAATCTCTTTTAGATATTGTACATAATAATATCCTTATATATAAGTCTTTGCCTGCACATCATCAGAGCTAAGGTAGGCTTCTAGCAGGATGAATAATTTAAAGACTATAAACATTTAAAGCTCTTCACACACAAAGCATGACTTTTTAATACTATCATAAAACTGTAGTATAATTTAACCATAGTAATATTGTAGACACTTAGATAATTCTAGGCAGTTTATACACTATTACCAATGGTACATGTATCTTTCCCCCAAATTACTAAATTCTCAAGTGTCTTAGGCTACTTAAACATACTGCTAAATTGATTTCCAAAACAGATCACACCATGGCAAATTTCCAAATGATTATTTCTATTTCATATAACATTTCTAAATGTTAACTATAGTAATTTTGTTTAAACTCTTAATTTTTCTTTGTAGAATACATGTCTTTTAACACTTGATTAAAAAAAAAACTTTTAGTCAATTTGAATATGGAACACTGAAAAGAAATATAACTTTTGAAAAATATATTTTATTTCATGAATACTTGTGAATTCTTATAATTTAGCACATTTTAATCTACTGGTTAGTCAACAATAATTAAATTCTTGCATTAATTCAACAACCTCAGATATGCAGATGATATTGAGAGAGTCAATTCCTAGGCAGATTGATAAGAAGTTCAGGGTCCCCAAGGAGGAGAAAGGCGTCTGGGGCTCTCGAAGTGGAGATTGGGGGTCTTAAATTCTCAAGGAGGAGAAAAGGACAAACATTTTTTTCCTCTGTATTTCTTCAGTTCACTTCAGTTCAGTCGCTCAGTCGTGTCAGACTCTTTGCGACTCCATGAATCGCAGCACGCCAGGCCTCCCTGTCCATCACCAACTCCCGGAGTTTACCCAAACACATGTCCATTGAGTCAGTGATGCCATCCAGCAATCTTGTCCTCTGTTGTCCCCTTCTCCTCCTGCCCCAAATCCCTCTCAGCATCAGGGTCTTTTCCAATGAGTCAACTCTTCGCATGAGGTGGCCAAAATATTGGAGTTTCAGCTTTAGCATCAGGCCTTCCAAAGAACACCCAGGACTGATGTCCTTTAGGATGGACGGGTTGGACCTCCTTGTAGTCCAAGGGACACTCAAGAGTCTTCTCCAACACCACAGTTCAAAAGCATCAATTCTTCAGCACTCAGCTTTCTTCACAGTCCAACTCTCACATCTGTACTTGACTACTGGAAAAACCTTAGTCTTAGTCAGTTATACAACTCAGTTTAAACTCTGTACTAGGGATTATACAACAACAGTGTATCCAGCTGGAGGAGTTTCTCCTTCCTGAAAACTTTCTGACTAATGCTGATATTTTAGAATGTATGAGAGTGGGTCTGGAGGATCTTTCTGTTGTTAAATTCTAATCTTGTTATCCTAAAATGTAAATTGCTGAAGTAGGTATGGTAAAATTTTCACAAACTTGAGACATTCTTTTGATTCATTGTAATAATTAATTAAAAGGTATATAACTCCATTGCTAACACTAGCAAGGGGGTACTTTTTTGTCTATGTCAGAAACTTTATCCCTTTTATACTTTAATAAAACTCTATTGCACAAAAGCTCTGAGTGATCAAGCCTCGTCTCTAGCACCAGATTGAATTCTTCTCATCCGGAAGCCAAGAATCCTGGTGTCTTTTCATGGGTCAGCAACAACCTTTCAATACCACTTTAATGTAGAAAGCAAAGAGGAACTAAAGAGCCTCTTGATGAAGATGAAAGAGAAGAGTGAAAAAGCTGGCTTAAAACTCAAAATTCGGAAACTAAGATCATGGCATCTAGTCCCTTACTTCGTGGCAAATAGATGGGGAAAAAATGGAAACCGTACAGGTTTTATTTTCTTTGGCTCCAAAATCACTGCAGATGTTGACTATAGCCACAAAATTAAAAGACGTTTGCTCCTTGGAAGCAAAGCTATGACAAACCTAGATAGTGTATTAAAAAGCAGAGACATCACTCTGCTGACAAACGTCCATATAGTCAAAGCTATGGTTTTTCCAATAGTTATGTATGGATTTGAGAGTTGGACCATAAAGAAGGTTGCTGCTGCTGCTAAATCACTTCAGTCATGTCCGACTCTGTGTGACCCCAGAGATGGCAGCCCACCAGGCTCCCCCATCCCTGGGATTCTCCAGGCAAGAACACTGGAGTGGGTTGCCATTTCCTTCTCCAATGCATGAAAGGGAAAATTGAAAGTGAAGTCACTCAGTTGTGTCTGACTCCTAGTGACCCCATGGACTGCAGCCTACCAGGCTCTTCTGTCCATGGGATTTTCTAGGCAAGAGTACTGGAGTGGGTTGCCATTGCCTTCTCCAAAGAATGTTGAGCACTAAAGAATTGATGGTTTGGAACCGTGGTGTTGGAGAAGACTCTTGAGAGTCCCTTGGACAGCAAGGAGATCAAACCAGTCCATCCTAAAGGAAATCAACCCTGAATACTCACTGGAAGGACTGATGCTGAAACTAAAGCTCCAAAACTTTGGCCACCTGATAGGAAGAGCCAATTCATTGGAAAAGATCCTGATGCTGGGAATGATTGAGGGCAGGAGCAGAAAGAGGCAACAGAGAATGAGTTGATTTGATGGCATTACTGAATCAATGGATATGAGTTTGAACAAACTTCAGGAGATAACAAATGACAAAGAAGTGTGGCGTGCCGCAGTTAATGAAGTCGCAAAGAGTAGGACACGACTTAGCAACTAAATAACAAACATGACTTCAAAATTAGGTCTTATTCAAAAATTTTAATAGAAATATACTTGAAAAATAAAAACCACATGTGCTTCAGGAAGTATGGTTATTTTGATGGAAAAGGGAACGGGGAAAACAAAACTCTTTTGAAATAGACAAAGGAAACTAAACTGGAAATATACATCCCACAAGACATTTGAAAATGCAATTTTTCATATTTATACATGTTTTAGTTCAAAAATTAGTTTTTTTCATAGAATTCAAATATTGTGAAAACTTTGAGAATAATTAGTGCTCTTAGAGCAGATAATGAAAATTTTAAATTACTTTGTAATTTTAATCCTATAGGATCCTAATAGTAAATGTAGTTATAATTTCAATAGATGCTTAAGTAGCTATTGAAATATGGTAAACTATGTGTACATCAGTAATTTGTTGGTGACTGGTAGGTATATAACTTAATGCCATTGCTCTTAGTTCATGAGCATTAACCTGTTTAAATTTAGCAGGTCTCTATAAGCTAGTAAAATACATACTTGGATATGTTCTACTATCTTGTCTGCCAACAACAGAAAAAACATTAAAATAAAATCTTTATTGTTGAAACACCTGAAGAGGCCAGAGGGATTTTAAGTTCTCTTACTGAAGTGCAAGAAAATGCAAAAATTAAGGCATAATACACATTTTCATTATGTTAATTTCTTTTATCAGCAAAAGTAGAAAAAAACCACCCATCTGTTGAATTAAAAACATGTTTTCCAAGCACTTTATTCCTTTTAATTTTAATACTTGTGTATTTTAAAAGAAATGAAATCCATGTGTTTGCTATTTTTTAAATTTTGGATTCTACCAAAGTTAAGCAAGTTTATTCAAGTTCACTTGTATTTCCATTCAATATATTCTTTACCAATTTCAGATTAAAATTTTTAGGTGCAAAAAGTAGGAAAATAGAGCCTTGATTAGTTACATGGATTCTGTCTTTGTACAGTTTTTCATTAATCTGTGAGATGTTACAGCTGCTGCTGCTGCCGCTAAGTCGCTTCAGTCGTGTCCGACTCTGTGCGACCCCATAGAAGGCAGCCCACCAGGCTCCCCCGTCCCTGGGATTCTCCAGGCAAGAACACTGGAGTGGGTTGCCATTTTCTTCTCCAATGCATGAAAATGAAATGTGAAAGTGAAGTCGCTCAGTTGTGTCCAACCCTCAGCGACCCCATGGACTGCAGCCTTCCAGGCTCCTCTGTCTATGGGATTTTCCAGGCAAGAGTACTGGAGTGGGGTGCCATTGCCTTTTCCGGAGATGTTACAGAAAAACTCAAATAAACCTTTTGGCCAAACCAATACATTAAAAAAAACAGACACGTGAGAGAGATTGTCTATTTTCTTGATGAAATTTAAGTAAAAGGGCAGTTCACTTCAAGTAACCAAAGGTTTCCTTTGGATTCTGGTTTAGAATCTTGTCTGGCTTGCAATCCTGAAAGTTTCTCCTAATTGCAAAGAGACTCACGTGGACAGCAGATTAAAAACTATGGCCAATGATATGTTCACTGAATGAGGAACTGGACTGATTTGGAGAATTTTTCCTATTTTTCCAAATATCAATGACAGCAGTGCTGTGGGCTTTCTACATAGTAGGCACTGCTGTGTGGTGTCTATAGTTGTTTCTTTTATGTTGTTGGTAACTCATTGAAGTATTTATTCTCACTATTTAACTAACACACTTTGAGGCCAGTTTGACATCTCAGTCCAGATTTTACCCCCTTAACCTCTCTTCTGTCACCTTTCAGAAGCATGGGGGTTAATGAGGTTGTTTGGGAAACTGAACTAGTGATGTGCCCTGGTTCACACCCTCTGTCTTGTGAAACAAACAGCCATTACCCTGGAGTAGTATAGGAAGAGAAGTCAGTCTTTGTCTCATTATGGCTGTTGGCTGATGTATGATACTTTGAAAGTGAAAGTCGCTCAGTTGTGTCCTACTCTTTGCGACCCCATGGACTATGCACTCCATGGAATTCTCCAGGCCAGAATACTGGAATGGATAGCTTTTCCCTTCTCCCAGGGATCTTCCCAACCCAGAGATCGAACCCAGATCTCCTGCATTGCAGGCGGATTCTTCACCAGCAGAGCCACCAGGGAAGCCCAAGAATACTGGAGTGGGGAGCCTATCCCTTCTCCAGGGGATCTTCCCGACCCAGGAATGAACCGGGATCTCCTGCATTGCAGGCAGATTCCTTACCAGCTGAGGTATCAGGGAAGCCCATGATACTTTGACCAGATGAAATATGTAGTTATGACTGGAGGCATAAGATTCACAAAGGGCTGCTCTTGTTTGTTTATTTTTTAAGTGGAGGATAATTGCTTTACAAGGTTGTGTTGGTTTCTGCCAACAATGCCGATCAGCCATCAGTATCCACATGTCTCCTCCCTGTTGAACCGCTCCCCATCCCGCACCCCATCATACCCCTCTAGGTTAGCACAGAGCAGAGCGTTGAGCTCCCTGGCTTATACAGCAACTTCCCCTTAGCTATGTGCGTTACATATGGTAATGTGTATGTTTCAATGCTGTGTCTCAATTTGTCCCTTCCTCTCCTTCTGCTACTGTCTCTGCAAGTCTGTTCTCTATGTGGGTATCTCCATTCCTGAAAGGGATATTCTCATCTCCACAACTTATAGCTCATGGCCTGTGATGTTAGCACATTATGTGATGTCATTTATCACTGTGCCCTTTTGGCGCTCATCAATATGGTTTACTGGGCTTTGGGGTCTATGACAGGATGGGAAAAAATGTAAATGGTGACAATGAAAAGGCCATACAAACAAAAGTCTGGCTGCTTAAAAAAAAACTAATAAAATAAGAATGTCAACTTGTTGTCTTGTGAAATAACATTGCTATGAGTACTTGAATGTCCGCTTATTTTTCTGTTAGAGAGTATAAGGAAACTAAAAATACTGTAGAATACAAAGAAATAGCTTTTTCAACACAGTTTTAAATTTTGATTGTTCGAGAAGGTGTACAGGTTAGCATAAACTCTAACATTTAAATAAGAAAGGAATCTGAAGAAAGGGCAATTTAATATAGGCCACATTCAGCATATTAATAAAACTATCAGAAAAACAAATGCTAGACTACTTATCTTTTTTGCAGTTTAAAACTTAAGGGAACAATAGACTAGATATTTTAAAGGTGAAAAGAGAATGGAGTAACAATTTTCTATAAGCTATCATCCATGTGCAAAGGCAGCAGAAAAATATTTTAAGTGGAGAGGCTTAGAAATTATAACAGTATCTAATTACAGAAATAAGATAATAGAACTTAAGTATAAAAATACTTTTTTAAACATAAATTCAGCTTTCATTTCTATTATACAAATTATAACTAATTACAGAAATAATAGAACTTAAGTATAAAAATACTTTTTTAAAATATAAATTCAGCTTTCATTTCTATTATGCATTTATATTATACACATTTTGAAAGGAGTTGAATAGAGATAATCTGCTGATCTTTCCCTTTAAAGTGAAAACATACTAATGCTTGACTATAAGGAATAATCAGTTCAGTTCAGTTCATTTCAGTCACTCAGTCGTGTCTGACTCTTTGCAACCCCATGAACTGCAGCATGCCAGGCCTCCCTGTCCATCACCAACTCCAGGAATTTACCCAAACTCATGTCCATCGAGTCGGTGATGCCATCCAGCCATCTCATCTTCTGTCATCCCCTTCTCCTCCTGCCCCCAATCCCTCCCAGCATCAGAGTCTTTTCCAATGAGTCAACTCTTTGCATGAGTTGGCCAAAGTATTGGAGTTTCAGCTTCAGCATTGGTCCTTCCAGTGAACACCCAGGACTGATCTCCTTGCAGTCCAAGGGACCCTCAAGAGTCTTCTCCAGCACCACAGTTCAAAAACATCAATTCTTCAGTGCTCAGCTTTCTTCATAGTCCAACTCTCACATCCATACATGACCACTGGAAAAACCATAGCTTTGACTAGACGGACCTTTGTTGGCAAAGTAATGTCTCTGCTTTTCAATATGCTATCTAGGTTGCTCATAACTTGCCTTCCAAGGAGTAAGCATCTTTTAATTTCATGGCTGCAGTCACCATCTGCAGTGATTTTGGAGCCCAAAAATGTGAAGTCTGACACTGTATCCACTGTTTCCCCATCTATTTCCCACGAAGGGATGGGACCAGATGCCATGATCTTCGTTTTCTGAATGTTGAGCTTTAAACCAACTTTTTCACCCTCCTCTTTCACTTTCCTCAAGAGGCTTTTTAGTTCCTCTTCACTTTCTGCCATAAGGGTGGTGTCATCTGCATATCTGAGGTTATTGATATTTCTCCAAGCAATCTTGATTCCAGCTTGTGCTTTGTCCAGCCCAGCATATTTAACTTATATTCACTCTGCATATAAGTTAAATAAACAAGGTGGCAATATATAGCCTTGACATACTCCTTTTCCTGTTTGGAACCAGTCTGTTGTTCCATGTCCAGATCTAACTGTTACTTCCTGACCTGTATTCAGGTTTCTCAAGAGGCAGATCAGGTGGTCTGGTATTCCCATTTCTTTCAGAATTTTCCACAGTTTATTGTGATCCACACAGTCAAGGCTTTGGCAGAGTCAGTAAAGCAGAAATAGATGTTTTTCTGGAACTCTCTTGCTTTTTCCATGATCCAGCAGATGTTGGCAATTTGACCTCTGTTTCCTCTGCCTTTTCTAAAGCCAGCTTGAATATCTGGAAGTTCATGGTTCACATATTGCTGAAGGTTGGCTTGGAGAATTTTAAGCATTACTTTACTAGCGTGTGAGATGAGTGCAATTGTGCAGTAGTTTGAGCATTCTTTGGCATTGCCTTTCTTTGGAATTGGAATGAAAACTGACCTTTTCCAGTCCTGTGGCCACTGCTGGGTTTTCCAAACTTGCTGGCATATTGAGTGCAGCACTTTCACAGTGTCATCTTTCAGGATTTGAAACAGCTCAACTGGAATTCCATCACCTCCACTAGCTTTGCTCGTAATGATGCTTTCTAAGGCCCACTTGACTTCATTTTCCAGGATGTCTGGCTTTAGGTGAGTGATCACACCATCATGGTTATCTGGGTCATGAAGATCTTCTTTGTACAGTTCTTCTGTGTATTCTTGCCACCTCTTCTTAATATGTTCTGCTTCTGTTAGGTCCATACCATTTCTGTCCTTTATCGAGCCCATCTTTCCATGAAAGTTCCCTTGGTATCTCTAATTTTCTTGAAGAGATCTCTAGTCTTTCCCATTCTGTTGTTTCACCCTGTTTCTTTGCATTGATCACTGAGGAAGTCTTTCTTATCTCTCCCTGCTATTCTTTGGAACTCTGCATTCAAATGGGAATATCTTTCCTTTTCTCCTTTGCTTTTCACTTCTCTTCTTTTCACAGCTATTTGTAAGGCCTCCCCAGACAGCCATTTTGCTTTTTTGCATTTCTTTTCAATCAGTGTTTTAGAAATACTTGTAAAATTAATGCAGGAGATGGTCTTGATCCCTGTCTCTTGTACAATGTCACAAACCTCCATCTATGGAGGTTCATCAGGCCCGCTATCAGATCTAGTTCCTTAAATCTATTTCTCACTTCCACTGTATAATCATAAAGGATTTGATTTAGGTCATACCTGAATGGTCTAGTGGTTTCCCCCACTTTCTTCAATTTAAGTCTGAATTTAGCAATAAGGAGTTGATGATCTGAGCCACAGTCAGTTCCCAGTCTTGTTTTTCCTGATTGTATAGAGCTTCTCCATCTTTGGCTGCAAAGAATATAATCAATCTGATTTCATTGTTGACCATCTGGTAATGTCCATGTGTAGAGTCTTCTCTTGTGTTGTTGGAAGAGGGTGTTTGCCTTGACAAGTGCGTTCTCTTGGCAAAACTCTATTTGCCTTTGCCCTGCTTCATTCTGTATTCCAAGGCCAAATTTGCCTGTTACTCCAGGTATTTCTTAACTTCCTACTTTTGCATTCCATTCCCCTATAATGAAAAGCACATCTCTTTTGGGTGTTTGTTATAAAAGGTCATGTACATCTTCACAGAACCGTTCAGCTTCAGCTTCTTCAGCGTTACTTGTTGGGGCATAGACGTGGATTACCGTAATATTGAATGGTTTGCCCTGGAAACGAACAGAAATCATTCTATCATTTTTGAGATTGCATCCAAGTACTTCATTTTGGACTCTTGTTGACCATGATGGCTACTCTATTTCTTCTAAGGGATTCCTGCCCACACTAGTAGATATAATGGTCATCTGAGTTAAATTTATCCATTCCAGTCCATTTTAGTTTGCTGATTCCTACAATGTTGATGTTCACTCTTGCCATCTCCTGTTTGACCACTTCCAATTTGCCTTGATTCATGGACATGACCTTCCAGGTTCCTATGCAATATTGCTCTTTACAGCATCAGACCTTGCTTCTATCACCAGTCACATCCACAACTGGGTATTGTTTTTGCTTTGGCTCCATCCCTTCATTCTTTCTGGAGTTATTTCTCCACTTATCTCCAGTAGCATATTGGGCACTTACTGACCTAGGGAGTTTCTCTTTCATTATTCTATCATTTTGCCTTTTCATACTGTTCATGGGGTTGTCAAGGCAAGAATACTGAAGTGGCTTGCCATTCCCTTCTCCAGTGGACCACATTATTATGAAATTATTAAGTCAAAATCAATGTTTTAAAAATACTTGTAAAATTAAAAGCATGGCATATACCTCAAAGCAACTGAAAGGATCAACACAAAACAAACATAACAAAGATTATAACATATAAAAGAAAGGATGAGCAAAGTGAGAAAGCATAAAACCCCAAAAGTATAAAACACAGGAACAGAAGACTGCTCTACGCTGAAAGTCAATTTACATACTAGTTCAAGTTCTTGTTTTGAAAAGTAGGCATTCAACTTCATTTAAAAATATAGCTTGATATTGTAAATAAATAATGCTGCAGTGAACATGGTGATCCAGATATCTTTTCAAGTTCCTGTTTTCCTTTTCTTTGATAAACACCTGAAAGTGGAATGGCTGCATCATTTTGTTGTTGTTCATTTGCTAAGTCGTGTCTGACTCTTTGTGACCGCATGGACTACAGCAAGCCATGCTCCTCTGTCCTCTACTATCTTCCAGACTTTCCTCAAATTCATGTCTATTGAGTCAGTGAGGCTATCAAACCATCTCATCCTCTGCTTTCCCCTTCTCCTTTTGCCTTCAATCTTTCTCAGCATCAGAGTCTTTTCCAGTGAGTCGGCTCTTGTTATCAGGTGGCCAAAGTACTGGAGTTTCAGCTTCAGCATCAGTCCTTCCAATGAATATTTAGGACTGATTTCCTTTAGCATTGCCTGGTTTGATTTCCTTGCAGTCCAAGGGACTGTCAAGAGTCTTCTTCAGCACCACAATATTAAAGCATCAATTCTTTGGTGCTCAGCTTTTTTTATAGTCTAACTCTCACATGACTACTGGAAAAAATTATAGCTTTGACTATACAGACCTTTGTCAGCAAAGTGATATCTCTGCTTTTTAATATGTTGTCTAGGTTTGTCATAGCTTTCCTTCCAAGAAGCAATACTCTTGATTCCATGGCTGCAGACCTTTAATCAGTTTCTGGCTGAGTAATATATACACATCTTCTTTATCTGTTTCTTTTTTGGTAGACATTTAGGTTGCTTCCATGTCCAGGCTACTGTAAATAGTGTTGCATTAAACATTGGGGTGCATGTGTCATTTTGAATTATAGATTTCTCAGGATATATGCTGATTAGTGGGATTGCTGAGTAATACAGTATTTTTATAATATAACTGTACATATTCAGGGATGTAATATATAAATATGTATACATATTTATATTTGTATGTTACAGTTAATTTCATATACCCATAGAATGGTTACAAATGACCATTTATTTTAATTTTTTCTCGGAGTATAGTTGAGTTATAATGTTGTGTTAGTTTCAGATTACAAAAAAGTGAATCAGTTATACATATATCCACTCTTTTTAAAGATTCTTTTTCCATATAGGCTGTTACAGAGTATTGAGTGTTCTCTGTGATATATAGTAGGTCCTTATTAGTTACCTATTATTTATATATGTGTGTTCATCTCTATCTCCCAATTTATAAATTACCATTTAGTAAGCACCATCTCCTGTTTGGCTACTTCCAATTTGCCTTGATTCATGGACCTGACATTCCAGGTTCCTGTGCAATATGCTCTTTACAGCATCGAATCTTGCTTCTATCACAGTCACATCCACAGCTGGGTATTGTTTTTGTTTTGGCTCCATCCCTTCATTCTTTCTGGAGTTATTTCTCCACTTATCTCCAGTAGCATATTGGGCACCTACTGACCTGGGGAGTTCCTCTTTCAGTATCCTATCATTTTGCCTTTTCATACTGTTCATGGGGTTGTCAAGGCAAGAATACTGAAGTGGTTTGCCATTCCCTTCTCCAGTGGACCACATTCTGTCAGACCTCTCCACCATGACCCACCCGTCTTGGGTGGCCCCACACAGGACCCCACACATGGCCTAATTTCATTGAATTAGACAAGGCTGTGCTCCGTGTGATCAGATTGGCTAGTTTTCTGTGATTATGTTTTCAGTGTGTCTGCCCTTTGATGCCCTCTTGCAACACCTATCGTGTTACTTGGGTTTCTCTTACCTTGGACGTGGGGTATCTCTTCATGGCTGCTCTAGCAAAGTGCAGCCGCTGTTCCTTATCTTGGACGAAGGGTATCTCCTCACAGCGGCCCCTCCTGACCATGAAGGTGGAAAAGCTCTTCTCGGCCCTCCTGCGCCTGCGCAGCCACTGCTCCTTGTACGTTTGGTAGCTCCTCTCGGCCGCCACCCTGACCTTGGGCGTGCGATAGCTCCTCTCAGCTGCTCCTGTGAGGAAATTTAGAAAACTCAGCAGTGGCAGGAATGGAAAAGGTCAGTTTTCATTCCAATTCCAAAGAAAGGCAATGCCAAAGAATGCTCAAACTACTGCATAATTGCACTCATCTCACACACTAGTAAAGTAATGCTCAAATTTCTCCAAGCCAGGCTTCAGCAATACGTGAGCCGTGAACTTCCTGATGTTCAAGCTGGTTTTAGAAAAGGCAGAAGAACCAGAGATCAAATTGCCAACATCCACTGGATCATCGAAAAATCAAGAGAGTTCCAGAAAAACGTCTATTTCTGCTGTATTGACTATGCCAAAGCCTTTGACTGTGTGGATCACAAAAAACTGTGGAAAATTCTGAGAGAGATGGGAATACCAGACCACCTGACCTGCCTCTTGAGAAACCTATATGCAAGACAGGAAGCAACAGTTAGATCTGGACATGGAACAACAGACTGGTTCCAAATAGGAAAAGGAGTATGTCAAGGCTATATCTTGCCACCCTGCTTATTTAACTTACATGCAGAGTGCATCATGAGAAATGCTGGGCTGGACAAAGCACAAGCTGGAATTAGGATTGCCGGGAGAATTATCAATAACCTCAGATATGCAGATGACACCACCCTTATAGCAGAAAGTGAAGAGGAACTAAAAAGCCTCTTGAGGAAAGTGAAAGAGGAGGGTGAAAAAGTTGGTTTAAAGCTCAACATTCAGAAAATGAAGATCATGGCATCTGGTCCCATCCCTTCATGGGAAATAGATGGGGAAACAGTGGAAACAGTGTCAGACTTTACTTTTTTGGGCTCCAAAATCACTGCAGATGGTGATTGCAGCCATGAAATTAAAAGATGCTTACTCCTTGGAAGGCAAGTTATGAGCAACCTAGATAGCATATTGAAAAGCAGAGATATTACTTTGCCAACACTGGTCCGTCTAGTCAAGGCTATGGTTTTTCCAGTGGTCATGTATGGATGTGAGAGTTGGACTGTGAAGAAAGCTGAGCGCCAAAGAATTGATGCTTTTGAACTGTGGTGCTGGAGAAGACCCTTGAGAGTCCCTTGGACTGCAAGGAGATCCAACCAGTCCATCCTAAAGGAGATCAGTCTTGGGTATTCATTGGAACGACTGATGCTGAAGCTGAAACTCCAATACTTTGGCCACCTCATGTGAAGAGTTGACTCACTGGAAAAGACTTTGATGCTGGGAGGGATTGGGGACAGGAGGAGAAGGAGATGACAGAAGATGAGATGGCTGGATGGCATCACGGACTCGATGGACATGAATTTGAGTGAACTCTGGGAGTTGGTGATGGACAGGGAGGACTGGCGTGCTGTGGTTCATGGGGTCGCAAAGAATTAGACACAACTGAGTAACTGAACTTAACTGATATTGCAGAAAGGGCTTTTTTGGTGACCTAGCAGTAAAGATTCCACTTGCCAATGCAGTAGATGTGGGTTCAATCCCAGGGTCTGGAAGCTCCCCTGGTGAAGGAATGGCAACCCACTCCATATTCTTGCCTGGGAAATCCCATGGACAGAGGAGCCTGGCAGGTGACAGCCCAAGGCATCTTAAAGAGTTGGCCATGACTTTGCATCTGAGTAACAAGTATTTCAGAGAACAGAAATAGTATCTTTGCATAGTTCATCTAGCAAAGTAGACAACGGATACCTTAAGCAGCACTGTTTTTTGACAATTTGAATTTCCAGTTGCTCATTTAGCTTCCTAGAGGGAAGGAAGATGGAATTCTGAGTTGAGTGATGAAACCATGATATACTACATGTCTTGGAGGTTTGCTGAAGTGTCAGCAAGATGTCATCCATTTCACTAATAGAAATGATAGGACCTTTCTTGAAAGGCATATCAAGTGCTGGAGTACCTGGTAGGAAAACCTGCAGTGACGTGGAACTCTGTCACTCTGTCAAGACCCCCAGTGTCTGTGTAGAAACATGCGTGTCACGAACTTTGAGACTGGTGATTGGCTGCATAAGGTGCCTCCTCCGTAGTGGTGAGGAGGATCCGACCGCAATAGGCATTGCAGGATAAAGGATCAATTCTGGGGTGGTTTCATAAACAAGCCGCCTTTAAGTGATTGTCTTTTGAGATAAGCATAGTTTACACAAAAGAGAAGACACCAAAGTTGAATAGATTGTTATTAAAAAAAAAAAAAAGAAAAAACTGCTATGCCTCTAGTTAGACATAGGTAAAGAAAAGGAAAGCAATTAGTAATTTGGAAAAATTCACAATAACGCCTACTGTCATCTTTGTTGCTACAGAAAAACATCAGAACCATCACAGTCCAGTCTGGATAGTTAATCTATAATCTGTCTATAATGTTAAGCTAAGGCAAAAGGAGAGTGTTATAGGTAATGTGCATTGCCTGGCAATACTGATGGAGGAAAACATGGACACACAGAGTTTTTAAGAGAGTTAACCTCAGAGACGTGTGTCAACCAGTGATGTGTGTGAAGCATCCACAGCATGCCCTGTGAGGCCTGGGAGAAGATCCTTAGGTCACTTCCTTCATGCAGAAAGACCCTGGCTCTGAGATACCCTTCGGTGGATATCTTACATCTAAGAATATACACTTTGAAAAGTTCTCAGAACTAGCTGAACTAAAATGTGTATTTATAATTTCATTTCCTCTGTTGATTTGTTATTAACAGGAAATGACATTTTATACTGTTAATAATTTTATAATCTATAATTTTGCATTTATAATTGTTTCCTCTGTTTATTCTTGACCTACTTGGTATAAAATTGCCTATGAATGTTCAGAAGTAACTTTTTAACTACGCCGAAAAGTGCAGTGTGAAATCAGCTTCATTACGGTTGCATCCACTCGATATGCTGACATGCATCATTTCAGGATGCTATGCCTCCTCGTCAGTCTTACTGTGAGCTGGCTTCCAGCCACACGAGCTCTCTAGCTGCCTAGAACCCAGATGTTTTCTGACCCCACAGTGGAGACCCTATCATCCTTCCACCCTCCCGTCACCCAGCCTTTCCTAAGACTGAGGTTTCACTTTCATTTTTATGACTTTAGGTTATCACTTAAGGAACTTGATTCTCTTGGTTCATATAGTTCAGAAATATTTTAACCATTTCTGTCCAGAATGCTGACTTAAGAGTTTAGTTCATAGTCGGGCATGTCTGACAGCCTAAATTAAATCCCATATTTAGTCACCAGCTGTCAGTACTTCTGCTATTAGTTCTAAGAAGTTTCTAGAACTGGCATCATTCTCCTGTGACTGGACCTTCCAGCTATATAAGGATGTTAGTGTTCACCAGTCAAGAACCCACGTCCTGCTTTTTGTGCATCTTCTTGGAGCTCCAGAAGTTTGACTGTTTCTAGGCAGTAATATCACCATTGTCTGCTACTAATTAGTCAACCATCTGCTCTGAAACTTCTGCTATGTAACTCATCTGCTATGAAACTAAAGAGTATCCCTTCCAGCACAAACCATGAAAAAACCATTCTAGGATTCTAGGTTTTTAGTTGGTATGGTGACCACGAAGGCTGCATATTCCAGGCAGTGTAGTTGCAACATGGTGGGGTCACCATCTACCTGGTTCTCAAGTACCCACAGTAAAATCCTTTTGGAATGTATTATGGGGTTTGTTTGACTTGTGGGGTTTGTGTATTAAGCTGCTGAGACCATGGGATTTGTTGCTACTGTGTAACTTTGCAAATGCAGGTGGGAAAAAATGTACCCTCCTTACCCTCTCAATCCTCCTCTTCTCCCTCCTCTCTTTCCTCCTCCTCTTTTTTTCCCTCCTTCTCCTCCTCACCATTATCATCATGGGGGTGGGAGAAAACTTTAGGGGGTGATGGATATGTACATGGCCCTGAAGGTAGTGCTGGTCTCATGGGTGTATAAGCATCCGTAAACCCATCGAGTTACACGCTATGAAAGGCATGCAACTTTTATGTATCGATTGGTCTCAAAGTGGTTAAAAAAATAAGGCATGCAACTTTTACGTGATCTCAAAGTGGTTAAAAAAATAAGGAATTTCTACTGTGTCTGTAGACTTTAGGACTGCTAAGGGAAAACACAGAAGGGTGGGTCAAGCTTGATAAGTGAACTAAAAAGGGAGGTGTATTCCAGGCAGGAAAATAAACATTAAGGCAATTACAGAAAAATAAGTGCAGACTGTGTTTAGAGAACAGCAATTATTTCCAAATTATTCTTTCTTCTACTTTGCATTGCTCTCTATCTCTACCGTGGCTTTTTTCCCCATTACCTTATTAGAATTAATTTTGTATATATCCATTTCCTTCCTAAATCGTGATCTCCTTGTGAGCAGAAACTTTTCTTTTCTTTATTTTACCTCCTGTATGATCTAATCTACTATCTTATATAAACTAGTTGTCAAATTGACATAAATTTCAGTAATCTGGATTTAAGGGATTTATCAATTTTATTTTCCCTGAATATTCCACTCCTTTATTTCACATATCCTCTTTCAGAGATGCACTCCCAGGAAAGAAAAATCTAGCTCTGAGAAATGCACACAGGATTGCCTTATGTAAACACAGAGACTTCAAGCCATATTTTTCTAACAAGACACATTTGGATTTCTGAGTAATTATAAACATTTGTTAAAAATATCCCTGGGTAAAGTCCTTAAAAATGCTTATAACATTAACAGCTTTCTGTGATATGCATAAATACACACATTAGTAAAATATCACAGGTTAGAGTTCTTAAAAATGCTTGAAGCATAACAGTTCACACAGCAGTATGCATAAATACACACATTAGGCAAATATCACAGGATACAATTGCTAAAACCTGCTTATAACATTAACAGGTCTTACTGTGAAGTGCAGGTAATAAAAAAAAAAATTATCTTAATCAACAGAGGTGTCCATGCATAAGACCTCAGCTTCATGGCCATAATGTTGGAATTTGCAGCAGCATGTCATCTCCAAGAATTCACGGTGCCAGGAATAATTACACTCTTTACAGTTAACTAGATGTTATCTGACCTGAAACCAATATAAAGAAATCACTGCTATAAAAGTCTTCAGTCCTGAAATATGCTATTTTTTTCCTCTCACAGTCTATATTTATTGGAACCCTTATATGGTTTAGAAGAGGCTAAGTTTATTTTCCCTTGAAAGACTTCTCTTTTTCTCTGAAGTTCCTCCACTACAGAATGGGAATGCATGTTCATATAAACAACCCCCCCCACCGCCCCCGCCACATTTACACTGCCAGAGGGGGACTTTCCAGTGAGACTGCTTATCCCAGGCATAGGGTGTATATATATGTCAGGAGCATATATTTACAGGAACTCTAATTTATCAGCTCTTAACTCGTTGGACATGGGACTGTAAAACTCAAGATATGCTAAAAGAGGATTGAGATCTGGACAGTCCTCCATGGGTCAGGAATGAGCTGTCCAGTCCCAATGGCCTCTGGAGGACAGTGGTTTAGCTTTCCTGGTCAAGGAAGCCAGCAGCTCTGAGGTGGCATCTAGCCAGGAGCCCCTCACACCTTGATTCCTGGACTATTTAGTTGGATCTTTTAAAATATAGGCTGGTTTTCCTCTTATTCTTTTTTAATTCAAATATTTATATGAAGCTTATTATCAAGGCAGGGTCAAGTGTAATAAAATGACTCCTCTCTAGGACTAGCATGCTCAGATGGGAAAATGTGGGTGTCAAGTTCCAGGACTGGAGTTGGGTGATGACTGAAAATATTTTAAATTAGCAGTAGATTAGTTGGAAATCAGATGGGCTGTTATAAGGAGGAAGGCATTGTAGCAGAGCTTTAGCAAAGGTAGCAGAAAAACTCAGACAGGGTGGTCCTCTCTGATCAGCGGATCATTTTTACACCATGGGAACCTGGCTGTAAGAAGAGGTGGTCTTAGTAAGAGTCTGGCCTTCCCTTTGCTATTTCACTCTCAGGTTAATGATATTACATTTGGTTACCTCCCCTCAAAGACAAGCCTGATGATAGGGTGCTGCTGTGTTTCCAAATGTTTGTTTTCACCCTCAAATTCATATATTGAAGGCTAACCCTTAAGATGACAGTATTTGGAGGTGGGGCCTTTAAGAGGTGATGAGCTCTGCCCTCATGAATGGGGTCACTGCCTGTAGAAAAGTGGCTAGACGTCTAGAAAGATGGTATGGATGAGCCTACGTGCAGGGCAGCGACAGAGATGCAGACAGAGAACAGGCTGTGGACACAGCTGGGGAAGAAGAAGGTGGGACAGTGGGAGAGGAGCACTGAAACAGATGCATTACCATATATAAAATGGATAGCCAGGAGGGATTTGCTGCACGACCAGGGAGCTCGAACCTGGTGATCTGTGACACGCAGAGGGGTGGGAGGTGGGTGGGAGGCTCAAGAGGGGAGGAGGCATGTGTATACCTAGGGCTGATTCATGCTGATGTACGGTAGAGACCAACACAGTATTGTAAAGCAATTATTCTCCAATTAAAAAATAAATTTTTAAAAGTGGCTAGAGAAAGTTCCTTTGTCCTTTCTCCTATGTGAAGACGCAGCATAACGATAGTTTGTGAACTGGGAAGTGGGCTTTCATCAGACGCTGGCTTTGCTGGCATGTGGATATTAGACTTCTTGGCCCTAGAACCGTGAGAAATACATCACCTAGTTTCTGGTATTTCGTCACAGCAGACTGAACAAACTCAGACAACTGCCCACCGTCGGGGGTTTCTGATGGCTTCTCGGTGATTACAGAAAAACTCAGAATGCAACACCATCAACCAAGTCCTGCACGATTTGCCCCTGGACTTTCGTAGAGCACCTCTTTCCAACATCTGCCTTCTGTCCCGCTCCCAGCCACTCAGAACTTTGCATAGTTCTAGATTGATGTACTTTTCAAGTCTTTCTTCTGTACATGTACTTTCTCTTTCAGGAACGTCCTTATCTTGACTAGGTAAACTTCTGCTTGTCCTTAAATACATGTTCCTTTATTTCTTCAGTCTTCTCAGATCCCCAGAGAGTCAAAGTGCAATGTGGAAGGTTAAAATGGTGTTTTTATGTCTGTAGTACTCATTAGAGGCTTCCCTGATGGTAAAGAATACGCCTGCCATACAGGAGGCCTGTGTTCCATCTCTGGGTCAGGAAGATCCTGGGGAGAAGGAAATGGCAACCCACTCCAGTGTTCTTCCCTAGAACATTCCTTGGTCAGAGGAACCTGGCAGGCTACAGTCTGTAGGGTCACAAAGAATCAGACATGACTTAATGAGTACACCACCACAACAGGGATAATTAGACTTTGAGATCCTTGAGGAAGGTGACCATTTCTTGTAGGAGGACAGTATGAGACTGCTGAACAAATTGATTAATTAGCTATTATGCATATCATCATTCTGGATAAATAAGCCTATTTCCTGTTGAGAACATCTTTCCTCTCTGTAATAGTTGTACCAGATTTAGTGGAATTTAATAGAGCAATTTCCTTTGTTTACTTTTTCTTCAGTGAATCTGGATTATAACTTTTCATGTGGGTATACTTCAAAATTAAATAAGTGCTGATAAATACGAGTAGAACAGAATGATACCTGAAAAATGTGGAATGATTGATATAAGAATATTTTCTTACTTGTGGACTTTCTGACAAAGATCACGTTTCATTTGGAGAATGAATATGTTCACTTCTATTTCTAAATGTTATTTATCTTAGCACATAGTTTTGCCTTATCACATAATTATCCATTGTGACTCTTAAATAATGCCATGTGGAATTATAACAATGATTAGATTTGATTAGAAATTTGGAGACTAAACTGTAAAAGAGTTAATGACTTTAAAAGACTTCCTTAAAATATATAATTTAGTTTTTTTTTTTTTTTATGCAGGAGTCATTAGCAATAGAATCACTGTTTGGCTGCCTGCTATAGAGCCTTAATTATCAGTAATACTTTCATTATTTGTTTGTGTAACCATATTCCCCATGTTACTTTGTTAAAGGCTATTTTTATTCTGTAGGAAAGAAGATTAGTCTTGTTATTTGATTGGAGCATGTTTAAGAGGGTCAGAAAGTCTGTACTGTGTGACTAATGTAGCTAATTTTTTCCTGTGATCTCAAAGCTGCTACTTTGTGACAAATAATTATATAGATAATGTTGTCCCCCCAAAGTAATATTTTTCTTGTTAATATGCCCAAAGTAGGAAACTGTGAATATAGGCATAACTAGCTTCATTATTCCCCATGTGGGAAAGGGAGGTGGTAACAGAATTCATGATTTCTCCAGAGCCTCTGTGAACATACAACAAGCACAGTCATGTTCAACAGGGTCAGTTGCTCACAGAGGCTAAGAGTGCTGGAGGCTGGGGGCACATATGGGACAGAGGCCGAGAGAGGGGAATCTATTCCCAGGATTCTATTGCCAAAGATTCTATTCTAACATCGAGTTATTTGATAAATACCTAGTTGGTTCCTAGAACCTGAGTTCATGAGTTTGGGGGTTATACGGCATACATGATGATTAGACCAGTAATATTTGCCATCAAAAATCTTTTCAGCTGGATAGAAAGCTGAAGAACTTTGACATGCTGTCTGTGATAGGTTGAAGCCACATGCACAAGCCTAGACACTGAGGTCCCTCTCTGTTCCCTGTTGCTATTGTTCAGTCACTCAGTCGTGTCAGACTCTTTACGACCCCATGGACTGCAGCACACCAGGCCTCCTTGTCCTTCGGCATCTCCTGGAGCTTGCTCAAACTCATGTGCATTAAGTCTGTGATGCCATCCAACCATCTCATCCTCTGTCTACCCCTTCTCCTCCCGCCCTCAATCTTTCCCAGCATCGGGGTCTTTTCTAATGAGTTGGCTCTTTGCATCAGGTGGCCACAGTATTGGAGTTTCAGCTTCATCATCAGTCCTTCTAATGAATATTCAGGATTCATTTCCTTTAGGATGGACTGCTGCCCAAGGGACTCCACTTTATGTGAGGGACTTGAGTGTCAGGGATTTGGGCTTGTGCAGGGATCCTGAGACACAGTCCCTGCACATGCTGAGGGATGACTGTGTTAAGGCTTCATAGAGAAGGATCCAGGAATCTTTTGAGATTATATATATATATATATATTATGCAGCCCAGTATTCATTCTTTTAAGGAGCTCTTCCAGCCTAGGAGAATAGTCATGGTTCTTGGTAAAATACATTCCTCACACTTGAAAATTTAAGTCCAGAGCATCTTGGTCTCAGTAATTTGGTCTTTATTTCATTTTCTTTAGCTCCATAGCTGATGCGATCTCTGTGTGCTGTCCCTCTAAGTTCTCAGTTCAACTCTCTAGCTTGATGTCAGATCCAGCGCTTCTGAAACTCTGATCTGTTTTCCTTCCAACTACACTTTGATTTCCACTTCTTAGTTCTGATGTTCCCTGCTCTCTTAGATCTTTTTCTTGTATGAAGTCTTAGATTCATTCTTGTCATTCTGTGTTATTTTGAAAGGGGTCGGTTCTAGATAATCATTCTTAGCAAAAACGTTTAATGGATTTTCTAATTGCCTTAAAAAAGGACACATTATGTTATAACATTAAAAATCATATTCTTGCCCCAGTCTGTTTTCTGAATATTCTCACTTTTCAGAAACATCAAATAATTGAACCATTTTCAAACATTCTTCCACATTTAGTGCAGTCAATTCTCATTATCTGTGGTGATGTTCTGCAAAGTTGCTATGAACCTTAATTAGTGAATATTGAACCTTTGCCCCTAGAGAACATACAGGGTTGGTTCCTGTTAAGCCTCCGGGAACACAGAAGAAATATGTGTTAAGAATATGTATTTTTAACACATATTTTTACATGTAGGTTTCTGTTTAAAAATACCTTATTTCATGCATATCGTGTGTGTGGGTGTGCGCGCGCATGCCCTCTGCCATGTCTGACTCTTTGCAACCTCATGGACTGACTGTAGCCTGCCAGGCTCCTCTGTCCATAGGATTTTCCAGGCAAGAATACTGGACTGAGTTGCCATTTCCTACCCCATGGGATCTTCCAGACCCAGGAATCAAACCTGAGTCTCTCTCATCTCCTGCATTGGCAGGTGGATTCTTTACCACTGGCGCCATGAGTGTGCATGCTTAGTCATTCAGTTGTGTCTGACTCTGTGAACACATGGACTGCAGCCTGCCAGACCACTCTGTCCATGGAATTCTCCAGGCAGAAATACTGGAGTGGGTAGCCATTCCTTTCTCAAGAGGATATTCTAACCCAGGGGTGGAATCAACATCTCCTGTGTCTCCTTCATTGCTGGGGGATTCTTTCGGAAGCCCTGTTTCATGTATACTATTGATTCATTAACATAAAATTTACAAACTTTTTTTATAATGAATAGTTTATTTATTGATTAATTATACTTAAATTGAAACTCAATCAGTGAAATATTAACCATATACTTAGTTTGTCTCTAGTTGTAAAATAAACATCCTCTCTCCCTTCCCCACCCCAACCTTATTAAAAGATTTTAGAACTCATCCAGCAAGGATGAGGGTTTTTTCTGTGTTTGCAGTTGGTGTCTTTAGTAATTAGACTGATTGTGCTGTGAAGGAAGGTAAACCTGACTCTGTCCTTTTGAAGCAGGTTGGCTGCCCCATGACCTTTTCTCCCAGATGTCATCTTGTCCCCTGGAAATCTGGCTAAGACTTGGTATTTCTAGGTTAATGGCTCCTAAACATGGAAGATTTGCCTTAGCAGCCTGTAGCAGCTCCCTTCCACTGGGATCTATTCTTTACAACATATTTTCTTACATCTGTTTGAATCTAAACTCAATTTGTACTCTTCTTTTTAAAAAAAAATATTTATTTTCATTGGAGGCTAATTACAATATTGTGGTGGTTTTTGCCTACATTGACATGAATCAGCCATGGGTTTACATGTGTCCCCATCCTGGACCCCCCTCCCATGTCCCTCCCTATCCCATCCCTCGGGATCATCTCAGTGCACCAGCCCCAAGCACCCTGTCTCATGCATCAAACCTGGACTGGTGATCCATTTCACACATGATAATATACAGGTTTCAATACTTTTCTCTCACATCATCCCACCCTCGCCTTCTCCCACAGAGTCCAAAAGTCTATTCTTTACATCAGTGTCTCTTTTGCTGTCTCGTATATTGGGTCATCATTACCATCTTTATAAATTCCATATATATGCATTAATATACTGTTTTGGTGTTTTTCTTTCTGACTTACTTCACTCTGTATAATAGGCTTTAGTTTCATCCACCTCATTAGAACTGATTCAAATTCATTCTTTTTAATAGGTGAGTAATATTCCATTGTGTATATGTACCACAGCTTTCTTATCCATTCATCTGCTGATGGACATCTAGGTTGCTTCCATGCCCTGGCTATTATAAACAGTGATGCGATGAACATTTGGGTACATGTGTCTCTTTCAATTATGTTTTTTTCAGTGTGTATGCCCAGCAATGGGATTGCTGGGTCATATGGCAGTTCTATTTCCAGTTTTTTAATGAATCTCCACACTGTTCTCCATAGTGGCTGTACTAGTCTGCATGCCCACCAACAATGTAAGAGGGTTCCCTTCTTTCCACACCCTCTCCAGCATTTATTGTTTGTAGACTTTTTGATAGCAGCCATTCTAACCAGCATGAGATGGTACCTCACTGTGGTTTTAATTTGCATTTCTCTGATAATGAGTGATGTTGAGCATCTTTTCATGTGTTTGTTAGCCATCTATATGTCTTCTTTGGAGAAATGTCTGTTTAGTTCTTTGGCCCAGTTTTTTGATTGTGGTGTTTGTTTTTCTGGAATTGAGCTGCAGGAGTTGCTTGTATATTTTTGAGATTAATTCTTTGTCAGTTACTTCATTTGCTATTATTTTCTCTCATTCTGAAGGCTGTCTTTTCACCTTGTTTATAGTTTCCTTTGTTGTGCAAAAGCTTTCAAGTTTAATTAGGTCCCATTTGTTTATTTTTCCTTCTATTTCCATTACTCTGGGAGGTGGGTCATAGAGCATCCTGCTGTGATTCATGTCAGAAAGTGTTTTGTCTATGTTTTCCTCTAGGAGTTTTGTATGAGTTTCTGGTCTTACATTTAGATCTTTAATCCATTTTGAGTTTATTTTTGTGTATGGTGTTAGAAAGTGTTCTAGTTTTATTCTTTCACAAGTGGTTGACCAGTTTTCCCAGCACCACTTGTTAAAGAGATTGTCTTGTCTCCATTGCATATTCTTGCCTCCTTTGTCAAAGATAAGGTGTCCATAGGTGTGTGGATTTATCTCTGGGCTTTCTATTTTGTTCCATTGATCTATATTTCTGTCTTTGTGCCAGTACCATACTGTCTTTATAAGTGCAGTTTTGTAGTATAGTTTGAAGTCAGACTGGTTGATTCCCCCAGTTCCATTCTTCTTTCTCAAGATTGCTTTGGCTATGTGAGATTTTTTGTATTTCCATACAAATTGTGAAATTATTTGTTCTAGTTCTCTGAAAAATACTGTTGGTACCTTGATAGGGAGTGCATTGAATCTATAGATTGCTTTGGATAATATACTCATTTTCACTATATTGATTCTTCTGATCCATGAACATGGTATATTTCTCCATCTATTTGTGTCGTCTTTGATTTCTTTCATCAGTGTTTTATAGTTTTCTATATATAGGTCTTTTGTTTTATAGGTAGATTTATTCCTAAGTATTTTATTCTTTTCTTTTCAATGGTGAATGGAATTGTTTTCTTAATTTCTCTTTCTCTTTTCTCATTGTTAGTGTCTAGGAATGCAAGAGATTTCTGTGTATTAATTTTATATCCTGCAACTTTACTATATTCATTGATTAGCTCTAGTAATTTTCTGGTGGAGCCTTTAGCATTTTCCAGGTAGAGGATCATGTCATCTGCAGTGAGAGTTTTACTTCTTCTTTTCCAGTCTAGATTTCTTTTATTTATTTTTCTTCTCTGATTGCTATGGCTAAAACTTCCAAAACTGTGTTGAATAGTAGTGGTGAGAGTGTGCACCCTTGTCTTGTTCCTGACTTTAGGGGAAATGCTTTCAATTTTTCACCATTGAGGATAATGTTTGCTGTGGCTTTATTGTATATGGCTTTTATTATGTTGAGGTATGTTCCTTCTATGCCTGCCCTCTGGAGGGTTTTTTTTAATCATAAATGGATGTTGGATTTTGTCAAAGGCTTTCTATGCATCTATTGAAATAATCATATGGTTTTTATCTTCCAATTTGTCAATGTGGTGTATCACATTGATGGATTTGTGAATACTGAAGAACCCTTGCATCCCTGGGATAAAGCCCACTTGGTCATGGTGTATGATTTTTTTTTTAATATGTTGTTGGATTCTGTTTGCTAGAATTTACAAACAACATTTTAACTCAGCCTGAACAAGGCTTATCTAATGGTAATTTTTCTGGGAGGTGCATCACAGGCTTCTTATGAGAAACCTTATGTGGTGCTTCAGCCTTCTGTTTGGAGGCCATTCTACATGATGGAACTACTAACAAAAATTGTATATATGAGCAACATGTGACATTAAGAAATGTCCCTGCAAAAAGGGGATTGTATGTAGTATGAAAGCTGAAAGAAGACAGAACATCACCTGGTTTGATCTGAGCTGGGAATGTGTGTCCATCAACTTCAACTTGTCACCTCTATAAATGACTGTGAGGGCTAGTATTAACTTGAGGGGTTAGAAATTTCTACAGGTTAGCAAATTTGCAAATATTGAATCCACAAATAATGAGAATTGACTAGACCTCATATGGAAATGAAAAAATTGTAAAAATACAAAAAATTGTATTTTTTGTAGAAGTCAAGGAGTTTGTCCACATGGCAGTATTAAAACACACAAACTCACCTCAAGGGTCAAGATCATGGCCAACAGATAACTGAAATATTATACACCAGGTTCTGTGCCAAGTCCTTCTGTATGTTAATTCACTGAAGCCTAAACTCAGTGAGTCGTGTGAGTGGTAAAGAATCCCCTGCCAATGCAGGGGACACAGGAGACACAGATTTGATCCCTGAGTTGGAAAGATTCCCTGGAGGAGGGCATGGCAAACCACTCCAGTACTCTTGCCTGTGGAATCCCATCGACAGAGGAGCCTGGTGGGCTGCAGTCCATAGGGCCGCAGGAATTTGGACTGAGCTACTGAATGCATAGCTGATTAACCATGTTGTGATGATTTCAAGTGCACAGCCATATATATAAATGTGTCCATTCTCCCGATTCCCATCCAGGCTGCCTCTGTCCTTTCATTTTCACATTTTCCTCCATTTTCTCAGGAAGACCATGTGTAGATACAATATCCTCTCCTGCTACGGGGAGTGGATGACAATGGAAGGTATTCACCTAATACATGGAACAAAAGGAGGGTAAAACTTTTCATTCTATCTTGGGTAGTATTTTCTGGAAAAGTTTTATATATAGGCCTGGCCTTTACACCCTGTACTCAGCATTCAGGGAAAATTAAATAGGTTCCAGACACTTTTAAGGAAAACTGTAAATAGAATATTTTAAATGTATCAACTACATATAGGCATGTAACTGAGAACACTTCACCCAGAAACTCACTTTTTTTCCTGCTGTGCTATAAGCCGACTTTCTCCTGACCCCTGATGTGTAAGAGTTTATGTCTTAAACCCCCACTCAGATCACTTGTCTTTATGATGAGCTGTCTTTGATATTCACACCTTGGCTGCTCCCCTCAAAGTGAGTCATTATGTGCATGACATTATTTTATCAGGTGAGCTACTGTAAACCACCTAATTCCATTAACAAATCTGTGAAAAGAAGGGGTGAGGAAGGCAGTTCTGTTAATTAACAGGTTGCTTTTCCACCACAAAATAATGGAACCACTTTGAAAGCAAATTTAAATTAACAGCTCTAAGTAGGTTAGCTGTAAAATGCTTAGATGAAAAGAGGAAAAGAGTGAAATAGTGGGGGAAAAATAAGGAATAAGTCTGTTTTTCAAGGGAAGTTTATATATGTGTCTATCATTTGTAGTGAGGCTCTCCTAGCATACTTAAATATTTCATCTAGCCTGGCAACTAGAGGTAGGGTCTGAAAGAGAAAAAGAGGGACATGTTTTTTAAAAAAGTATTAAGAAAATCCAAACATGATTCATATCTGTCCCATGCTTTGCTGAATTCTGAAACTTCATTTATTTCATCCATTACTTTCTTGGATTTTTTTCCCACCTTTTTTCCTACCTTTTATTTTGCATGATACTTTATTTTCTCTTCTGTTCTGCATTCTATGTAGAAATTTTCTGAAAGAAATCTTACAGCTAGTGGTTAACAGTGTCTCCAGTTCCTGATATGCCATCCACTCCTCTTCATTTCTTGATTTGAGGCTTTGTTTTCAGATTTCTGCTCATCTCACACTTCTTCCAATTAATCACTAAAATATCTGCTTTATTAACTAAAAATAATTAGCAAGTCTCAGACTACATGTGCATTGTAATAGCTGACTCAATCCTTCATTCACCAATAGATATTTAAGGGACACCTAAAATGCTTCAGAAACGCTTACATTCCAATTAGTCATGTGAACACATAGGATGGGCAGGTGCCTGGCTCTTATGCATGAGACATGACACATATTTAACACGACAGTCACAGAGACAAGCATCTTTACAAACAGAGGCAAGTGCTATGAAGGAAAAAACCAGGTTGTATAATTACATAAACTAAAGAGGTACGAACTACCAGTTATAAAACAAGCTACAGAGTTATGATGTACAATCCAGGGTATATGGCCAATATTTTATAACTTGGCAGGAGGAGAGGAGACGAGAGAGGATGAGATGGCTGGATGGCATCACTGACTCGATGGACATGAGTTTGAGTAAGCTCTGGGAGTTGGTGATGGACAGGGAGGCCTGGCGTGCTGCAGTCCTTGGGGTCACAAAGAGTTGGACATGACTAAGCGACTGAACTGAATCTCTAAGTATCAACCCATTATGTTGTACACCTGAAACTGAAATGATATTTTAATTTAACTATATACTTCAACTATATACTTCAATGGCTTCCCTGGTGGCTCAGAGGATAAAGCATCTGCCTGCAATGCAGGAGACCCGAGTTCGATCCCTGGGTTGGGGAAGATCCCCTGGAGAAGGAAAATGGCAACCCACTCCAGTATTCTTGCCTGGAGAATCCCATGGACAGAGAAGCCTGGTGGGCTACAGTCCACGGGGTTGCAAAGAGTTGGACATGACTGAGCGACTTCACACACACACACATATACTTCAATAAAAACATTTTTAATTACAGTGAACACCTCTGGGGTTAGGAATGGTTCCATGAGGAAGTGAAACTTGAACTGAAATATGAATATAGGGATGGGATGTGGGAAGTTGCATGTTATAAAGGAAGGTTGTTCAAAGATCCCACACAAGGAATGAATGAGAAAGTGTGAGAAAGTGACTGACCAGGAGGCTCGTGGGAGTCTAAAGGAGGGTGGGGCTGATGGGAGTCGTGAAGTTTTCAGGGTGTCAGACATTCCATGTGTCCGACTTAGGTGCCATCCTGGTGCAAAGCCAAGCCATGGAGTGTGGATCTAAGAGTGGGTGGAGGGGCTGAGTGGCATATTTCCCTTTGAAAAGTCTGTTTTCATAAAAAAATAAATCACTTGAGTTTTTTAAAAATTGATAAATAATAAGAATTAGAAATTTTAGGATATAAGAACATTTTTAAAAACATTTGATATGTCATAGTGAATACATTTTCATACATATTTTAGTATTATAAAATAATACTCCTAAATAAAACATTGTTCACTGTCATTAAAAAAAAAATATTTGCATTGAAGTAAAGTTGATTTACAATGTGTTAATTTCAGGTGCACAGCAAAGTGATTCAGTTATACATATATATATATATCTATTCTTTTTCAGATTATTTTCCCACATAGGTGATTATAGAGTATGGAATCAAGTTCCCTGTGCTATACAGTAGGTCCTTGTTGATTATTTTATTTATAGTAGTGTAAATATGTCAGTCCTAAACTCCTAATTTATCTCTCCTCCCCATCTTTCTTCTTTAACCTTAAGATTGTTTTCTGTTGAACATATTGAAATGTAGTCTTCAATATGTTTCATATATAGTTCAAATAATTTAAGTAGGTTTTTTCCTCTCTTGTTTGCTTTTCTGTGGCTAAGTCATGTCCAGCTGTTTGCAACACCATGGACTGCAGCACCCCAGGCTTCCGTGTCCTTCACCATCTCCCAGGGTTTGCTCAAACTCGTTTCCATTGAGTCAGTATGCCATCCAATCATCTCATTCTCTTTTGCCATCTTCTCCTACTGCCTCAGTCCTTCCCAGCATCAGGGGCTTTCCCAGTGACTCATCTCTTTGCATCAGGTGGCCAAAGTATGGAGCTTCAGCATCAGTCCTTCAGTGAATATTCAGGGTGGATTTCCTTTAGGATTAACTGGTTTGATATCCTTTCAGTCCAAGGGGCTCTCAAGAGTCTTCTTCAACACCACAATTTGAAAGCATCAGTTCTTTCATTCTCAGCCTTTTTTATGGTCCAACTCTCACATCCATACATGACTACTGGAAAAACCATAGCTTTGACTGTACAGACCTTTGTTGCAAAGTTATGTCTCTCCTTTTTAATACACTATTTCCCCTATATATAAAATAATTATTAGATATTATTTAGATAAAATCTAAAAATATTCTTTTACTTGAAATTATCCCTTTATTAAAGATCATGTAGCAATTTCCCAAGAGGTCTGTGTACAACAAGTTTGGATGTAATTATCTTGGTACATCAGGTGGTTTTTCTTTATATAGGAAGAAAAGAACACACATTTTGCTTGTATTTTTCCTTTGTTCAACTAACATCCTGTATATTAGCTTGATTATTCTTTCCCTGCCATGTCCTTAAGCTGTTTTCAAGTCTGTAATAGCTCCTTATGCATCTTCCCATTCAGAAGTTCTTACTACAACTTGGGCCATTCCCTTGAAACAGCTGCATCTCATTTTCAAAGGTTTTACCTTTTCTATGTAGCATACAGATTCAGACTTGAACACCGGCACATACAATACTTTGGAAATAATTTTAGGAAAGTAATATTCTTGTGACTTTCCTGGTGTCTCAGATGGTAAAGCGTTTGCCTACAATGCAGCAGACCCAGGTTCAATCCCTAGGTCAGGAAGATCCCCTGGAGAAGGAAATAGCAACCCACTCCTACTGTTGCCTCCAGAATCCCATGGACGGAGGAACCTGGTAGGCTACAGTCCACGGGGTCACAGAATTGGATACGACTGAGCGACTTTACTTTATTTTTTCTTAATATTCTTGATAGTAAAATAAGCAATGTGATACCTTCTCTGTAAATTCATACTTCCTCTCAATCACCATTTGGGTTTGTGACCCCTGATGTAGTTAGTATTAGCATATGTTTGACCATTTACGGAGCAGCCCCTATCGACTGTATCATCCCCAAATAAAATACCATAAATGGGCTTTTTTTTCTTTGTCCTGTTCTTGCTGTGGTTATCTTTTGTTCATCTATTTTAATCATAGACCTACTACTATATTCTATGTTACTCATTTGTTAGATTAATAATTCATTAACAATTAATTGATAATTAAACAGCTAGCCCTGTGCAGTGTGCTGGTGTAAAAACAGAGAGAGATAATATGGCTCATGCTTTCAGAGATCTCTCTGTCCTATGGGGGAGAATTGTATTCAAACAATTAATCACTATAACACGATAAATCTGTAATGAGAGTTGTGTCCAAAAAAGCCACTGGAGTAGGGAAATGTTGTATTTAGGAGACTATGAATTATAGAATGAATCTAATTTTGCCAGGTTAGACAGAGCACTACCTAGCTTTTTGTATTTCCAGAAACAATCTAACCATGATTGGGTCAAAGTTTCAGGAGACAAATGATGGTTTACATTTTCTCAAGGCACATAGCAGTTCATTATAATTTTTATTCTGCCATTGTGCTCTAACACCTCCTTTCATCAGATTCAGAACAGATCTTAGTATTCTTGAAACTACCCTGTGGCTTACACTTTTCTGCAGTGAGTCATTCCTGGAACCCCAGAATTCAGGGCCTTATCATTGGCTCATTTTAGGTTCAATGATGACAAATGTGAGGATTTTTTTGGTAAAACATGTCACATTGCTTAGGGCCTGATTAGGTGTCCTTATCAAAATGCATACTGATAAGACAGCTGTCCTCTTTTGTTTTACCAAACTTAGCAAGTATTTTATTTGCAATAAAGAAACTGAAGGGCCATCTGCTTCCTGAATTAGTTTCATACAGGAGATTTAATCCTCAGTAATTCTCATCTATTTATGATCCTGGAAATGCTTAGAGTATTTTAAGCCTATAGTTTGGTTAACTGCACACATCTAATTCTAATCTATCACCTTATATCAAGTGTGTGAGCACCATTTTCCAAATGGAGAAGATGTGGTAATAACCCAGGGCTTATACATGATAATGAATCATATCACAGGGCTCAGTCTGTCTAAAAAAGTGCTAAGAACTCTTTATGCCTGCTAAGAAGCATATGGAGAAACGTGACATATGATCCAGTTTATAAAAGCACAGCTTAAAAATCTAATGTAGTTCAGAGCAGGTGGGCATTCTGTGATAAGCCTGACTTGATTCCTCAACATCTTGAGATGCAGTCACATTTTACCATTGTTGAATTTCCCTCAAGTCTCTTGGACTGTAGGAAAACCCATTAACTGTATTTTACCCTTCCGTGTGTTTCTAGAGGCATCTTTGACCTGCTTTTCACAAGCATATGTGAATCATGTACAAAGTTGATTATGTGTGTGTTAAGAGCCAAATGTATTTTACAGTATTGAATAAGGTTAAGTTCATTTTAACAGGCAATAAACCGGACCTAGACACTCCCTAACATCCCTCCTCACCAGCATTTACTTTCATTCTTGTCTGTAGGGTATTTCCTCATGAACCATAGTCTCTTTGTCTGGCTTTTCCTGTCATCTCTCTTAAGGCTGAGATGTTGCTGCTTTTAAGCATTGACACATTTTAATGTGTTCTGACCCAAACAATGAGCAGTTTCCACTTCACTAATGGATTTAGTGAAAGAATTGCATTTTGCAAGACTCTATCTAAATAGACCACCATGAAATATGAATTTTCATCCCCTTGAGTTTAATAGTCCAAAAAAAAAAAAGAAAATCTGTAGAGTACAATGAAACATGTATTGAATTTTTGAGGAAAAAACCTACATTACTTTATGTAGCAGAAAATGTCAAATACGCTATAGCTAGTATTTGTGATATTTGTAGTACTTTTGATCCTTGATAGTATTCTATAATAGTGGTTTAGTTGCTAAGTCGTGTCCGACTCTTGTGACCCCATGGACTGTAGCCCACCAGGCTCCTCTGTCTACGGGGCTTTCCAGGCCAGAACAGTGGAGTGGGTTGCCATTTCCTTCTCCAGGGGATCTTTCCGACCCAGGAATCGAATCCGTGTCTCCTGCATTGCAGGTGGATTCTTTCCCAACTGAGCTAGGAGAGAAGCCCTATACAAAGTGGATCTTTTCACTTAGAATCAAGTTCATTTGTCATTCTGTGACATTTACCGATTCACATGTTGTATATTCTACACATATTTATATGACACACAAAGAAATCCACATGTACACTAATCTAATAGCCTTCACAGTACTGCTGCTGCTGCTAAGTCGATTCAGTTGTGTCCAACTCTGTGCGACCCTACGGACAGCGGCCCACTTGACTCCTCTGTCCATGGGATTCTCTAGGCAAGAACACTGGAGTGGATTGCCATTTCCTTCTCCCTTCAAAGTGCTAATAAAATGGACATCAAATTTTACTTAGTAATATCCATTATAAGACTTTTGAAAATATTAAATATTTCACAGTAAGTCCTAGGGCCTGTATTTTAAAACGTAGTTATCATCAATGTCCCTTGATTCATTCCTTCAGTTCCTTCAAGCATTATCTGGGAACTGTATGCCCGGCAGGCAGTGGGGTTGTAACAGACCAAATCAGACATAACCCCTTCCTAAGGGGAAATTACGGAGAAGGCAATGGCAACCCACTCCAGTACTCTTGCCTGGAAAATCCCATGGATGGAGGAGCCTAGTAGGCTGCAGTCCATGGGGTCGTTAGGAATCAGACACGACTGAGCGACTTCACTTTTCACTTTCTTCACTTTTCACTTTCATGCATTGGAGAAAGAAATGGCAACCCACTCCAGTGTTCTTGCCTGGAGAATCCCAGGGACGGGGGAGCCTGGTGGGCTGCCGTCTATGGGGTTGCACAGAGTCAGACACGACTGAAGGGACTTAGCAAGGGGAAATTATACTTTAGAGTAGAAGACGGACAATAAAGAAGCGACAGCAGATATCTAAGTATAAATTCTGATAATACTGTGACTAAATAAACCCATCATCATCCAGAGGGAAATGATGTGAGTCCCCGGGTCTGGGTGAGAGTCTCAGGGTGAACACTTATGGGCTTGGATCTCTGTTCTGATGTTAGGGGCTTGAACTTCCGTACTGACAGAGGAAATCAATAGCTCCCAGTATGGGCTATAAGGATGGTTTTTATTAATACATAGTTAATTTTGCCCTTCTATAGAAACAGTGTAGTGTGCTTGGTGAAATTAATCACCTTTTCTGATTAGAACAGTGATAAAATTATTACATTTTATGGGCAATGAAGGGTTGATTTTACAGTTATCATCACCCTATTCAAAGTGCTTTGATGTATTTTTTTGTCATTTATTTTGGTAATTCTGTATAATTTCTCCACATAAGTAGAGGCAAAAAATTAACTCATTTTCCATGCATTTAAGAGACTAAAAGAAGGCTGGCAATCACTGGTATGGTTCAAATACTATGTAAAATACATACTTTGATTTAAAAAATATCATGCCAGGCTGAGAAAAGCCTAGCATTGTTTTCTTCAGTTTTCTGTTTCAGAAAACATTATTTACATATAAAAATAATAAATATCACCTTTTAGTTGACTATATACTGATAAAAATAAATACGTACTGATAAGATGGAAAGTACTCAATCATACTAAATAAGGGGCTTCCAGGTGGCTCAGATGGTAAAAAATCTGCCTGCAGTGTGGAAGACCTGGTTTCAGTCTCTGGGTCAGGAAGATCCCCCGGAGGAGATCATGGCAACTCATGCCAGTATTCTTGCCTGGAGAATTCTATGGACAGAGGAACCTGGTGGGCTGCAGTCCATGGGGTTGCAAAAGAGTCAGACATGACTGAGTGACTAAGCATAGCTCAGCATACTAAAAAACGTTAGTAAAGAATTCTGATCACTTTATCACTACTGCTTCTCAGAGACTTAAATATTAAGCACATAATTTACAGACTTTATGTGGTAAATTCTCATTAAGTTTAGACACCACTGCTACAGAGTTTCTCTGAAAGTAACTGTAGTTAACAGATGGAACATGGAAATGTGCTCCTGGTGGTCTCATTTCCTAAGATCAGCATTTTATTTAAGATGTATTATTCATGGTATATAAACTTATCCTCTAAGTTAATGCAGTTTTCTTAGTAATGCATAAGAACATAGTGGACATTGACTTTAGAAACATTTGGGATGTGTTTAATAGCCCAGATTTAAGCTTTTAAAGAAAGCTTTTTTTTTTTTTTTAAGTATTTTATCTAATGTGCTTTCTCCAATTAGAGTACATATGAAACTTTTCTATCACATTTAATTTATCCCAATTTGAACTTCTTGAGTAGAATTTTAAAATACGAAATTTAGAGTACTGATTTCATTTTTAGATAAACATGTAGGGCCAGGAGTCTTAATTTTCCGATTATGATCAAATTGTGATCCAGGACCCAAGAGCGGCACCCACTGGGCTGCGTCTGCACGTGGCCGACGTAAGAAAAGTGCCCTATCTCCTATGACTCCACTCTTCCTCTCTGTGAGGAAGCCTGCTCTTCAAGAGAATGGTCTCTCTTCCGTCCTGATTGCTTGCATTGAGACTAAAAACAGGTTGAGAAGAAATGACATATGTGGCGGGCAGCTCCATAAAAACCTGTTGAGATGAAATTTCCTAGTTCTCAGTTAAATGAGGAAAACCATTTCCATAGCCCAGCCAGCTCCTAATTCAGTATTAATGTAAGTCATCTTAGTAGTCTAATAATACTGAGGTCCAGGGTTAAAACTGTGACTAGCTCATTGCTGGAGCAGTGTTCCAAGTCATAGTGAGAGTAGACTAGAAAGATAAAGATGGAGACTGGAATAGAATTCAGGCTCATTTGAACAAAACACATTGCTAGGCTTTTCTTTAAATCCTGTCTATCTTTTCACTCTGACTGCTTTGGGGGAAAATCGAATGCAAAACACAATCAGGAATAGACTGTCACACTTCAAGACCTGATTAAACAAATGACTGCTGCCCTTGGAAATCTTGTTCTTGAAACTTTTTTTAATTGGTAAAAGGGAAAGGGAAAGAGCGTGGAGAAGCCGTGGTAGCAGTCTCACGGGACTCCAGTCTGGGATCAAATTTCCCCTCAGAGTTACTGCGCTGTGGGTGTGTCACCTGCTGCACCAGCTTTGACACAAAGTAGCACTTAATTAACATAATTGGTTTTTTTCCTCAATAGAAAAACCACGTTCTCTTTATGTACAATCATATCATAGAAATAGTTCAGTTTAGACAATTTGATCGAAATGTAATTATCAATTATAGCCATCTTTGGGTCCATGGACATGATTATCTTTTAATGACTTTGTTCTTTTTTATATGATTCTTGGAAATTACGGAGTCATCATTCCTCCTGCTGCTGCTGCTAAGTCGCTTCAGTCGTGTCCAACTCTGTGCGACCCCATAGACGGCAGCCCACCAGGCTCCCCTGTCCCTGGGATTCTCCAGGCAAGAACACTGGAGTGGATTGCCATTTCCTTCTCCAATGCGTGAAAGTGAAAAGTGAAAGTGAAGTCTCTCAGTCGTGTCCAACTCTTAGCGACCTCATGAAGTGCAGCCTACCAGGCTCCTCCGTCCATGGGATTTTCCAGGCAATAGTACTGGAGTGGGGTGCCATTGCCTTCTCCTCATCATTCCTCCTAGTGAATTACAAATTATGATATTGTAATTAAGGAGAGGAAACAAAAGCCCCAAAAGATGTTCACATCATCCTTAGTGTATTTCGACAAGGTAAAACTTAAAACAACTCCATGGGGAACAGTGAACAAAAATGACAAAAAGTGTCCTGCAAAATATTTCCTTTTTGATATCTCTTGTTAATATTTTTATGGACCTTTTAAGTTTCTCCAAAAGATTTTTAATGTAACAGGCTTTGTTATGAAGTCATTTATCTAGAAAAATGGATGGATAGACATAGGTATCTTATTTCCCCTCACAATATCATACATATCAGTCTTTATCACAGTGGGAACAATAAAGTAACAGACTGCAATGCATTACCATCGTAAAGAAAATGTAATAAATGACTTTATAACTGTCGTAAAAATTGCATGAGCACCGGCAGCTGTACCAGAAGTGTTGCTGGAGCAGCGCTTTATGACCTAATGGTACTCAGTGGGCTGATGGTACTGTGTGTGTGTTTGGGGGTGGGGGGGGAATACCAGGAGTTTCCAACGCCTAGATTTCAACTCGATAAATAATTGAAAGCACTTTTAGACTTTTCCATAAAATGTTTAATAAGAGATCAAACCCTCCCTCCCTGTAGTGGAAAATTAAATAGATTTTATGGTAGTATTTTAGGATGGAATTCTTACTGCTAAGTGTGGGAAAAGTGGTTTTTAAATGCAGCCTTTTAAAGTAAAGAATGCCTCCAAGAGCTTGTATAGTCTTGAATTTGATTAACAGGATTTTTTTTAAACTTAATTTTTCTTCTTTGCTCAAGTTTCTGGCTTTCGGATTTTGAAGACTGCCTGAACTACCATGACTGATTAAAGTAAAGGTAGAGAGAATGGCATACTTGGGGTGCAGTGTGGGTGTGAGTCTACAATGCAGAGAACTAACTGCAATGAGTCGATACCCGGAAAATGACAGAGTGGATCATACTGGTTTGTGAATGTGTGATTCGCCACGGATTCTTTATGCTGTTAAGGAAAAAAAAGTGTGAATGATTTTCTCATCTCATTCACAGAACAGATGAGATGTGAAATGAATGCTCTCTGAGTGGATGAAATTTTCATGGCATGTACGATCTGGGAGATTGGGATTTATTTAAATAGAGAAAACAAAATATATTTTTTCCCCTAGGAGAAATTTTAATGGTAATTTTTGCTATCACATATGACTTTTTCCCCCTGTTTTGAAAGGAATGAATTTCACAACTTTTGCTCATTTGTTAAATGCCTTCCTTCTTCCTTTTATTTGGCTGTTAAGAGCCTGAAGGGAATTAATGTATATTCTACATCAATTGAAGTGAGGTTGCTAATCAGTTGTCACAAACACTGGCTGTCAGTTACTCCATATGGCACATGTTTTTAGTCAATCAAATACACAGCATTAGTAGGCTGTCGACTTAATGTGAAATGAAAAAGATAAAACGTATATAAAACAGTCAAATCCCTCTAAGATAAATATGTCTAAAACTCTATCTTGAGAATGATTTAACAGAAAAGAGCAACAACTCAACTGAAAAACATAATAAAAAGTGTTTCAAATAATGGTTCGACTGCATCTGCTAAATGTCACCTCCTCAGCCTGGGGGACAGTAACAAGTGCCACTGATCTAGGGACAAATTTAGACCTTATTGAGCAAAGTTATTCAGTCTTAAGCGGAAAACTCTTCTTTTTTGCTTGAAGTTTATAATAGTTTATTTGCTCTGATGATAGCACATGCTCTACTATTTGCCATCAGGATGAAAAACATAAATGACAGCTAAGTATTCTCATCATAAGATGCCTCATTAAAATGAACACAAGGTACGAGAGAGCATGCGATAGTCCCACTATTTGCATTAGATAATGGAAGATAGTGACTCTGAGTTTGAATGTTAACTGTCTGCCACTTGGTAGCCATGAAATTTTTTTTTAAGTAGTTCAGTAGGTTAATATTTTAAATGTATTTAACCATGGGACATCACCCTTATGGCAGAAAGTGAAGAAGAACTAAAGAGCATCCTGATGAAAGTGAAAGAGGAGAGTGAAAAAGTTGGCTTAAAGCTCAACATTCAGAAACAAAGATCATGGCATCTGGTCCCATCACTTCATGGCAAATAGATGGGGAACCAGTGGAAACAGTGGCAGACTTTATTTATGGGGGGCTCCAAAATCACTGCACATGGTGACTGTAGCCATGAAATAAAAAGACGCTTACTCCTGAAAAGTTATAACCAATCTAGACAGCATATTAAAAAGTAGAGACGTTACTTTGCCAGCAAAGGTCCCATCTAGTCAAGGCTATGGTTTTTCCAATGGTCATGTATGGATGTGAGAGTTGGACTATAAAGAAAGCTGAGTGCCGTAGAATTGATGCTTTTGAACTGTGGTGTTGCAGAAGGTTCTTGAGAGTCCCTTGGACTGCAAGGAGATCTAACCAGTCCATCCTAAAGGAAATCAGTCCTGAATATTCATTGGAAGGGCTGATGCCAAAGCTGAAACTGCAATACTTGGCCACCTGATGCAAAGAACTGACTCCTTGGAAAAGACCCTGATGCCGGGAAAAATTGAAGGCAGGAGGAGAAGGGGATAACAGAGGATAAGATGGTTAGATGGCATCACTGACTTAATGGACATGAGTTTGCATAAACTCCAGGAGTTGATGATGGACAGGGAAGCCTGGTGTATTGCAGTCCATGGGGTCGCAGATTCAGATACGACTGAACAACTGAACTGAACTGGGCTGCTGCCAGTGATTAGAGTTTAAGCTACACTGGAAAAGCACTGGGCCAGTTGGAAATCTGTGTACCTGGGTATAAGTTCTGGCTGTGACTAACTAGGTGAGCAAACCTGGACAAGTCAAATCCTTGCAGGCCTGTCTTTTCATCTATAAAACAAAGTTTGGACCCCTAAGATCTCTTTCAATTGTGACATTTTTGTGGCCTGCATATGACATGGAGAATTCTGGGAAGAAGGACAATAGCAGGCATTGGGATCATGAAATCAGTTCCTGACTATAACTATCTAGAGACCTGTCCTGCCAGATCCTGGAACACAGAGTGCCTCACTCCACCCTGAACTCCCTCAGCGGGTATTGAAGGTCAACAGCTGCAACATAGGGCTCAGTCTCTACAGAGGCAGATGGCAAATGCCCTTGTTGTTCAGTCACTGACAGTGGTGTTTACAAGTACCAGTTTGTAGTTGACAAGACCATCCAATTTAAATGTCTCTTAGAGATGCTTATGGGCTTCCCTTGTGGCTTTGCTGATAAAGAATCCGCCTACAATGCAGGAGACCTGGGTTCAGTCTCTGGGTTGGGAAGATTCCCTGGAGAAGGGAAAGGCTACCTACTCCAGTATTCTGGCCTGGAGAATTTCATAGACTATATAGCCCATGGGGTCACCAAGAGTTGGACATGACTGAGCAAATTTCACTTTCAGAGATGATTATATGTAGCCCTTCAAAATGATTCATTTTCCCTGGGTTAACAGTCTTTCTGAATCTATAAACATAAAATAATAAATGATCCCCTGGAGGAAGAAATGGCAACCCACTCTACTATTCTTGCATGGCAGGTTTCATGGACCAAAGAGCCTAGGAGGCTACAGCTCGTGGGGTTACAAAGAGTGAACACGATTGAGCATGTAGGCACAAAGTTGCTGCTGCTGATAAGTTGCTTCAGTCGTGTCCGACTCTGTGCGACCCCATGGACGGCAGCCCACCAGGTTCCCCCATCCCTGGGATTCTCCAGGCAAGAACACTGGAGTGGGTTGCCATTTCCTTCTCCAAGGCATGAAAGTGAAAAGTAAAAGTGAAGTCACTCAGTCGTGTCCGACTCTTTGAGATCCTATGGACTGCAGCCCACCAGGCTCCTCCATCCATGGAATTTCCTAGGCAAGAGGACTGGAGTGGGTGCCACTGCCTTCTCCTGCACAAAGGTAGTCACATGCAATAATGAAAGTTATAAAGTTAGTCACTCAGTTCAGTTCAGTCGCTCAGTTGTGTCCGACTCTTTGCGACCCCATGAATCACAGCACGCCAGGCCTCCCTGTCCATCACCAACTCCCGGAGTTCACTCAGACTCACGTCCATCGAGTCAGTGATGCCATCCAGCCATCTCATCCTCGGTCATCCCCTTCTCCTCCTGCCCCCAATCCCTCCCAGCATCAGTCTTTTCCAGTGAGTCAACTCTTCGCATGCGGTGGCCAAAGTACTGGAGTTTCAGCTTTAGCATCATTCCTTCCAAAGAACACCCAGGGCTGATCTCCTTCAGAATGGACTGGTTGGATCTCCTTGCAGTCCAAGGGACTCTCAAGAGTCTTCTCCAATACCACAGTTCAAAAGCATCAATTCTTCGACACTCAACCTTCTTCACAGTCCAACTCTCACATCCATACATGACCACAGGAAAAACCATAGCCTTGACTAGACAGACCTTAGTCAGCAAAGTAATGTCTCTGTTTTTGAATATGCTATCTAGGTTGGTCATAACTTTTCTTCCAAGGAGTAAGTGTCTTTTAATTTCATGGCTGCAGTCACCATCTGCAGTGATTTTGGAGCCCCCCAAAATAAAGTCTGACACTGTTTCCACTGTTTCCCCATCTATTTCCCATGAAGTGATGGGACCGGATGCTATGATCTTCATTTTCTGAATGTTGAGCTTTAAGCCAACTTTTTCACTCTCCTCTTTCACTTTCATCAAGAGGCTTTTTACTTCCTCTTCACTTTGTGCCATAAGGGTGGTGTCATCTGCATATCTGAGGTTATTGATATTTCTCCCGGCAATCATGATTCCGGGATTCACTTGATTCACTCAGTAGTGTTCAACTCTTTGAGATCCCATGGACCATAACCCACCAGGCTCTTCTGTCCATGGGATTCTCCAGGCAAGAATACTGGAGTGGGTTGCCATGCCCTCCTCCAAGGGAACTTCCCAATCCAGGGATAAAACCTGGATTTCCCACACTGCAGGCAATTCTTTACCATTTGAGCTACCAGGGTAGCCTTTATAAACATAGAATGCATTTAGTTTAAAAAGAATTGCAGCTTCCCTCTGTCACTCAAGCCTTTCTCCCACAGATGATTTAAAAAAAAAATTTTTTTTTCTGTATCTCAAGTGACTCTCTACTTTCTACATATGTGGGGATATATATGCTTTTAGAATTTCGAGTAATCGTTTTCATTGTTTTTGTTTTTCAATAGATACTCCAGGCAAATTCAGATTATGATTGTTTTGACTTTTAATTTTCAAGGCCTCCTGTGTTCACTTTGACATTTCCTAGAACGAAGCATAGATGTTTGTGGAAAATGCTTTCCCCTCTGGCTTCTGAATAGACCCACAGAACCTTTATCCAGTTGTCAAGCCCACAGTTAGTCCTTGCCCTCAAGCACATGTAGCTTTCAAAACGTCTCTTCCATTGCATCGTTTCTTAGGAACCTAAGTAGGAAGTAGAGGATGTAAAGCATTTCTATATAACTCAGAGGTGATTAAACTGAATGTAGTAAGTAAAAAAAAAAAAAAAAGAATATGTTGGATTCTTTGATTCCTTGATCTGGATTTGTGTTTAGATCCATCAAACAAAATATGTAGCTGAAAGACTGACATCACCTCAAGCATACGAAGCATCATGTTTATTTTTATTTACTTAAAAGATTAAGGATGGTGAAGGTATAGAGATCTTTAGAGTGTTTTCTTTCAATTCAAAATGAAATTTACTTGTTCTTTTTCCTCTTTTCAAAACTCTATTGTAACCTACAGTGCTTTGTAAACTATGGTTTGAGAAACATTTATGTGTTATAAAGTTAATAAGAGAACATTTTAAAAATGAGAAGTAATGAAACCAAAACTAAAGTAGAATAGGCTACAATATAGTAGAAAAGCCAGATATACCTTACACATAGAGTCAGTGTTTGGTAAACTTGCATTTCGATGATGTGTGTATATGCATCGTCATGCATACATTTTCTTGTGCCATAAAATACATTTCTGCACGTGGAATAGACTCAGAAGAGCTTGAAATGTACTGATTTACTATATCATGACCCACCGGTATATTATATATTCAACCAGAAGGTGAGTGTCCAGTGAAGACATCTGTGTACTACGTCAACAGCCTCAGGCTTATTTATCCATCGTATCAGAAATGCATCAAGTTTTATACAAGAGATCAACCATGTTGTTAGGCCTAACTCTAAGCTGTAAACTTAAATAGTTCAGATTTAAAAACTAGCCAAGCTATATCTTTAAGTCTAGCCACCTGAAGCTCTAGCAGGATACCTGTAGGAAGCCTCAATTTTGTGTTGATGTTCCTTTCAAAAATACTGATTGAAAATATTCCCTATGCCAAGCATTAATTTAGATACTGGGAAAGTATCTGTGAATGAATCTATTGAATTCTAGTGGAAAGGGTGGACAATAAACAGATAACAGTGAATTTTGCTAACTATACATATAGTGATATAAAGAATAAATAAATATGATATAAAGCAAGGTAATAGAGATACTGAGACCCTGGCAAGTATTTTAGATGGCATTCTCTGAATGCTTCTCTGCAGAGATGACATGAAGGAGGAAATAAATATCAGACAAAAGAAACCACATGTGCCCAGATTGAGATGAAAATGAGCTTTGTGTGTTTGTGTGTGTTAGTCAATCAGCCATGTCCAACTCTTTTGACTCCATGGGCTTATCGGCTGCCAGGCTCCTCTGTCCATGGAGTCTCCAGGCAAGAATACTGAAGTGGGTTGCCATTCCCTTCTCCAGGGAGTCTTCCCAACCTAGGGATCGTACCCATGTCTCCTGCACTGCAGGCAGATTCTTTACCATCTGAGCCACCGGGGAAACCCCTTGTGTGTTTACGGGACCATGAAAAAGCCAGTATAGCTGAAATCATGAGTCTGAGGATGAGTTAGTTACACTGTACAGATGAAAATGTAGACAGAACCCAGGGCAAGTTGAGTTTCCTCTGCCTTGGTCAGGATTTTGGATATTGTTTTGCAAGTGAGACAAAGATTTGGGAGATTTTGAGTGGGGGTGCGATGCTGTCTACATATTTAAAAGGTCTTTGTGACTGTGAGAATAACAGACCATCTGAGGGCAAGACGTGAAGTAGAAAGGCCAGGAAAGAGTCTAGGTAAACCAACCAACAGTACGTTGAAAATGCCTTAGACTAGGTAAGAAGTCCTGGAGCAGGGCAGGGCAACCCACTCCACTGGGCTTGCCTGGAGAATCCCATGGACAGAGGAGCCGGGTGGGCTATAGTCCACAGGGTTGCAAAGAGTCAGACCCGACTGAACGACCTAGCATGCATGCATGCAAGGAAAGAAGTGATCAGATAGAAGCTGCAGAAGTTGGGAGAAGTGCTCAGATTTGGCATCTGTTTTGCAGGTAGAGCTAATAGAACTACTTGATATGGGATGAGAGAAGGAAAGGAGACAGTATTTCCTAGATATTTGGCCTGATTAAATGGTGAGGGTAGGTGAGTCAGGTCGATTTTATTTTATTAATATTATATGGTAAAGGACACTCAGTATTGGAGTGAAGAGTTCTATTTTAAACTTGACAAGTTGGTGATGTCTAGTTAGGCTTCCAAGTAGAGATGTCAAATAGCCAGTTTCATACATGAAGAAAAATGATTTCAAACTTGGGAATTAGATGATATGCGTGTGATCATTTGACTCCTAAGTTTCAAACTTCTGAGTGAATCACCCAGAAGAGGGGGGGGTGTGTGTGTGTGTGTGTGTGTGTGTGTGTGTGTGTGTGTGTGTGTGTGTGTGTGTGTGTGTGTGTGTGTGTGTGTGTGTGTGTGTGTGTGTGTGTGTGTGTGTGTGTGTGTGTGTGTGTGTGTGTGTGTGTGTGTGTGTGTGTGTGTGTGTGTGTGTGTGTGTGTGTGTGTGTGTGTGTGTGTGTGTGTGTGTGTGTGTGTGTGTGTGTGTGTGTGTGTGTGTGTGTGTGTGTGTGTGTGTGT